>NW_024879445.1:1600000-1905833 GCF_009819885.2 Catharus ustulatus | reverse complement strand
GTAGTGCTGTATTTCTATTTTAATTTCCCTAGAAAAGAACTGTTATTCCTAATTCCCGTATCTTTGCCTGAGAGCCCCTTGATTTCCAAATTATAATAATTTGGAGAGAGGGGGTTTACATTCTCCATTTCAAAGAGAAGCTCCTGCCTTTCTCAGCACACACCTGTCCTCCCAACTAAAACAGCAACTTTTCATTCTTTGTCCATATATAAGCCGCACCTGATTATAAGCTGCACTTTGGGTTGGGACCAAAATTTTAGTCAAAATGGTGCGGCTTATAATTGTGAAATTACTGTAATTTCAAGCTATTTATGAACTTTAAACAGCACTGAGTTTAGATGAGAAACAAGCTAATTTGCTAATGGTTGCAACCAATACATTATTAAAAATACAGTTAGTTCTGCTGTTTATTCACCAAACTTTTCCTTATTTAGGAGACTTTTCTGTGCTGCCTTCTGAAGCATTCTCTCCCTATCTCCAAGAAGATGACTGGCCACACTGTGGGAATTCAAGGTCACTCAGATGCCAATTTATCACCCCCTTCTCTCTCCCAGAGCATGTCTGCTCAGTGTCAAATAATTTATTTCCCAACCACTCACCTGACACAGGTAAAACTTGTCAGGTAAATATTCCCTGGCAGCTTAGCCCTTCATAGTTAAGAAAATTTTAAGATTTAAATTAAAAATGCCCTTTGGTGGGTGTGGTGTAGCCCCCAGAGGCTGATGAGCTGCAAACACTGATGAAAATAAGATTTCAAGGTCCATGTACAGCACCACCCACCTGGAGGATTCCAGCAGACAGAAAACACTTTAAGAGGTATTTCATATCAGGAACACCTTGCCAAGGAGAACCAGAGATATTTTCCCTGCCAAAGTCCTCAATTGTCTGAAAAGCTCCAGTTTCTCATCTGAAAAGTGCCAAAATTTTATTATTTATGTGTTATTTGCACACACATGTGCACCACCTCACTGTCATAGCTGGAAGCTCCATGTGAAGTGGTCTGAATTTGGTCTAAAAATAAAACCTGTGAAATTAGTTAATAGCAAAAACTGTCCACAAAACAGCACAGTAATATCACAGTAGTGAGAAAAAATTGATCCCTCTTCCAACAGAAACTGATATCATATCTAAATATATTTTGTGTCCAAGTCTCAGTGAATTCCCTGTGATCTAAATCATGAGCTCTGGAGCATTTTTAAGTCCAGGCAACCCCAATTCCAACTCAGGCTCAAACCATGTAATAGTGCCACACCAGTTTCAAGGGGTTGACAGACATTTTCTCCTATTGTTTCACATCTTCCTCTCCTCCCTTTGTACAGTAATTTCACGATTATAAGCCGCACCATTTTGACTAAAATTTTGGTCCGACCCCAAAGTGTGGCTTATAATCAGGTGCGGCTTATATATGGACAAAGAATAAAAAGTTGCTGTTTTAGTTTGGAGGACAGGTGTCTGCTGAGAAAGGCAGGAACTTCTCTTTGAAATGGAGAATGCAAATTCCCTCCCTCCAAATTATTATAATTTTGAAATCAAGGGGCTTTCAGGCAAAGATATGGGAATTAGGAATAACAGTTCTTTACCAGGGAAATTAAAATAGAAATACAGCACTACAAAGAACAAACCCCAAACCCTGACACAGTCAGAGTACAACCTGACACCCATCAGGCAGGGTGTTGGCAGCAGTCCCATCCCATGGTGGCTGCATCCTCCTGCAGTGACAGATGTGGCTCAGCTGGAGCAGTGCTCCTGTACAAGGTGCAGTTTCCCTCCAGAGCTCCAGTGGGGATGTGGAGAAATCCGGTTTTCCTCTGGAGTGCAGTGGAGAAAGGGGCTCCCTTAGTGTCCCAAAACCTCTGTTTTTATCTTGGTAAGAAATGTTGGGCTCTTCCCCCTGGCTGGAGCAACTCCCAATGGGATGCAGTAATTTTATCAGTGCCACAGTGGGACTCAATGGCCATGAGCAGAAAATGACTGGCTGGAGGAAGGATGGGCTGTGAAAAGATAAAGAACAATGCCCTGCCTGGTTTCAATGGATGGCCCATTAGCAGAATATCTCCCACGGAGATCAGGATCACTGCCCCACCCTCAACAGATGGTGATAGAACAGACACCTTTTATCACACTCTGTATTGTAACGTGCGGCTTATAATCAGGTGCGGCTTATAATCGGGAAATTACTGTACTCTTTCTTCCCCCCACACTTGTTATTTTTATTTTTTTTGCCCAAAAATGGCAATCATGGAGGGAAGAGGGGGTAGAAGGTGGGACTGTTTCTTTCAAATCACTGGTAACTCAGGGAAAAAGAAGCAATGTCCTTTTTCCCTATGAAAAAAATGCAGTTATTTGATTACTGACTGAAATCTCATAACTTTTGGGCTGTGAGGCATGAAACTCATCCTGTCAGAAGCACAGCACCTTCAGTGCAGAGTTACTAAATATTTATTTCAGTGGCAATGTTCTGTAAAGCCTCGACAGCTTAGATTGAGTCCTGCTCCCAGGCCCTTTCCCTTTTTATTGATCACATTAACACTTTTAGCACTCTGCCTTCATAAATGGTCACCAGAGAGCATTCACTCACCACTTCTGCATGGAGCAGCATTGTGTGTGCAGGTGAATAAATCAGATGAATTGCCTTTATCCACTTGGGGTCACACAGTGTTCAGCTCACACCAGCCAGACCCTTGAATGAACTCTCAGGTTTGTTGTTTTTTTTCTTTTTCTCTCTCCTAGAGCTGTTTTTAAAGCTGCCCAAGACCTGCTGCATCCCTTGCTCCATAAGAAAAAAAAAAAATTAAATGAAGGATGTAGATTCCACAAGGTTGCAGCTCCTTGCCAGGAAATAAGTCCTTTCTGAAAGATAAAAATAATTTTGTCAGAGGTAGACGGAATTTTTTCAACACAGGGAAGTTTTCAACTCAGCCAAGTTATTTCACAAGCACGTGAGAAAGGAAGAAAAAGTTTCAAGGAGATGAGAAACCTCCTGGATCCGCCTAAGGATGTGAATTTCTTGATTTAGCATGAGCTGTGAGGAAAACACGAATTACAGCCCAGCCTGGAGCCTTGGCTCTCCCACACGTGTGACTTTTGTCCTGACCATGGGCATGTAACCACTCACAGAAATTTTGAACAAATACCACCAAAAGTATAGTTGTCCATCCAAAACAGGCTTTTGAGACAAGTCAGACCTGAATTTTTTCTTTTTTTTTTACCTTTGTTTTTATCTTTTTTTTTTTTTTTTGCTTTTTTGGGTTTTTTTTCCTTTTTTCCAATTTTTTTCTTTTTTTTTTCTTTTTTTTTCTTAAACAGAAGTTTCGGCAGGAGTTGCACTGCTACATCCCTGTATCACCTGGGGGCCCACAGGATGGCACTGTGCCACAGGGGATGCACTCACCCTGAGGATGCTAAAATTAATGTTGGATGGCACAATATGAACTCACCACAGCACTACAGATCCTTTTCCTAGAGAGGAAAATTCCCAGAGAGGAGAATTTTCTGGAGTGATAGTGCTTTTCTCTTATTTTTGGTGTTAATTCATATTGAATGTAGTAACTTTTTTGGTACTTTACATGATAAAAAAATTTAATTTCCTCTCTTTAACCATTTTTCTTGGCAAACAAAGAATTTAAGCTGGTGAGAGAAATACACTTTTTTTTTTTTTTTTAATTGGGCCTGTAGTGAGGACTACCAGGAGGACAACACTAGGGTGCAACTATCCTTGTGGGGATAAAAAAAGGGCATTTAAAGCTTAGAAAATAAGAGTTAAAGAGAATAATAGTAATCATTGAATATCTGCAGAAAATAGATAAAAACTGAGAAAAAATATCCTAACCAAAACCTTGTTGATTGGGGCTTTCCCTATTGACCTGTCTTTATCTCAACCCTAAATTTTTATCACTTTTTGCCTTTCCAGGTCCCTCCCCAGCAAGTAGCTTTGTGGACCTGAGTTGCTTTCCAGGATTAAGCCACAGCAAACTGAAAAGAAATGCAAAAAAATTGGATACAGATCTTAAAAGGGGGATTTGAGAACAGGAAACCTACTCTGTAGCAAAATGTTTAATATATTCATTTGCTGAAGTGACAGCAGCAAAGACATTCTGCACATTTAAACATAATATTACTCATGAGGTATTCACCATGAAATATTCAGCTTTCCAAGCTTCTGACAACTGACTTGAGGATCATGGAACAATTCTCCCTTTCCATTCTCAAATTCTAGGTATTTTTCACTGCCTGGGCTTTGGGTATATCTTTTCTTGGGCTGCTGCAAACTGCCAGCTTGGAAAACTTTTCTTGCCCCTCACAGCTGTGCACTCAGGATTATCTGTTCATGGGATCAGGAAAAGTTTCCTGATATTAGAATAAATTATTTTAATTTTTTAGTTGGGGGTTTTTTTTGTTTGTTTGCTTGTTTGTTTTTTCTTTTCTCCACTTCTGTCTCCCACCTTGCCTTGCCTTGAAATTTTTGAGCCCATCAGACTTCATAAATTGCTGAGTTTGTACAGTGGTTTGAGGATGTTTGTGGCAGAAAAGATGTTCTTTAGAAACGCCGAATTTTTATTTTTCACTTTATTACCAATGAATTATATCCTGGAGTAATGAAGGGCAATGACTTGGTGTCTTTACATCAAATTCCTCTTGGGAAAAGGCCATAATCGAATAAAACTTTTCCATGGCATCCTCTTCTTAGGACACCTCTTCCCATCAGGCACAATCCAGCTGGTGCTAGCAAAGCCCCAAAAAAAAAAAAAAAAAAAAAAAAAAAAAAAAAAAAAAAAAAGTAGGCTGTAAAATGTTTTATCATTAACTTCTGCTAATCTCTGAATATCAGCAAAAATTTGAAGAAGACAATTCATTTGATGCCATTCAGCCATAAATCTCCACCACATGTAGAACATTCCCCTTGCACCCAACAAATTCACCTTCAAAACACAACTGCATTCCACTTTGGCATGCAGGGCTTACTAAAAAAAAGTGCCACAAAATGAAATTTCCACAGATAGAAATGCAAAAGTCCAGATCATGTCTGTGTGGGGAGTTATCAGGTCATTCTCAGACACCTCATATCTTTGGTAAAGAGAATTCTTTATGCAGAAGGAACGAAAAACTCCCTCCCATTGACCTGAATCCAAAGTTGATGTTGCTTCCTGAGCCCTAATTAATTAATTTAGTGAATATTTATGGGCAAAGAGGTTAAAAGAACTATGAGCCAAGAGCAAAATACTGCAAAAAAAAAAAAAAAAAGCCCCAAACAGCTGAATTTTATAATTTTTTAACTTCTGGGGAGTTTTTTAACTTTTTCCACCTCTTCTCCCCCCTGTCCCTTATTCTATTAAGCAAAAATTGCAAACCCTTATAGTTAAAAATAAAAATCCCATGCCACAGAGTGCAGCCACATTTCCTTTATGGTTGGTTGGTTGGATTTTTTTCTCATGTGATTTTTTTTTCCATGATCTTCAGTCCCCACTTTGTTCTCAGCTTTCCTCTCCATTGAGTTTGCTGTCCCAAATTTCAAAGCTATGAGCACCAGGTAATATTTTAATGTGTTTGTCATGGGGAAAACCAAGAAAAATGGGTTTTGTTGACTCTTTGACTTTTTTTTACTTTTTTTTACTATTGCATAAATTTGCTATTTTCAATCTGTTTCCATGCATGTTTCAATTATTATAAAATGAGTTGTAACCACAACTGCACAGAAAGCTAAAGTCTATCACATGGGGCAGGATTTGCTTGCCCTCACTGTGAAAACAGCCCAATTGTGAGAATCTAATCAAGTTTATATCCCTGATTACACACCTAGCTGAGTCACACTCCAGCTTTGGTCATGGCCAAGAACAGAAATTCAGTTATATGAAAAATCAAGGATTTAGTATCAGGATAAGTAAAACTACAATAGCTTAATCAAAAAGCTGTTATTTAAATGAAAATAATTAAAAGTGTTAAAAAAAAAACCCCAAAAAACAAGAAACAAAAAAAAAATCCTAAACCAAAACCAAAACAAAAACCAAAACCAAAACAAACAAAATCCCAAATCTCTCAATAATCACAATACACTTAATACTGCAAACACACTTCTAGATTTTAATGACTTTCCTAGCTGTTTGTTCATATTTTCACCACAGCTGGTTGTCAGCACCCCAAGTTTTTCTCTAGGAGCAGCACCCTAAGTTTTTCTCTAGAAGCAGCTTGATGATGGTGGGAGTTTCTCCTTCTTTACTCCAGGACCTGCTTGTGGGTTATTTTATATTTATTAATGTGCTTTACACTTTGTTCTTTCTCCATCACTCTGTAAACCACATTCCATCCAAATTCACAATATACACAGGGACCTTCTCATGTTATATATTTGTTTGCTCTCTTTTTTTGCCCCTAAAGGCTGACTTTACCCAGTTTTCACTTATTTAACTGATTAATAATGAGTTTTCTGGGCACAAGGTCATCCCACACCTCCATTTCTCAAAAGCCCTGCTGCCACTCCAGGACTGCATTCCTCTACACCATGCCACCATCTCACTCAAAAATATTTAATTTTACAGAAGAATAATGGCTTGTTGCACTTATCTACACAAAAAACCCTGTTTGTATCACACAAAGACAAGCAGAAGTAAAATAAATTAGGTATAGCCATCTGGTCTTTAGAAAAATTACTGATGTGGTTACACCATGAAAAAAATAGAGCTGCAGGCAGTCCAGGAGAGGTTCAGGCAAAATTATCCTGAGAAGTTCCTAGTCTTGAGGCCTTGCAGTGGTTGAAACACTTCATTTTTCAGGGTTGCCAGCCTTGCACTGCCTCGAGCACTGCATCAATTCCTCTGCAAAACGAGCACACCACTGCAAGGTTTGTGAATGTGTAAATAAGGACAGCTTATCTTGTGAATTCCTGCTATTTGTGCTGAAAGGAGCAACATCTGTTTGGGAAATGTAGTTAGCTCATTGCACTGCAAAGAAACACCTCGACATTTTGACACAAAACACAGTCACAATCAGGAATTAAATGATAATTAGTTGATTGGCAGAGCTCAAAAAGCTCTGGGGATTGTTCCATGCAGGGCCAGGAGCTGAACTCAGTGATCTTTTTAGGTCCCTTCTAGCTCAGGTTATTCTCTGATTCCATGAGATATAAATGTGCTGCAAGCAGGAGTCTTGGTGCATTTAGGGTTGCTTATAAAATTAAAAAATTATTTAAAATTATCAAATTAAAAAAATCTTTCAGTAAACCTGTTTTTAGCTCTTTGTTGTATAAAAAACTTCACACCAGGCACTTCCACAAAAGTAAAGGTGAAAGAAAATCCCACTTATTCCAAGTCTGGAAGATTAAAAACACAGTAATGAGAGATTCCCTGTTGCCCTGGGCAAGATTCACACAAATGACACCAAAACAAAATTTGTTTGGAATTTGAGCTCTAAAGCCCCAATCCTGAAAACAGAGCTCATCTCTAATTATTAACTTAATGTTGGTCACACTGGACATCATTAAGATGCAACAATTACCCTTAATTAGGTTGTATCTTTTTCAGTCTCACCTGTCACTCAGAGCAATGTGTCCTCCAGGTCTGATGCAGGATAAAATCCTCCCAATGGAGAAGACTTTCCCAACTATGATGAATTTTAATATCAAAGTTACCTGGAAGAGGTCAGCATACCGATTAAATAAAATAATAATTTTGATCTTCCCAAAATTTTGCAGTCAACATTTTTATAAATTTCACCATTCATGTTTTTTCATTTTGAAACTATTATTTTCACTGAAAATTGACAAAAATTTGGGGTGAATTAAAATGTTTATACAACCCAGAAAGAAAACTACATGCATTTTTCTGTTCAAGAAAGTGTCTCAGCTGACTTTTTCTGTTTGTTTGGGTTTTTTTGTATTTATTTCACAAGAAGCTGAAAAATGCCTGCTTTACTTTTCCAACATGAAAGTTGTATAAAAAAAATTTAATCCATTCACAAAATTTGAACAACTTATCATTTGCTTTTTGAGATTTTCTCAAGTAAAAAACGTTGTACTTGCTGTTTCCCTTTTCTCCCCTGTGTTTTGCCTATAATTTTAGTTGTCCCTGAAGTGATAGAGTTATAAATAAATCTGATGTGCTAGCAGAGTTAATTACTTAAAACCTCACAAGCTCAGTTGATTCCATGTACATTCACCAATCCTGCATTGAGAGCAGTATTTATATGTCATTTATGTGGTGTTAATGCATCATCTGCTGATGAAGAGAATGACAAAACTACCTGGGCAACCCAGTATGGAGTTTTTATTTTGGAGATATGTCTATGTGTCAGCAGCTGATGCTGCATCAGACAGATTCACTTGAGCAGACAGCTCATAAATTCAAACAGTAATCAAATTAACCATCAAGATCAGAGGTTATTGACAATTCCCTGGTGGTGTGCTCACACTTAGCAGAAGCTTTGGTGAGCAGAGTAGTTCATTAAAGCAGACTCTGCGCTGAGGAAGAGGCTCCAACGAGGGACAGATGATGCCAGATGGATGTGACTCATTACAGGAGCTTGGTCCTAGCCCTAACAAGCTCAAATCCAGCCCGTCAGCCCTCAAACAAACAGGCAGAGTGGAGGCAGGAGCCTCAGCCAAATGGCTAATAAGGTGCTCTAATTGCCTCATTTCTCTGCATTCTCCATCCAAACCTAGCAACAATGCTGTTGACTTTGCCCTCTAGCAGCTTAAAATTCACTTTGTTTCACATCAAAAGTCTCATGCTTAGTTCAGGGTGACACAAACTCAGCCCCAAGGCTCTGGTACCCGGGGTCAGGGCATCTCCCTACCAGCTCCAAGGGTCTGACACAAGGTGATGCCCACGAGTCTTCCACAGCTCAGAGGAACTCCTCTGTGTGAAATGTGTGGCCTGAAACACAGTTTTCATACTCAAAATCAGACTTCAGCATTCACCTAGCCTCCTCTTGTTTTGATACAGAGTTGATTTTCATCCTGAAAGTTGTTTTGGGTTTGTGGTGTTGATAGCACAGGGATGCTCTTGGCTCTGCTGGGTGTCTTGAGTTACAATACAGAGTGTGATCAAAGGTATCTGTTCTATCACCATCTGTTGAGGGTGGGGGCAGTGATCCTGATCTCCCTGGGAGATATTCTGCTAATGGACCATCCACTGAAACCAGGCAGGGCATTGTTCTTTATCTTTTCACAGCCCATCCTTCCTCCAGCCAGTCATTTTCTGCTCATGGCCATTGAGTCCCACTGTGGGACTGATAAAATTACTGCATCCCATTGGGAGTTGCTCCAGCCAGGGGGAAGAGCCCAACATTTCTTACCAAGATAAAAACAGAGGCTTTGGGACACTAAGGGAGCCCCTTTCTCCACTGGACTCCAGAGGAAAACCGGATTTCTCCACATCCCCACTGGAGCTCCGGAGGGAAACTGCACCTTGTACAGGAGCACTGCTCCAACTGAGCCACATCTGTCACTGCAGGAGGATGCAGCCACCCTGGGATGGGACTGCTGCCAACACCCTGCCTGACGGGTGTCAGGTTGTACTCTGACTGTGTCAGGGTTTGGGGTTTGTTTCTTTGTAATTCTGCATTTCTATTTTAATTTCCCTAGTAAAGAACTGTTATTCCTAATTCCCATATCTTTGCCTGAGAGCCCCTTGATTTCAAAATGACAATAATTTGGAGGGAGGGGGTTTACATTCTCCATTTCAAAGAGAAGCTCCTGCCTTTCTCAGCAGACACCTGTCCTCCAAACTAAAACAGCAACTTTTCATTCTTTGTCCATATATAAGCCGCACCTGATTATAAGCCGCACTTTGGGTTCAGACCAAAATTTTAGTCAAAATGGTGCAGCTTATAATCGTGAAATTACTGTACTCTAATTGCCTCATTTCAAACCCAGCAGCAATGCTGTTGACTCTGTGTGAAATTTATGGCCTGAAGCACAGTTTTCACATTCAAAATCAGACTGCAACACTCACCCAGCCTCCTCTGTTTTGATATATAGTTGATTTTTCTCCTGAAAGCTGTTTTGGGTTTGTGGTGTTGATAGCCCAGGGATGCTCTTGGCTCTGCTCCTCACCCACCCCAGCTGTGGGTGCACAAGGAGGGGACATAGCCAGGACAGCTGACCACAGCTGACCACAGGGGTATTCCATGTAGTGCCCTTCTCAGAGCTGGGCAAGTTGTAGGAATGGCAGGGGGATGTTTGGAGGGCTGGAACTTGTCTTCCCAAGTCTTCCCACTACACGTGACAGAGTCTGGATTTCCTGGGGGAACCTCAACACCTGCCCACCCATGAAAAATGGAGAATGGATTCCTTATTTCTCTTGTTTGTTAACAATTAACCTCCATCTCAGCCCATGATTTTTGTCAGTTTTACCCTTCCAAATCTCTCCACCAAGTGAGCAAGCAGCTGTGAGATGCATGGTTGCCTTCTGGGTTAAACCATGACACGTAGTCCCAACCTCCCTGCCATGGGCAGGGAAGTTTTTTCTCAAGCACATCTGGTTAAAGAGAGGATGTGGAGGTGCATTTACCTCCTCCCCCAGGCTCTTGAGCTGCACTATGATCTCAGAACTGCTCATTAGACCTCAGCTTTGATGAGCAGCACCTGGGCTGAGCCCCTCTCGAGCTCATTAGAAACACCTTCTGCTCCCAGGAACTTGTGCTGTCTAACGAGCTCCTGCTTTCTGCTTTTTAGCCTTGGAAATTTATTTTTATTGCCTGAATCCAAGTGAAATAATGTTTTTGTTATCGAAATTTCAAAGTTACTGACCTGAATTATGGCTGGGGTGGAAAATTATTATGATTAAACCACCTTCTTGCAAGCCTATAAAGAGTGGTCAGGAGATTTTGAGCTCTCTTGGACAGCAGCAGGCTGGCTATGAGTAGAATTTTCCTTCTCAGAGCCAGTGAACTCTCCAGTTTGGTGTACCTGGAGCAATGGCAAACAGAGACAGTGGATCTGATTCCCCCACTCCTCAACCTTCATCCACCAAGGATGCAAAGGCATCCTGCATGAGCCAGTCACTGAATTCAAGGGCACTTTTTCACATATATAAAACTTGTACGGACTTTTTAGGTGTGAAAATTCCACAGCAAAAATACCAGGAATGTCCCTCTCCTAAATCCTTAACTAACTTAGATTTGTAAGTAAGTTAGGCCTGAAAATGAGTTACTGTTGTGCTAAAATACATAAATCTTTTAACTTAACTTAAGCTTAACACAGTTAAACTTTTTTTTTTACTTTTTTTAAACTTTTTTAACAATTAAGTACAATTAGGCTTAAAATTATGTTAAGTCCTTGTGGTGGTTTGTATGAATTTACTGAAATAGCTCCCTGCCAGGACCTGGGCAGCCTGCTTTGGACCTGACTAGGACCAATCTATGTCTGATTTTTGACAGATTGTTACACCAATGAGAAAGTTTATGTGTCACTCCAACTGCTGCCTGGGCAAGGCATTAACTCTTTCACTGCCCAGAATGAGACTTGCAGACACTTTTTCACTTTTTTCTCTCTCAGTGAAAGAAAATGAGATGAAGATGGCACAGAAACAGCATGAAGACACTGAGGTCAGACAAAAGGAATAAGTCAGGCCTTAAATAGAAGGGATTGATGGGGATGCCTCACTCTTGGACTGAAATTTCTTTTTTTTTTTTTTTTTTTTTTACGCTGTGGATAAGAGATTCTTGTTTTCCTATAACTCAGAAAGGTATTATGGGGTGGAGGAATATTTTAATTGTAAATATGAGCAGAGGTGCTGAAGTAAGCAGATGTTGAAGTGGCTGTGATATCATGAGTTTGAATAGAGAGAAGAAAGCCTCTATAGCCCCCCAGGGAAGAGAAGAAAAACCTCTGTTTTCAAAGATGAAGAGAGCTTTTGTTTGAACTGTTAAAATCTTTAAAATATGCCCCATAAATTGATATGGTCCTCAGCAATAGTTGTGGGAAGGCTATCGAGGAAGGGAGATTTTCACACTGATCAGATTTCCTTTCTCCTGGGCAGCTGATCACTGTGGCATTGAGGCCACAAGAAAACTGTTTCTTGTGGAGAAATCTCCAAAGACTGAAGTGAGAAGTCTCTTCTCCCAAGTAAATTGGTGAAAGACTGTTTTTAGAGATGATAAACTGATTTGTTTCTGTACAATGTGAAAGAAAGTTGTGTGGGAAAAAGAAATGTTCTGAAAGTTTTGTTATGAGTTGTCTTTTTTTCTTGTAGTTTCTAGTGACAAAGTTTTTCTTTGCACCCTTTAAAGTTTGAGACTGCCTTCCTCCTAATCCTAACTCACAGCAGCAAAAGAGTAAATCATTCTAGTGGGTGCACTGGCGATTTGGCCAATGCTATATCTGTGACATAAATTGGTGCATTGGCGAGGAAATCTCAAACTGGTGAACCAAAACCACTACACAAAATTGGTGTTTGTGCCTGTTTGAACTGAAATAGCAGCATTCCTGAGCTCAGTTAAATCTGGGGGTCCACTCTGAACTTTGTGACTCAAAAGGGGGAATTTCCTTATTCCTTTTCACCATTGCCCTTTTCTTCCCCTCACCCTTTTCTTCCCCTTGCCTACACCCAGCCTCCACGTAGGTATTATTTTAGGCTGATTTTGGGCTTATATTGACTAATTTTAGGGCTTTGTTTGCTTTTTCTCTATGTGCTTTAACCATCTAGTCAGTACCTGAGTGAACCTTCCCAGCCAATTTTGCCACATTTTCACCTTTGTACCAAACCTGCTTTTGCCAACACTTTTTATTCTTTCAGCCACCTTAAAACTTTCATTGGCAGCAACCTTTCAGCTCAGCACTGAAGGAAAGGACCAGCATAGAATCCTAGAATAGTCTGTGTTGGAAGGAGCCCCAAAGATCACCTAATTCCAGGTTCGAGTTGGTGTTGAAGTGGTTAATGTGACCAGAAAAATGCATGCTTAAAAAAAAAAAAAATCTGGTTTGCCAGGCAACAGTGGAGCAAAGTACAATTATTGCCATTTAAATTTATATCCCACTGAAAAAAATATTTAGTGCAGAAACTGCTTCAGACATAGGGATAGTTTAGTTAAAAATAATTATGGGAAGAGCTGAGAGCAAAACTAATTCCTAGAGACAGAGTATATCTTATTGGAGCCACTGCACTGATAAACATGAATATGATAATGTTATGATTAAAATGTGCTGAAGCAGACCTTGGTAAAATAAGCTGCGATAGATTTAAAGAAAATGTAGATGTAGAAAAATGTAAAAGTAAAAGAGGCTTTTCTCAAATAAGTACCCCATTAGAACACAAAATGAATGCACAGGCACCAGGAGCTCGCAGGAAATCACTTTGGCTGCTGTGTCCTGATTTACACAAGTGCTGTGATTCTCCATTTTTTTCCTTCTACTTTCTTTATACCCTTTTTTTTTTTATTCCTCTGAAAGGAGAAAGAGAAACTCTCACACAACTTCAACTAAGCTATTTTAGAGTAACATTAAAGCTCTGACTTAGGCTGACAAATGACCTCCCCGTAGGGATCTCTTTCTCTGCACAAAACTGGCCATTGAAAAATATTGTAATCAGACATGGTGGTGATTTTATTGGAATAAGCTTATTCATTCCTGTTGGCTGTCAAGCAAGTTTCTGCATGAACCATTTATCAAAAAATCAATGGGAGGCTTTTGAACATCATTTTTCTTGAAAACGCACAGAAATACCTAAGCTTCATAAATGTATTGATGTGTGTCCCTGTGTGTGTGGGTGAGTGAAATGAAACTGTCTGGACAATGAAAAACGATAAGGAGCTCTAAAGTTCTCTTAGATGAGGTCCCAGTGCAGCAAGGAAATCCCAGAAAAAAACTTTCCATCAAGGAGGGTCACTGTGCAGATTTCCCAGAGCAATGAAACAAATAAATGAGCAAAATTACTTCCTGAAATGTGAAATGTAAGATAACTATAGTGATAAAAAAAATGAATAAAAAATGGTTCAGGAGAGTTTCTAAAACTCAGATTACATCCAGTAAAAAAGGGAAATATTCATAATGTCCTATTTCTTCTCCTATTGGATTCTCTGAATTGAAAAGCTGCCACAGACCAGTGTCAAGAAAAGGGATATGTGATAGACAAACCATTGTTCCAATGGTCATTAATATGTTTTACACATGAGAGTAAAGGAGAAATTTGATAATTTAAATATATGCTAACAAAGTCTAATTGTGAAGACAGAAATAAGCAAAAAAACCCAAAATAGCATTCCTAGTACGTACATGTAGATAAATTTGCCCCATGAAATTCTCAGATGATCAAAAAGGCACTTTGAGCCAAGAGCTCCCATTATTATCTGTGAGTTACCCTCACTCTGAGCAGCACAGAGCTGTCATTTCAGAAATCAGAGGAATCTGTGCTGATTCCTACAAACTCAGTCCTGCAACCACGACAGGGTTTTAACCATTAAGAACTTCAGCCACTGGACCATTTTGACACTTCTTATTTTTAATTATCGTCCAGGCTTACCAAAACATTTCTTTGGTAAAAACATATGGAACTACGCCAAAGAAATAAATTTAGATGGGCAGTGGTGTCACTTCCAAGTGCAAAAAAATTGATGATTTTAATCAAACATGCAAAGTAGATGGCAAGGCAAGATGGCAAGGTTTGCTTCACTGTGGGGAACTTTGAGGAATTCTTTTAGAAATAGATGTTGTAGGATGAAATTAAGTCGAGACAACTCTGTATCTGCGAGCAATTTATTGGTAATGGAAATATAAAAGAGAGTTGCTCTACCAGAGAGGACTAGAAAAATCAGAAAAGGGGGAAGAAAATGGAAAGGGTGGTGGGGGTGGAGAGAGAGAGAAAGAAAGAAACAGACAGAAAGAAAAAAAGAAAGATGGAAATGGGGAGAGAAAGAGATGGAGAAAGAGAAACAAAGAGTGAAAGAGTAAGAAAATACAGGAAGAAAGAGAGAAAGAAAGGTAACTTAAGAAGGAGCAAGGGAAAAGCAAGCAGGGAAGAAGGAAAGCAGGAAAGAAACAACAACAGAAAAAGAAACCAAAAGAACTAGAGAGAGAGGGAGAGAGAAAGGAGGGAGGGAGGGAGGGAGGGAGGGAGGGAGGGAGGAAGGAAGGAAGGAAGGAAGGAAGGAAGGAAGGAAGGAAGGAAGGAAGGAAGGAAGGAAGGAAGGAAGGAAGGAAGGAAGGAAGGAAGGAAGGAAGGAAGGAAGGAAGGAAGGAAGGAAGGAAGGGAAAGAGAAAGGAAGAAAGGAAGAAAGAAAGAAAGAAAGAAAGGAAGAAAGGAAGAAAGGAAAAAGGAAGAAAGAAAGAAGAAGAAAGAAGAAAGAAAGAAAGAAAGAAAGAAGAAAGAAAGAAAGAAAGAAAGAAAGAAAGAAAGAAAGAAAGAAAGAAAGAAAGAAAGAAAGAAAAGAAAGGTGATGGGCCAGCCTCTGTTCTCCGGGCTGGTGCTGCTGGCAGCAGGTGCTAATGCTGAGGTGCAGGGCAGCAGCAACAGCACAGCACTTGCAGCAGCCGCATGAAGAATGAGGGACGTTCATTTTTAGGAACTGGCTGCCCTGGCAGGGCCCGGGCTCCCTGCTGGCTGGGCGAGGGGCTGGGAGTGCAGCTGTTCAGGGCAGAGGTTGGTTTCTGTTCCCTTGGTCCTGCAGCTGCTGCTTCATGTTGTGTGGCCACGCTGGGCTCCAGCTGCCTCTGCTCCTCTGGCCGCTGACCAGAGCCCAGCACCTTGACCACATCCTCGCCCAGACGCTCATCGCTGCTGCAGCTCGCTGAGTCCAGCAGGGCCTGGCTACCGCCTGGGGAGCTCTTTGGCTCAGAGATGGGGTTCTGGGGCTCTGGCACCTCCTGGCAAAGGGCAGGACTACCTGGTGCTCTTTGGGACAGCTGCTGCACGGTCGCACTCTCTGCCCGCGGAGACAGCTCTTGGCTTGCCTGCTCTTCTTGCCTTGGGGACAGCTCTTGGTTTGCCTGCTCTTCTTCCCTTGGGGACAGCTCTTGGCTTGCCTTTTCTTCTTCCCTTGGGGACAGCTCTTGGCTTGCCTGCTCTTCTTCCCTTGGGGACAGCTCTTGGCTTGCCTGCTCTTTTTCTCTCGGGGTCAACTCTTGGCTTGCCTTTTCTTCTTCCCTTGGGGACAGCTCTTGGTTTGCCTGCTCTTCTTCCCTTGGGGACAGCTCTTGGCTTGCCTGCTCTTCTTCCCTTGGGGACAGCTCTTGGCTTGCCTGCTCTTCTTCCCTTTGGGACAGCTCCTGGCTTGCCTGCTCTTCTTCCCTTGGGGACAGCTCTTGGCTTGCCTGCTCTTTTTCTCTTGGGGTCAACTCTTGGAATTTGTTGTCCTCATCTTTGTCCCTTTGGTACAGCTCCTGCTCTACCTGCACTGACACCTCTACCCATGGGACCAGCTCTTGGCAATTGTGTTCATCACTGTCCCACTGGCACAGCTCCTGCCCTACCTGCACTGGCACCTCTTCCCATGGGACCGGCTCTTGGCATCTATCATCGTTATTGTCATCCCACTGGCACAACTCCTCCTCTACCTGCACTGAGACCTCTTCCCACGGGACCAGCTCTTGGCAATTGCTGTCCTCATCACTGTCCCACTGGCACAGCTCCTGCCCTGCCTGCACTGGCAGCTCTTCCCACGGGACCAGCTTTTGGCAATTGTTGTCTTCATCACTGTCCCATTGGCACAGCTCCTGCCCTACCTGTACTGGCACCTCTTCCCACGGGACCAGCTCTTGGCAATTGTTGTCGTCATCACTGTCCCATTGGCACAGCTCCTGCTCTACCTGCCCTGGCAGCTCTTCCCATGGGGGCAGCTCTTGGCATCTGCCATCCTTATTGTCGTCCCATTGGCACAGCTCCTGCTCCACCTGCACTGACACCTCTTCCCATGGGGGCAGCTCTTTGCATCTATCATCCTCATCACTGTCCTTTTGGCACAGCTCCTGCTCTACCTGCATTATCACCTCTTCTTCCCATGGGGACAAGTGTTGACATCTGTTGTCCTCATTGTTGTCCCATTCATGCAGCTCTTGCACTGTCACGCTTTCTCCCCACTGGCCCAGCTCTGTATCTGCCCGCTCCACCCTCTCATCTACCGGCCAGCAGTGCAGCTCCTCGTGTGTCACAGCTCCCGAGGGACACACTTCCTGGAATGTCACTCCTTCCCATCGCAAAAATTCTTCCGCCAACATTTCTTCCCACAGGCAAAGCTCTCGGCCAGTGACATCTGCCCATGGGGAAAGCTCTTCATCCGCGGCGTATTCCCACTCCTGGTCCATGGTGACAAAGCCTCCCTCCTCCTCAGTCTCTGACAGGGGCAGGACCGAGCTGCACCCTGCTCCCAGCCACTGTTCACTGAGGTCTTGCAGCCAGCTGGGCAAGGGGCTTGGGGGCTGGGAGCTGGGGCTTACTTCGTCCTCTTCCATGTCTGATGTGCTCTGGCACAGATACGTCCCGGGAGGCACTGGCCAGCCCAGGGTCCTGCAGTGGTTCTTAAATCCCCTGAGCTGGGGCAAGGCTCTGGGATGTCACAAGGGACTTTGGGCATCACAATGTCCTGTGTCACCAAGGGCCCTGACACAACGTGCCTGTGTCACCAAGGGCCCTTGGTGACACGGACATTGTGATGCCCAAAGTCACTTGTGACATCCCAGAGCCCTGCCCCAGCTCAGGAGATTTAAGGACCACTGACCCAGGGAAGGGACAAAGGACACCATGTGGCAAAGCCAATTGTGTGGGGTTATTGAACTGTTCATGTCAGAAACAAGAGGGGAGAGAGAGAGAAGAGAAAGAGAAAGAGAGAGAAAGAGAGAGAGGAAGAGAGAGAAAGAGAAAAAGGTGAAAGAACAAATTTAAAAAATGAAAGAAATGGAAAGAAAGAAAGAAAAGGTCATCAGTGAAGGCAGAGATAGTGAGAGACAGAGACAGATTAGGAGGAAACCTTCACCCCTCCGTACCTGACAAGGACATCCTGGTGCTGCTCTCCATCAGGGCTCTTTGGTGCTGAGGGTCCTGCCAGAACATGGAGCTCAGCACAGTGACAGTCTCTGGGGCCAGGGGAGAACCCAGGTCCCTGCCCTGGCTGGGGGAAGTTGGATGCAGCCTCTTGCAGCACAATCTGCACCCGTGCTGTGCTCTGCTGCAAGGCCTCAGCATGAGCCTGGGGACGGATCTGGGGCTCCAGGAGGGATTATGATTCATCCTCACTGCCCCTGCTTCTTGTGCTTCTTGTTCTTGTTCTTGTTCTTGCTCTTGTTCTTGTTCTTGTTCTTGTTCTTCTTGTTCTTCTTGTTCTTGTTCTTCTTCTTCTTCTTCTTCTTCTTCTTCTTCTTCTTCTTCTTCTTCTTCTTCTTCTTCTTCTTCTTCTTTTCTTCTTCTTCTTCTTGCTCTTCTTCTTGTTGTTCTTCTTCTTCTTCTTCTTCTTCTTCTTCTTGCTCTTCTTCTTGTTCTTCTTCTTGTTCTTCTTCTTCTTCTTCTTCTTCTTCTTGCTCTTCTTCTTGTTCTTCTTCTTGTTCTTCTTCTTGTTCTTCTTCTTGTTCTTCTTCTTGTTCTTCTTGTTCTTCTTGTTCTTCTTCTTCTTCTTCTTCTTCTTGTTCTTCTTCTTCTTCTTCTTCTTCTTCTTCTTCTTCTTCTTCTTTCTTCTTCTTCTTCTTCTTCTTTCTTCTTTCTTCATCTTCTGGTTCTTCTAGTTTTCTCCTTGTTCTTGTTGTCGTTGCTCTTCTTGTTCCTCTTGTTAATCTTATTGTCCTTGTTCTTCTATTCTTGTTCTTGTTTTTGTTCTTGTTCTTGCTCTTGCTCTTGCTCTTGCTCTTGCTCTTGTTCTTGTTCTTGTTTTTGTTCTTGTTCTTGTTCACATTCCAATTCCTATCCTTACTCATGTAGAGTACTACTACTTCATCTGCTTCAAATTCCCCCATTCTTCCTAATATTCCTATTCTTATTTTGTATATTTTTGTGATTTTAGGGGGTGTTTTGTGCTTTCTTTTGGTGAGGGTTTTTTGGTTTTTGGGGCTTTTTTTCTTAACTATTACTATTTATTAAATCAAACTTTCTTTTGTTTCGTGAGAATTGGGGGTGTCCCATTCAGCAGTGTACCATTGTGTCCTGGGAGCAACACAACCTGCCTGTGCCCAATCCTCACGGACAAAATGCCGAAGGACCAGCATGGAATCCTTTCCAGAGAGGAGGAAACAGCCTTATATTCCAGCAGGGGAGGTGCAGGTCCAGAGTGGGAAACAATTGTTCCCTGACGGGATGGCCAGGCCTCGGAAGAAGTTGCAGCAGGGCGGTGCTGGCCACAGGGTGCCCTTGGCTCCTGGGCAGAGCCGCGGCCGCGCTCCAGAGCAGCCGGGCAGGGCTGGGACAAGAGGGACAGGAACAGGCCCAGGCAGCCCGAGGGGCTCCATCAGGGACAGGAACAGGCCCAGGCAGCCCCAGGGGCTCCCTCAGGGACAGGAACAGGCCCAAGGGGCTCCCTCAGGGACAGGAACAGGCCCAGGCAGCTCCAGGGGCTCCCTCAGGGACAGGAACAGGCCCAGGCAGCCGGAGGGGCTCCCTCAGGGACAGGAACAGGCCCAGGCAGCCCGAGGGGCTCCCTCAGGGACAGGAACAGGCCCAGGCAGCCCGAGGGGCTCCATCAGGGACAGGAACAGGCCCAGGCAGCCCGAGGGGCTCTGTCAGGGACACGAACAGGCCCAAGGGGCTCCCTCAGGGACAGGAACAGGCCCAGGCAGCCGGAGGGGCTCCCTCAGGGACATGAACAGGCCCAGGCAGCCCCAGGGGCTCCATCAAGGACAGGGACAGGCCCAGGCAGCCCCAGGGGCTCCATCAGAGACATGAACAGGCCCAGACAGCCTGAGGGGCTCTCTCAGGGCCCAGGCAGGCCCGGACCAGCCGCCATCTGCAGGCCTGGTGCTGCTGGCAGTGGGTGCTAATCCTGAGGCTGTGGTGCCAGGCAGGGGCAGCAGAACAGCCTCCGCAGCCCACAGCGCCCGCCCCAAGAGCCAGCAGCGTTTCCTGAGGGGAACCGGCTGCCTGGGAGAAGGTGCATGTGCCACAGGGATTCGGGCTGACAGAAGGGCGGGTGTGGCACAGAGCCACCCTTGGGACCGCACCTCAAGTGCCTGACGTTCAACCCGAGCCTCTCAAGGGACAGGCATGGGGAGTCCATCTTGAGCTAAATGTGCCCATTGTTGGTGCTTGGCCTCTTCTCCCTCCTCGTGCAGCTCCAGGATGCTCACTTCACGCCACTCATCATACTCCCGCAGCCAGGCCTTCAGCCTGGTGCTCAGGGCACTGCTGTATTCCAGCTGTCCTACATGGCTGTTGTCTTCCCAGCTGGACTACTCCGAGAGTCTCCTCTCAGCTTTGCCTTCAGACATCTCCTGGCCAATGCACTCTTCCCAAGCCAAGTGTCCTTGGCAGCCATTGTCCTCTTTGGGGGACAGCCCTTGCTTGCTGCCAGCATCCCTCTCCAAGAGCCCACAGCAGCCAGTGCCTTTTCCTGGACACAGACGTTGTTCAGATATTTCTTCCCAGTCTGGGAATTCCTTGTAGTTCTCAATGACTCCCTGGGACAGCTCTTGCTCCCTATACTCATCCCAGTTAGAGACACTTGAGCTGTGCTTGGGAAGGTTCTTGTTCTCTGCATTCTTTCAAGTCAGAGAAGTCCAAGTAGCTCCCGAATTCCTCTTGGGACAGCTGTGGCTCGAGGCATTCATCACAATCACAGAGCTACTGGAGGCTACAGACATCTCCTAGGCTCAGCTGTGGCTCAGAACAGGCTTCCCGTGGAGTCCCCTGCTGGAAATTGTGCATTTCTCCTCAGGAGAGAAAGAGAGAAAGAAAGAAAGAAAGCGAGAAAGAAAGGAAGAAAGAGAAAGAAAGAAAGAAGAAGAAAGAAAGAAAGAAAGAAAGAAAGAAAGAAAGAAAGAAAGAAAGAAAGAAAGAAAGAAAGAAAGAAAAAGAAAGAAGAAAGAAAGAAAGAAAGAAAGAAAGAAAGAAAGAAAGAAAGAAAAGAAAGAAAGAAAGAAAGAAAGAAAGAAAGAAAGAAAAAGAAAGAAAGAAAGAAAGAAAGAAAGAAAGAAAGAAAGAAGAAAAAGAAAGAAAGAAAGAAGAAAGAAAGAAAGAAAGAAAGAAAAGAAAGAAAAAAAAAAAAAGAAAGAAGAAAGAAAGAAGAAAGAAAGAAAGAAAGAAAGAAAGAAAGAAAGAAAGAAAGAAAAAATTGATGCAATCTCTGGTTTCTAATGATTCTAGGGCATAGGGAAAGTGCCCATTTCCACCTGGAAGTGTGTTCAGCCCACCAAATCTTCACAGGAGACGCCACATTACAAATGTGCATTTTGCCTCAATTTGAAGCTCTGTCAGCCTCTGAAACTGTGCAGAGGAGAGGGATGCATCCCAATGTTCTCACCTTGTATGCTGCCTTCTTTCCCATCTGTGGATGATAAATGATCACCGACATTTCATTCGGTTTTCTGGCCAAGGACCATGGAACGTGGAGTGTCAATAAGAGAGAGAATATTTCTGAAATGAAACAGATTTAGATATGCTTAAATCATTGGAGAACTTAAAAAAAAGTACTCTGACACTGGTAACTTTTTTATTTTCAAAGTTCTGACTACAATATATGAATGTGGATGAGATGGACAGATGAAGAAAAGGATTGTTGTGATCCCTAAATAAAATTTTTCAGAGATAAAAGCAGGCTAAAACAGCATAAAGTTATGATGTTTGGAAGGAAAATGGGAAAAGAAACCTGAAAGGATGTAACTGTGGTAGAGAATGTCAGAGCAAAGGCATTTTTTTCAGTGTGACCGTAAAAAGACTTGGAAATACACATGACAATTAAAAACAAAGTTAATGGAGGCTTAAGGAAATACTTTTCATGAAAGGAATCCTAATGGTCCAGGTCTGCGTGCAGGTGCAAATTTAAAGACAAAAGCTGTGTGATAATTCAAGAAGGAGATATGTAAAATCTCATGCTGTTACGCTGATTACTAGCTAGATTTACAATATAAACTTCACAAATTGCAGTATGCAGAGTGGAGAGGTAGAATAAATCTTCTTTCTAAATCTTAATCAATTTCTACATGGAAAATCTACAAGGTGATTATTCAGAGACCAAAAGAGTAATCTGCAAAAGCATTAATTTCTTTTTTTTTTTTCTTTTACTTTTTTTGAGGGACTGAGGGGGAAGCATAAGCTTAATAAGAGGAAATTGCAGTATTCAAATCCACCCAAGACCACGAAGCACAGTATTAGCAGAGTAAATTACTCTCATGCTCAAGGTGCCAGAAGCAATTTAGGCTGTATACAGAAACAAAATCACAAGATTAAATCAATGTGTTTTCCCCATGTTTGTGGGGAAGGGATAATTGATTAGAATAGCAGGTCATAGCAATGCACCATTCAGTAGCTGACATCATCTCTGCATCTTTGAAATGAACACCAGCTCATAACATTCACTTAGATACCTTTTAATTACTTTGCTGTGCAGCCAGAAAATGGAAGGCTAACTCATTAACCTTCTTTGCCTTTCTGGAAGGTGGTTTTTTCTCTTAATGTTTATGCTTGTTTGGACCTGCAGTTATTCCCATAGGCTGCAGAAGTATCCATTAGCAAACCTGGTCCAGCTGCAAGTTCTCTTTCACTGCTTAATATATTCAGCAATCTGTTCTTCACGATTCAAACCCATGATTCAAATCCAGCCTTATCAGTAAATAGAAGCTCCATAGATTATTTTTCCTATTTCTGGGCATCAAGCAGTTTCTGCATATGCTGAAACTGTTCCTTGGGTTGCTTTGTTGATGGCAGGGTATTAAGAAGGGAATTTACAAACAATAATAAAAAACACCGATTTAAAACTGAGATAATCCAATTGTAGCAACCATCTCTCTTACTTATGAGTAATGACTCCTTTTTCATGCATTGTTAATGCCTTCCTAAAGCACAAGGATCAACGTGTCAGGAAGAAAAGAGAAATAGATTTCCTGGATCATTGTACAATTTTTCAAAGTCTGGACTACAGAACTAGATAAAGACAAAGAAACCCAAATTAGAGAGGAATCAACAGAAAACAATAATTCTGTTATTCTCAGTAAGTTTAGTTTACCTTCCTTTAAAAAGACAGGAAGACAACCTTATAAATTTGTCCAGAAAAGTAAGACAACTTTGCACTTATTCACAGAATGAAGATGCAGTGAGATTAGTTGCACCATGAGTGTGAAAAAAATAATCAGAATTTGTGTCATACTGTCCCACCCACAAAAAGAAAACTGCACAGTCATTTAAAGGTGGCCACAGAGGAGTGTGACTGCATCCAGTTTTGGCAAGAAGCCAGGATAAGCACTAGGGAACAATTCTGCACTTCAAAGGAAGCTTTTAGTGATAATAGGTTAAACTCTCCTTTGTCTAATCAGTTATTTAAATACTACTAATTACCTGGGCTATTGCCTAGCTCAACACCTGCAATTTGAGGGTCTTAAATCTTATAAAGTACAAAGGGTCATTTCGTACCCAGATCAGCAATTTTTATGTGCTTGCAAGTTACATAAATGGACTCCAAGGGAAGCTCACAAGTTTACAACTTCTGCACCTTAAGAAGGGGCAGTTCACTGAATATCTAAACTGCACATTTATAAAATTACAATTTCATACTCTAAGGAAGCTGCAAGCTGGGGAAAACAGCCTGAAGCCAGGAATGCAGCAATTAAGGTGTGTAGCAGTAATGTTAATTGAAAGCTCTTATGCAGGAGGGCAGAAGGAAAGGACCTAATTGAGTGGCCATAAGGCCATGGCAGTAATTCTGCATTAGTCTTTTTGTCTGCCTCTTTGTCTCCTGTCTGCACCTTTTGAGTCCCCTCTGCTCTACCTGTACATCTGCCCCTGCACCTGAGCAAATCTGGCATATGGAATCTTCTTGATCTAAAAGAATAGCCCTTCTTCCTAAGCATACCAAAATAAATTTTGCTGACTGATAATTCCATCTTCCTGCTCACCACATGATGGCACAAGAAGCTGGAGAGGTGGAGAAACTGCAGATCTGGGGGAAAAAAAAAAAAGGAAAGTAATTGTTAAAGTTGTTAAGGTTTATTTTCATATTATTGGTGCAAACCAGGGCCTAAGGGATGAGGAAGCAGAACAGACTGAGTACACCAGCACAAGGAACCACTTTTAATAAAAGCAGGAGGAAGATTTGGGTTGGGAACTGAGATTATTCAAGAGCCCTGGGGCTGTTTGCAGGAGCAGCCACTCTCACAAGACAGGTGAGGATGTGGAGCCAGCGAGACTGAAAGGTAAGACTGAAAATTGTCTGTTGTTTTAGAACCAGCAACACACTTCTGTTTCTGCCAGAGCCACTTTACACAAAATTCAGAAAGGCAAAGGCTGGCATTTCCTACAGCTGAGCCTTCCATGGAAGCCACAGAATTTTAAGGCATAATCCACCAGAGATGACAAAGGCCTGAGAATAAAGAGGCAACAAAAGCTGCCAGGATAAGATTCAAAGACAGATTCCCAAACATCTGGAGGTGTTACTGCTCCCACATGATTCTCTTATCACCACAAAGGCTTACAGTGATGTAACCCCAAAGACCCTTGCAAGGATGCAGGAGAGGATCAGTTTTATATCCTGAGCTCCTAAAAATGGGTGTGCCCAATTCCCTGCAGTTTAGAGTTGGTATTCTGTTCTTGCTATGAGGGAGTTTCCCACTCTCTCCCTCATTCTGGCACCATATGCAATCAAATGTCCATGACTAAAACACACTGCTGTTGGCAGTGGTCACAATGCCAGTTGCATTAAAAATGAACAATGATGCAAGGAAAACTAAATATCTTGTCATATTTTCAGGGCAAAAATACAATTCAGATCATATAAAACAGCAGAAAGCCCAGGGAAATCCACTCCAGCTATACCCATGCACTATGTGAAGATCAGAGAGCTTTATGATGTAACCTTTGGCTGATGAGCTTTGATTTAATTGGTTGCCTGCCACTTGTACCAAAGGACCTTCCTGCAGCAGCCTGTAGTGAATTTCCACTCACTGCAATCACTGCCATAACCTTCCCCCTGCTCACAAAAGAACTTGACATCCTGTAATTCCTCTTTGAACCAAAGGGTTGGGATTTTAAAGTTTTGTCTCCTACAGGGAGGGTTAAAAAGGTAGCGCTGAGTAATGAAGCCCTCTAGCACTTATTTATAAAGGATGTAACTGTGTGTTATCTCCTTTATTATTTCTAGATTTAAATTTGCTCAAAACCTTTGACAAAAAAGGGTTTTTGTCATGGGGATATTACATCGGCTTCTCTGCTTGTGTTGCAGAACTTTTTTCCCTTCTATATCCATGTGGGAGTCTCATTGCTCCTTTTACAGGTGCATGTGCCTCCACCTGTGTTCTGGCTCTGCTTTCTGCTTTTTCAATCACCAAGGAACAGTAAAATCAATCAACCAGCTGACCTGCTCAGAACCTTCCTCCAGAGTATGAATGTGAGCCTGATTGTCGTGGGGAATTTTCCTCTCTCCCCTGTGATTTATTTATTTACTTAATTATTTTTATGATATTCCTACAGCTAGACCATGTTAGAGTTAATTGGTGAAGGTGCTTTCAAAGACCAAGTCAGAATTCAAAATTATATCAAATAAGAGGGTTAAAAAAAAAAATCCAGGAAGGAATTCAGCTAGGCAGAGGACCCCCAAATTCACAAATGTCAAATGAGGGCAAAGCAACTACCGTGAGTCAAGTGGCAGAAAAGGTCCCAGGGGTTAGAGGCAGACCACAAATTTAAAAGCATGCTTTAAAATCACATTTTATATTAACACTGCATTGTTTTGCAGGGGATGTAAAACCCAATTACTCTGCTCAAGAGTGATTAGTAAACTCTCAGATGGGATGCTGGCTGTTGTACGCTGCATTAAAAGAGAGTTAGACACGTCTCAGAGAGGGAACCACTGCACTGTGGCAGGGAAATACCTGTCTTGGGAGGTTTAAATAACTTCAGCTAATCTCAGTGCATGGAAACAGACTATATCTCTCCTTGAGCTCCCTTTTCAGGCATTTATAGACTTAAAATTACACATTCTAAATCTGGAAGAACTAAAAGTAGAGCAAAATGTCGAGCATTTTAGCCATGGCTCCACTGTTTCAGGATAAACCCTGGCAGATGCATCCTGTGGCATTGAATTTTAACCTCTAAAGCATGGTTTGAGATGTGGCAAGCTAAGGGGCTGCCTCTTTCCTTACACTCCACAGCTGTACTTCATAGCAGTGGAGATGGTTCAAAGTAAATTAAAAATACCTACAGGCTGTCTCACCACAGTCACAGAGCTCTGATGCCTTAATGCTTTAGTAAGAAGTCAACTTCCTCTGTTTTGCCTCTCCCTGGGGTGGGGTAGGTGCAAACCCGGAGTGAATTGACTTTTCTTGCCTTCAGTTGGGACTGTGTGAGTTTTCTGGCTGCTATGAAGAGGCCTTTTATAACTGTGATGACTGAAGCATGTATTTATTTGGTGCTGGGGGAATTTTGTTCGCTAGGAATGTATAGCTGAGTTCCTGAGGAACACAGTTTATCATATAAAATCTGAATAAACACACATTAAAATCAGGGCGGTGTTCTGCATTAATTTAATTTTGCTGCATGTTCTTTGAGACCCCTGAACCTGAAGGACATTTGGTTAGCCTTGGAGTACAGTATGAGAAATAATTCATCATTCTTCAAGTGCTTTGATAATGAAGGTCACATCTTTCAAAATAAAAGAGAGAGGGAAAAGTGGCATCACCTTTAAAAAAAAAAAATAGCCAAACTCAGACTCGAAAAGGTAATCCAGAAATGTGATTGTTACCAATTAATTTCCTTATTACTTTAACTGAAATAAGAGACTGGCTATTCAAGTATCAACAAGAATGAGTGTTATTCTAGGCCATTATTCTCATCTTCATGTGGAAGACTCAATCACAATGACAAATGTCCATTAACTGCTGCAGAAATCACATCACACTCTATCTGGGGAAGTAGATGAGCTCTATAGGCAGCTTAAACGAATTTATTCTCATCAGCTTTAATCAACTATCAAATTAATTTGTAATGTTTGGGATAGTATTACTGAACTCCTGGAAGCCAAGTTCACTGAGCAGTGTCACATAATCATTACCTCCAGGAGCATAATGAAACCTGAGGTGCTGGGAAACAACTCACAGTTACAGGGTGATAGAAGTCGATACTTTCTGTGCTAAATAAACTATCTCAAATGCACAAACCTCTCCCTTTTTCATCTGAAGCAAGATTTGGGCTTGAAAAGGAATGCCAGAGGCTGGCTGTTTTCTGCCTTAGGTTCCTTCCAGCCTGCAGGGTGGACCAGGGGAGCAACTTTGGATTTACCTTCCCAGAGCAGGCAACACACCTGAGCTGTCAAGAGTGAGCGCTCAAATTTGACAGCTGAGTTTAGTGAAGGAAGATGCTTTTTTCTCACACAATTCAGCACAAGCAGGGTAAAACCCAGGCCAGCCCTTACACAAGACGTGAGATGAAATGTTTTCTTTTACGTAACTTGCTCTGAATTATAAGGTTTAAATTCAGATTTAACTCTGCTGGCTTAATTGTTCCGTGTAAGAAGGGGAACAACTGGTGACACACTAGGGAACCTTCCAGAAATAATGTGTCAGAAGACGAACCTGGGACTGTGCTACCTTCTTATATTTTCTGAATTTTATTATTCAGAAAAACTGTTCTAAAAGCTTGCTGATTTGTTCCAGTGAGCCAAAAATCAGTAGTATTTCATTGGGACTAAGGGGAGTGGTGTCAGGCTCATTTTCAGGGTACAGCCAGAAGTAATAAAAATAATGGTAATAATACTAATCCTTATATTAATACTAATAATATTTTACACCAAGAGCAGCACAATATTTTAGCCCTAGCCAAGCCCATTGGAGCTCATTTTACTGGGGCTGCCTTTCAGTGGCTGAGTGACTCTTTAAGGCAGGCAGGGCTAAATCACAGGATGGGAAGTTTCACTCCACAGCACACCATGTCCCTTTCCCCATGAGCTGGAAACTCAGGAACACCGTCAAGACATGAAAATTTTTGCCACATTTCCTTTTAAAACGTCAGATTTGAACCGAGGCGAAATCACGGGAGCTTGCCTGGCTTTTCCCTCGTCCTTCCTCTCCTTAACACATCAACACACCCAGCCCCACGCCATTTGGAGGCGAAATATTTTCCCATCCACACGGGAAGCAGGAAATGTTGGGAGGGTGTCACGGTTTTCCCCGAGCTGTCGACGGAGCGCGCGGTACACCTGACACAAACCCTCGCCTTGTGCGTTCGTCACGACACAAAACAGCACCTGGGTACCTCAGGGGACCTGCTTGGTATGTTCTAGTCCCCTTTTGCCCAGAGATGAATTAGGGCATTTAAAGGAGAGCACAGAGGCTGCTTTTGGGCCTCAACTTTGTTCTTGGTCACAGCTCAGCTCACAGAAAGCATCATTCACACGCACAGACACTCGCGGGCGCAGGTTTATGATTAATCCCACCGCAGTGTGCTCATGCTCCTGCAACAAAAATGGTCCCTTTGTGGGACCTGATGGGCTGAAACAAGGCGACAGTATATTCAGGCAGTTTTTTTGACTGCTAGGTAAAAAGTTCAGATTCAGCCCAAAACTGAAGGATGACTCAGGTTTCGTGTTTGGACTTTCTGAAAATTTTCTCTGAAAACAGCGTGTGTGAGAGAGTACACATGTACAGGAAAAAGGGATTACTGGAGATGAGGAGGTAAAGAAGGAGCACATCCAAGAATTCCTAATGCACTTGCACTTCTGTTCATAACAGCAGTAACTGAATTGTCACTTGAATTTAATGTGTAATTATTTTTAGCCTCCCCAATATCTCATGGCAGCATTGCCTTCAGCACCTCAATTTTGTTTTTTCTAAGCTTAGAGGTATATTGGCACCAGTATTTGCCTAATTTGGTGCAGCTAGCACCGTGCTACAGTGCAGATTTCCTATGCTGCAATGATGATAGTTTCACTCCATGAAGCTTGCTCTGGATGAGTCCAGCATTCAAACCCTGTGGAGTCTGGAAATTTGAGTGTTTGTTCTTGACAGCTGAAAATAATTACTCAGTGTGAGTGCCATTCCTTGCATTCCTCCCACAGAAAAACATGGATTTATATACCATTATGGGCCTTTAGGAAATGGATAATGCAAGTATTTCAGTGGACATACAAGCCTTTACCAATCATTTCTCATATTGTCAACGCTGCTGAGATAATTATTGTTGTGATTAATTAGCTGCTAAACTGAGATCATAGGCGTCAGTTCCTGAAAGAAAGAAGAACAAAACAATGACAGTGACAATTCACACTTTTCATACTTTTATGAATATGTAAAGTGATGCTGAGAAAGAGTAAGTCAGTGAAAAGGGGGAGAAGCAGAAAAAGGGCAAAACAATTGCATTGAAAGCTGCATGGAAAGCACTCATGAAACATTCCTCAGCATTGGAAAGGAACAGTAAAATGCACAAATAGATTTTTTACTGTCAGAAAGTCTGTAACTTCAGCAAAGCTGCTGAAAAAGCAGACACTGAAAATATGTTTGAACTACAAAATAAGCTGCTTCATTCAGAGAAATAGTGATTGCTAAATATGAACAATATAGACTTGTCCCAAGTCTCAATTTGTATGTTCTCTAAAAATAACAGGTTCAATTTTGTTAAGTTGCCCACAGAGCTCCTATAAATCCGGAGAAATGCCATGGAATGACATCAGTTTTATTATCTGAGCACAAAGCAATTCTGTCAGCTGAGCCTGTGCTTTCTGAAACAATCAGACACTGACTTGTAGTGTGCTGGCAGCAGACTCAGATTCACTTCTCAGCGATCCTGTTTAGTACCTGATTATGACAGCTTCAGTTTAGGTAGAAGACTGTGAGGATCACGGTCACATCTTGCTGTTCTTACACACAGACAAGTCCTATTGAATTCAGAGGAAGGCTGGTACCTGGAAAGAGTGCAGAGCTCAATTCCCTCCGAGTGTCTCATGGACACATGCAGCTAAATTGATCTCTCTTATAACAACTGTGTCCTTGCTGCTGTGTGGATATCCCACTGATTTTTTCGAAGATATTTGTGCATGAAAAGCTGGTATGACTTAGTATGAATAATCATAACCACCTTTATTTATTTCACTTTTTGTTCTGGGGCTGTTCTGTGTGTGGTTGTCTTCTGCAGTGCTGCTGGTGCATTGGACCCCGTGGGCTTCAGTGTCACTTCCTCCCAGGCTGAGCTGAAATAACAACAAAAACTGGGATGCTGCTGATGTCTGTGGGACCCTGAAATGCTGAACTGATGCTATCCACAGCTGGCAGCATGAAGCAGGTGGCAGGTGGCCTTGTGGCCATCAACAGCATTGTGTCTCCTGCAATCAGAGCTGACACTTGGCTGCTCAAGAATTAGACCAAAAGAGGAAAGGGGGGAAAAAAAACACCACATAAGGATATTTTTCACAATTATTGTTAAATGTAGATTAACTTTCTGTCTGCAATAAAATCTGTAGAATTCTACCAATGCTTTTTTTAAAAGTCCTCAGGATCTTCCTCTGACTTTGGCAATTTCTGGAGGACCATTACCCATAATGATTGGGATCCCTACAAACATCAATGAGCAGCACATAAGGGTGTCTACAAGAGCTGCATGCTGTTCATCTGCCTTTAAAGGGCTTCCAGTGGGCACTGAGATGAAACTTCAGAAGCCTGGAGTCATTTTCCAGGAGTGGTCACAACCTTAAAGTGATGTTGAGGCAGGTGAAGATCACAGGAGATCAAAGGTTGGAACTAAGTGACCAAACAACTTATCTACCTGAATTGTTTGTGGTTACTCCTTGACTCTTTAACTCTGCAAAGAGACTCACATTATTAATCTATCAAAGTCCTGGGTACTTAGGCTTTGTCTCAATTAAACATCTATTCTCATAAGTTTTACTCATTTATGATTTTCAGGGATTTTTTTTTTTCCTTTTAACTTGCAGAGGTTGAAAATATCATTTTACTATTATATACACTGATGTAGATGACAATTTTTTAACTCCCTAACTATCAAAATGCATTAAGGAAACATAAAAGAAAAATTCACCATCTCTTTATCTCTGTGCATCTGCAGGAAGTTGAAAGAAAGTGATGAATGGCAGAACATAAGAGCTAGGGCTCCTGAAATGAAGGAAGTGGCATGATTAGGTTCTGTATTTTAAATTAGAAATAACTGCTCTGAATACATAAGTAATCAGACATCCATTTATATCCTGGTTAGAATCTGAAGCTTTATTAATTGCAGTGGAATCACATACAAAATGAAGACTTCCTCCAAGAAAACCAGGCTCATTAAAAGAAAAACTTAATGTTTTATGATAGTATTTTCCACATTAGAGTTCTGGCCACGGCTAAGTCATCGTGGATAAACATACATATATTTAAACAGAGAAAGGATACACTCTTTTAGTCTAAAAACTGAACCACTGAAAAACCACTAGACTGAATACTGATTATTCACATGAATCATTAGCCAAACAGAGGTGAGAACCCAAAAAATATGAGTTACTATTTCTATTTATAATGCTAAGGTTTACGTGGCATTTCTAAAGGCCTTTTTTGTCACACCCAGTTGCTCCATGTTGTTAGAAATAGAGAAGAAAATTAGATCAAAGGACGGTCTGTGCTGCTAGTACTCACCTAGTAAACATCCAGTCCCCTTTTCCTTTCAGTCATATCCTTTTTTACACTAAATAAATCTGGGGTAGGTGACTCCTGTGTTTTTTACCATTTAGTTAATCACATGAATTCCACTGGAGGATGCAGCAAAATGAAGATAAATGCGAGATGAATATTCCGAAAATCTGGATAAAGTACTGAATATCTAATATTTCACAAAAAAAAAAAAGAAAAAAAGACGTCTACATTTTATCACATTGTGAGAACACCCATAATTTATATGTTCTGTCAACTACATTTTATTACACTATTCAGTATTCAAGAGAAACATGTACTTCTTTTGACAAGTTATACAGTGTGATCATTGCAGTAGTTAATCTGTAGAAAAAATGAGCTAAAAATAACAGGCATGCTTGCTGAGCCATGTTAGCAATGAATGTGGGTTTTAACTTGAATCTTAAAGAACCACAGTATTTCTTCCTCATAATCCTGCCTGAAGTTTTGCAGAGCATGATTTGTTCTCCACTTACCACTTTTGCCATAGTCAGGATTTTTCCCATTACAGATCCCTCATAGTTTATCCAGGAACTTGAGAGAACCTTGACAGCAAATCTGCACCGTGAGGAAAGGCAGAAATAATAGAAAAGTTGAGCTCACAATAACAACAAATCACTCATTAAGTGACAAACCAGATCTCCTCTTTATTCACCTCTCTGCTGGTGTGGGTGTTTTTTCTAAATAAAAAATGTGCATCACTGGTGTTCTCAGCTGCAGCAAACATTTTCCTACATAACAAAACTCCTTTGAGTTCACGTTCAGGGTATGCCCCTAACAAAAGAAGTCTTAAAATAAACCTTCTGTGGCTCTCACCTTGATAATTTTATTGTTTGCTACCCTCTGCTGGCTTTTTTCCTTTGTCACATTGAATTGAAGCTGTGGATTTTCACTCTGGAAGCCTTCCATAAGGGTGGCTTACTAAATTATTCCCTCTCCACTGTCATGGACAAGGACTTTCACCCAGATGACCAGTTTGGGTGAAAATTCTAAAGCCCAAAAACTGCCAGGAATTCAGGCAATTGCACTTCCTCAGCTCTCCTACATGCAGTGGCAGTTCATTGAGTCTGATGCTTAGATATAGTAACTGTGCCCATTTTTTCTGAGTTCTTGAGTAAAAATACAAAAAACCCTCCATTATTTCCACACCATTTGGATGAGAGCTCCATGTGCCCTTGATCTCCACATTCCTCTGGAACATTTTTCTCATTCATGATGTTTATGGATCTGGGGGAGGGAGGAAAAAAAAAGTGGGCATCTTATAGAAAATTAGGTAATCTTGACAGCAAACAGACCTTTCAATGCAAAACTGCAGGGGGAAAATATAGTTTGCAGCTGCAAATACATCACACTTGAAATCACAGGTAAAATCATTTCCCTGCAGTGTATGGCTGTTCTCAGAAAATTGTGTTTAGCCCTGAGACTCTCATTATTGAGAAGAGTTGTAAATTTGAGAGAGGTCAGTGCAAAGCCATTGATATGATTAAAGTGGGCTGGAGGCACTGGCTTACGAAGGAAGATGAAAAGATCTAAATAAACATGGTCTGGCTGTGGAATGCTTTAAAGGCATCAAGATAACCATTAACAAATAGCTGAAGGACATGAAAACTAAGCAGAGAAAAGATATATCTCAGGTACCACAAAGGAGAATAACCAAAATTAATGAGATGAAAATTAAGCAAGGAATAATCTAAGCCAAGTGTCTGGATAAGCTCCTAGAAATGGAATGCATCATGCCACGTAGCACTGCCTTGGGTGTGATGAAAAACCTATGGGCTGAGACAAATAGAGCTGGGGAGACAAAACTGAGTGGTTGAACAAAGGGTTTAACCCTGCCTTTATAGAGAAAGAGGACAAAAATGGACAAATAAGTCTTTTTCAACCCTAATGTCTCTGAATTGCTGTGGAGATGCCCCAGCCATTAATGCCATTCTGTTGTGGATGAATCTGCTCATACCTGGTAGAGGAAGCATCACGGAGTCTGTGACTGGCTTGGCTTCAGATTCACAGAAGTTCTGTGTCCATTGCAGCTGGGCAAAGTGAGTCAGGCCAAATTTTTCAGTCGCCAGTGCCCACAGTGGCTCTTCACTGCTCTCAATTCATTCTTTCCCCTGTCTGAACCAGTGCTGGGCATTGCCCTGACCCAGGTTCAGCATCTTCCTCTCAGGGGTTGGAGGTGGAGGAAGATGAAGACCTGTGTTTTAATTAAGTATCTGGGAGCAAACTCTTCACCCAAGCTCAGGTGTGCATCCCCTTTTAGAGAGAGGACTTGTAATTAACCTCCCAAATCCCAATCCCCTGATGGAGCCAGTGGACTTTAGAATGAAAGACTGTCTTGATGTGAGCCTCAAAATGATCTCAGACTCCTTGCTATGTGCTGCAACTGTCAAATTAAATTTTTACAAATGATGCCAGCTGAATCTCAGCCTCCTTGTTGCAGATAGTGACCTTGGTGCTGTGATCAATCTCTTTTTGATAGGGTATCTGTCCTGAAAGCAGCACACTTCCAATGCGGAATCACAGAACCAAAGGGGAAAGGGGTAGGATGGCAGTCTGACAACTGGATTTTAAAAAAAAAAACAAACAACAAAAAAAAAAAAAAAACCAAAAAAAAAAACCAACCCTTATCTGTTATATATTGAAGTCATTATCCATTTTATAGCTGTAAAAAAAGTGCATTAAAATGTCCCAGCGTGGTCGTAGCCAGGTCATGATTTGTTGGAGCCTGAGAGGCTGGCTCAGTGGAGTCTGGCAGGTGTTTAGGTCAATATTTAGGGTGAAATACAACATCCCTGCTCCCACTCAGGAGCTGGTACCAGCTCTGGATGATTTCCCAAATGAGGATCTATTTGCGAGGTTTTGGTTTTGACAGATGAATAGCCCATCCAAGATTTTTCAGTCCAAGAGATTGCCCCATTTATGGTGCTTTCTGCAACCTACAGGTGTTTTAATCAGCTTTTACTGGCATTTTAACAAACTGAGTTTGCCTTCTTATCTCAGATAGTGGGATCTGTGCACATCCTCAAAGCAGAAACAAGGGGGGAAAAAAAGAGAAAATTCAGAGTCCCACAAATTTCCCAGGGATAAAGTTATGCACAATGAAACTATTCCAGAGTAAAAGTCAAAATAAAAAGGTAATGAGCTCTGCAAACACCAACAAATTTATTAAGATTTTTCATCTGCATTATAGATTAAGGTTTAAAGTTTTGGTGTGGTGCAGCTAGGTCCACAAAATCTATTCCTCTCAGGCTGATCAGACTCCAGATCATGCCTCTGTCACCTGTCTCATAATTGTGACATCCTGAACACAAGATAAAAATCTCTGGAAAACAGAAAGCACCATTTAAATCAGAAAATACAATTCAACACTCAGTGGAAGTCCAAAACAAAGTATTTGTGCACATGGATAGTGCAACATATGCATGAAATGATGATTTCCCTCTATTCTTATAGGAACTGGCCTGGTGATAGGAAAAATTTTTTATTTTTAATGACACAGGGTCATTTGTCATCATGTTGGAGCACTGAGGTCCTGCTGAAAGAACAAATTATCAACTACAGAAGACAGATTTGCTTTGATTTTTTTTTTTAATTAAGAATTTCAAAGTACAAATAAGGATTCAGCTTCCTCCTCAGTTTTCTCTGAATAACAACCCAGAGAGGTCTTTTTTTCATCTCTGCTTTCATTTGGAATTATTGGTAAATGACCTGTAAAAAAAACTGAAGTATCTTCTCCCAGGAAAAATCACATCAAATCCAGTGAATTTAATATCCCAGTCACACCAGCAGTGTTATGAAAAAAAGGGGAGAGAAGACTTCTCAGCTGCAAACTTTATTTTAGGGCATCTGTATCTCTTCATCCCTCATGATCAGTTTTAGCTCTTTAACTCTTCTGGCTCTTCCCCATCCCATGTGGGGAGTGACTGAGGAGGTGGGCTAGGCTGGGGTTAAACCAGGGTTAAACCAGGGCAGAGGCTCAAGCAGAGAGGTCTCAGACACAGCCCAGGACACCCTCTGCTCTCCCCACACCTCCAGCCATCCCTCCCCAGCCCATCAGGTGGGCCAGGTGTGATTTAAACCCTGCTGACAGCCCCAGGGCAGCTCCTCCATCCCACAGCCAGGAGCGTGCTCCGTGCTTTCCCAGGCACCAGGCAAGGCTGAGCAGCCTGGAGCTTCCCCTTCAGCTGAACTCCTGGGCTTTCTGGAGCAGGGGTGCAACATCCACCTTTCTTGGGTCGCCAGGGTCATCCCTGCATGTCCCAGGGGTGAGAGAGGGGTCCAGGTGATCCCTGGATGTCCCACAGGTGAGAGAGGGGTCCAGGTGATCCCTGGATGTCCCAGAGGTGAGAGAGGGGTCCAGGTGATCCCTGGATGTCCCAGAGGTCACAGAGGGGTCCAGGTGATCCCTGGATGTCCCAGAGGTGAGAGAGGGGTCCAGGTGATCCCTGGATGTCCCAGAGGTCACAGAGGGGTCCAGCCCATCCCTGGATGTCCCAGAGGTGATCCCTGGATATCCCAGAGGTCACAGATGGGTCCAGCCCATCCCTGGATGTCCCAGAGTTGTCAGATGGGTCCAGGTGATCCCTGGATGTCCCAGAGTTGTCAGATGGGTCCAGGTGATCCCTGGATGTCCCAGAGGTGAGAGAGGGGTCCAGGTGATCCCTGGATGTCCCAGAGGTGACAGATTGACCCCTTCAGCTGAACTCCTGGGCTTCCTGGAGGAGGAGTGCAACATTCACCTTTCTTGGATCACCAGGGTCATCCCTGGATGTCCCAGAGGTGAGAGATGGGTCCAGGTGATCCCTGGATGTCCCAGAGGTCACAGATGGGTCCAGGTGATCCCTGCATGTCCCAGAGGTCACAGATGGGTCCAGGTGATCCCTGCATGTCCCAGAGGTCACAGATGGGTCCAGGTGATCCCTGCATGTCCCAGAGGTCACAGATGGGTCCAGGTGATCCCTGGATCTCCCAGAGGTGACAGATGGGTCCAGGTGATCCCTGGATGTCCCAGAGGTCACTGATGGGTCCAGCCCATCCCTGGATGTCCCAGGGGTGAGAGAGGGGTCCAGGTGATCCCTGGATGTCCCAGAGGTGACAGATTGACCCCTTCAGCTGAACTCCTGGGCTTTCTGGAGCAGGGGTGCAACATCCACCTTTCTTGGATCACCAGGGTCATCCCTGCATGTCCCAGGGGTGAGAGAGGGGTCCAGCCCATCCCTGGATGTCCCAGGGGTGACAGATGGGTCCAGATGATCCCTGGATGTCCCAGAGGTCACAGATGGGTCCAGGTCATCCCTGGATTTCCCAGAGGTGATCTCTGGATCTCCCAGAGGTGTCAGATTGGTCCAGGTGATCCCTGGATGTCCCAGAGATAACAGAGGGGTCCAGGTGATCCCTGGATCTCTGACAGGTGAGAGAGGGGTCCAGGTGATCCCTGGATGTCCCAGAGGTGACAGATTGACTCCTTCAGCTGAACTCCTGGGCTTCCTGGAGCAGGGGTGCAACATTCACCCTTCTTGGATCACCAGGGTCATCCCTGCATGTCCCAGAGGTGACAGATGGGTCCAGGTGATCCCTGGATGTCCCAGGGGTGACAGATGGGTCCAGGTGATCCCTGCATGTCCCAGGGGTGACAGAGGGGTCCAGGTGATCCCTGGATGTCCCAGAGGTGATCCCTGGATCTCCCAGAGGTGACAGATTTGTCCAGCCCATCCTTGGATGTCCCAGAGGTGACAGATGGGTCCAGGTGATCCCTGGATGTCCCAGAGGTCACAGATGGGTCCAGGTGATCCCTGGATGTGACAGAGGAGTCCAGGTGATCCCTGGATCTCCCAGAGGTCACAGATGGGTCCAGGTGATCCCTGGATGTCCCAGAGGTCACAGAGGGGTCCAGGTGATCCCTGGATCTCCCAGAGGTGACAGATGTCTCATCCTGCACAGGAACTACCCAAGTCCCAACACCCTTGGATGAAATCCATCATGTCCATCGCGTCCATCCTCTCCCACTGACCCACAGATAGTTTAAATCCAGCCTGATCCTGTCTCCAGCCCCCACTAGCCTGATGCTCACCCAAAATCTGAGCATTCTGCTCTAGTGGGAGGCATCCCTGCCAGGGGCAGAGGGAATTGAGGCTGGATGTTCGTTAAGGTCCCTTCCTACCCCCTGATGTTCCATGGCTCTGTAGCTCTGTGATTGAGCACCTCTGCCTTCTGTGCCTGCTGTCACACCAAATCAATTAACATCTTAATCACAGCATCAATAACTTAGCTACAGAACGAATGGGAACGCAGCATGTTTGTTTCTCCCTCAGAAACTGAGATTAATTATAATTAAAATATTTCTTTATTAAGGGAAGGGTGATTTGGGGATGGAAGGGTGTTATCTTCTTACTAGAAATAGATGTGCAGGAACTCTAAAAACATACCCACTAAAAACATTAAATGGAGAAGACAGAGATCTGAATAAATGCTGAACAATTTTTATCTTTAATGTACTCTATTTTGCATTATTTTGGGAACCTCAACTATTGCTGAGTAAACCTGCCTGAGTATTGCTCCAGATACCCCTGAAATAATTGTATTTATGTCTGCCTTCAGAACAGCTGGACCAGGGCTGCTACAACACCATTCATCAACTGTTATTTAGGTTTCCTCTGCATTATTTTTTCCTGTAAAAGTCCACCCTTTAAAATCTTTCACCTTTTTTTCATAATTCATGGATCAAGAGCAAGCTTTAACTTTCGCTCCAAGTGAGGTGATATTAATTAAATTAATTAAATTTTCTAGTACATGGTTTGGCACATCTCATGAACATATATGGCTTTTCTTATTGATTCAATTTAAAATACACTTTTTTCCCTTTTTTGTCTCTATTCTCGATAGGTTTCCTCCACTTAAACCCTACTAATTTGCAATGTCCCTGTCATAAACTGGAAAAACCCCTTTTTAAAAATTTTTTTGTCTTTTTTTTCTGTTGTTGTTGTTGTTTGGTATTTTTTTTTTTTAAATCACATAAAATCAGCCTTTTTTGTTTATATGTAGTTACTTCATTTTAGGTCACTTGGCTGACTTTTTTAAACACAACCTTTTCAATGCTGTAAATCTATTCAGACTTAGGGTCTGACAGTGCTTTTAACATCACCCTGACATGACAAATTTGAGACTATTGAATTTGTGGCAGCAAAAAACAACAGTCAGAGTGACACCAAATGTGTCAGCAGTACCTTATCTGCCTAAGAGATTTGATTTCCAGATTACAACAGTCCTATCTCATTATTGTTAAAATTTTTTGCCATTTGTCCTATCATATTTATAAATATAAATAAATAAAAATAAAATAAAAATAAAAATAAAAATAAAAATATAAATACAACTATAAATATTATATAGATATAGATGATCTAGATATAAGTATAGATATAGATATATAAATATAAATAAATAACCTGAGAAATATAAATATAAATATAAATATAAATATAAATATAAATATAAAAATATATATAAAATATATATAAATATAGATATTGATATAAATATAAATACAAATATATTTATAGAGCTCCACCCTTCCTTTGCTGACGGTGCTAAACTGTTTGCTTAAAGCACAAAAAGGCAGTAAAAAACTAATTTTGACGTTGTGGGCTGAGCACTGATTTCCTCACTCATTTTGAAACATCAAAGGGGATTTTTTTGCCTCCAGCTTTGGCCATTTGTTTCTCCAAAAGTGGCGTGGCTCTTGTCCCTTGCTGACCTCCTGTCTGCCTCCAGGTCTGTATCTGGTGTTTTTGTCTGGATCTCTTTGGTTTCTGGCAGCACTGGCAGCAGAGGATGCTCTGCCTCTGCTCAGGAATATCAAGTGCATTGCCATGGCACAAAGAGAAACTGGGGAGGCAGCAGCCAGGTCCTTGTTCGTTCCCACTGGGAAACTCAGGCCATGGAGGAATTCCACATGAGCCTCAGTCAGAGATCATCCAGAAAGAAATAATTTCATGATTATAAGCCACACCTGATTATAAGCCGCACGTTACAATACAGAGTGTGATAAAAGGTATCTGTTCTATCACCATCTGTTGAGGGTGGGGCAGTGATCCTGATCTCTGTGGGAGATATTCTGCTAATGGGCCATCCATTGAAACCAGGCAGGGCATTGTTCTTTATCTTTTCACAGCCCATCCTTCCTCCAGCCAGTCATTTTCTGCTCATGGCCATTGAGTCCCACTGTGGCACTGATAAAATTACTGCATCCCATTGGGAGTTGATCCAGCCAGGGGGAAGAGCCCAACATTTCTTACCAAGATAAAAACAGAGGTTTTGGGACACTAAGGGAGCCCCTTTCTCCACTGGACTCCAGAGGAAAACCGGATTTCTCCACATCCCCACTGGAGCTCCGGAGGGAAACTGCACCTTGTACAGGAGCACTGCTCCAACTGAGCCACATCTGTCACTGCAGGAGGATGCAGCCACCATGGGATGGGACTGCTGCCAACACCCTGCCTGACGGGTGTCAGGTTGTACTCTGACTGTGTCAGGGTTTGGGGTTTGTTCTTTGTAGTGCTGTATTTCTATTTTAATTTCCCTAGTAAAGAACTGTTATTCCTAATTCCCATATCTTTGCCTGAAAGCCCCTTGATTTCCAAATTCTAATAATTTGGAGGGAGGGGGTTTACATTCTCCATTTCAAAGAGAAGCTCCTGCCTTTCTCAGCAGACACCTGTCCTCCAAACTAAAACAGCAACTTTTCGTTCTTTGTCCATATATAAGCCACACCTGATTATAAGCCACACTTTGGGTTCGGACCAAAATTTTAGTGAAAATGATGCGGCTTATAATTGTGAAATTACTGTACATTGACTTCACAAGTCACCAAAACCACCAGATCAGGGCAAGCAGCAGAAAAAAAAAACCATGCTTTGCCACCAAAATAGGTGTAAATGGAGGAATTGTGTAAGGTGAGGTGTCCCACAAGTGGGAGCAGCACTGGATGTGTGTTTGATTTCACTGATGCCATTTTAGGACTACCTAAAAGCAGAGGACGGACAAAATTAAGAGAATAAAAAGCAGTTGTGTTTATTGAAGGTATTCAGGTACATTTTGGGCAGATGAACCTCCCAAGGGCTACACCCAAACTGGACCATGGGTCACAGGTTTTCACACTTTGATAAGTTTGGTCCATTTATCTATCAGTGGTTAATCTCCCAATTACAGCTTCAGCTAATGAAGTAATTTATCCCAAATTTCCCCCCTCCAACTCACTTTTGCTCCCATCTCTGGGTCAGTGAGGTGTCCTTGATTCCAACCTGGAGAGGAATTGTTGTGTCTGCCCAAAATGGGAAACCAGCAGCTCACACTGGGTGTGGAGTTTGGAGTTGTACAACAAAGAACTGCAGGATTACAAATACATGAAAATATAAAAGCCAAAATTCTAAGGCATCACCTCCTGCAATGAAGCAACTCCAAAGCCATGACCAGCTGAGCAGGAGGTCTCAGCTCCTGAGCTTCCATCTCTCATCCTTGCCAATATCTCCTGGAAAAAAGATGCACAGATTTCAGGGGGGGAAGAACAAATGGATGAGCTTAAAGGTCCTTTCCAGCCAAAAGATTGTATGATTTTATTATATGAATTTTCCAAAGAATTAACTGTGTGTACTATAGTACCTTGCCAATACTCCAGGTAACATGCTAAAAATAAAACATTAAGTTATAAACTTTAGCATATACTAAGAAATACCCCCAAAACAAGGGCTTGTTAAGGAAAACAACATGCACCACACACCAAAATACTGTAAGACTCAGTTCCTCACAAATATTCTGAAAAGCAATATAAATGTTCCTCATTGTCTCTAGATCTGACATCACTTTTTAATAGTGGCAAGATCCTTGTTAGGCTGAATGTCCCCTAGTTTTTATGAGATATCATTAAAAAAAATAAAAAAACAACAGCAGGAGGGGAACTGTATTTCATGAAAATCTAAACAGGGTGTGGAGAGTTAACAGGAAATAAGAGACAGCAGAGAGGTTTAGCCCATGGTGTCATCAGTCAAACCTCAGATCATCCTGATTTCCCTGCTCCAGAGGAAATTAGCATGTTTACAAAGATATTTATCATTTACCAAAAGCTCTACTTTGATTTTTGGGCAAATACCAGCTGTTTTGGTTTGCATTAATGTGTTTTTCTGTGTGTTTATAATTTTTTTCTTTCTTCTTATAAATTAAAAAAAAAAATTTTAAAGATTTTAAAAATTTAAAAAGATAAAAAAAGGAGAGTGGCTCATGAGCAGATGCCATTTTGGACATTGAGAACACCAGAAACTCAGGGAGCAATTGCAGAGTCCTGACCAGGGAAGGAAAGGATCTCAGCTCATTCTGTTGCTCCATCTTCTGGGTTTGTTTTATTTTTTATTTTCCTACTATGGCCACAATTCCTCTACACATTCAATAATTTTAACTTTTTCCATTGTTTCAAGCTCACTTCACGTGAAAAATCCTCTGACATCTCAAATGATGTGCTTTGTACTTGAATCTTTATTTAAGACAGGATGACCTTAATATAAAGATTTTCTCTCACTTTTATTTATGATGGGGCTACGGGAGTTAATACTTGTTCAAGCTTTAAGCACTATTTTTATGTAATGAAAACAGGGCTATAAATAAAAATAAAATGAGCTGTCATTTCTCACCTTAAAACCAAACAAAGGGTAGCCAGCCACCAGGCTTGCACACTTGTAGCATTTTCCCTGACATTATGAAATTCCTGAAGCATTAAGAAATAAAGATAATGCACCTATCCATGTGACAGCAATACTGAGGTTTCAGTTCTGCTCTACACATTTCCCCTGAAATAACCCACTGAGCTCTTTGCTTCTTTGCCCACCACAGCACAGCTGAGCAGATGTTCTCACTGAGTTTTTTTTTTTTTCTCCTGTGAGGCACAGGTCTTTCTCCAGAGTGATCACAGCTAATTTATAACCCATCAAGGCATATGAAAAATTCAGATGGTTCTTACCAGTGTTAAGTGATCTTCCAAGAAGAAATGCCTTTGGAATTCATCTGAGAACAGAACTGGCATTATCTGATATTTCAGTGCCACGTTGCCAGCAGCTGTTTAATATTTTCATATATGCCATTTGCCCTCACTAGAGCATTAGGCTTCCAGTTTTCTGGTCTAATTACACAGGCTTTATATTTTGATTTTTTAATATTTCAAGGTCAGTTGTTCTCCCATGGGATCTGCTCAGCCTGTGACTAAACTGATGTCACTTCAGTGCCTACCTACAGAGGAAAACTAAAGCTGAGACATTTAAAGTGCTATAACTGGCTTTCAAGTTGTTTCAAGGAAAGAAATTCAAGTATTTCACTTCTGTTGCATCACAGCTATATTGAAGTTTAGCTGCCAAGAGGAATATTGGGAATTTCAGCAAATAATCCAACCCCCACCAGGACAAACACCAGCACTCAGATGTTTCACCCAGACACCTAAGAGTCAGGAAAATTTTGTCCCTTCCAGTAATAACCAAAAAAACTGGGAAATGGAGGCAGACCCACATCTGTGCATAGGTGCAGCTGTTTTTATCAGCGTGCTGTGATGGTTCTGACACTGAAATGCTTCTCTTTCCCCAAAAAAATTACTTAAAACAGTTGGCAAGAGCAGACAGGGATTGTGATAACGCTCGCCTGAGAGGTGTGAAAGCTTAATTATTTATTCAAAGCAGTAGGGCTTCAGTGGGAGACCTGAGCAGGCTCTTCTCCCTCCCTCTGCCAAGCAGGCTGCAGACACTCATCAGGGAAATTCAGGTTCTCATCCTCCAGGAAATCAGAGAACTCCATCTGAGCAGTTTTCCTACCCCAGCAGCACTTGACACCTCCACCTGTTGGCTGTAACCCACATTTCTTCCTTATTTTTGTAAGTAATGCTTGCACTGGATAGAGTCATTTTTGGGAGAGTGGAGCCTATTCCTCCAGGAAAAATGTAACAGATTATGGCTTCATTCACTTCATATGACTTATTTTTTGGTCAAATGCCCACCTCAGAAGTCAAATTTAAACATTATTTTTTCACCCTCTCCCATTAAAGTAACAAAACTGGCTGCAGATTTGTTAACCAAAATTAATCTGCTGACGTATCTGCTATGGAATTTACAATCAAAAATAATTTTTAACTGATACAGCGTGGCCAAAATGGACCCTTTGTAAACTCTGTGTTATCTCCATGACACAGATGAACAACACAGGGCAATCAGTGGATGTTGTGAGTTCAGCTGTGAAAGTATGGGGGAAAACACGGACCTGGCATGAAAAATATTCTGAATAAAGCACAGTCCCAGGAGCTGCAGAAAAGGTTGTGAATGGTGCTTCAATGCATGCAAACATCATTTTTAAACTGCAGTATACAAGGAGTGCTCCTTCTATTTTATTGGGACACCAAATATTGGTGAAATATTTGGGGAAGAGGAAGGTGGGGAGGAAAAGGGGCAACTTCAGCACTGCAACAGAGCAGGACTTGATATTTTCAAGGGAAATCAGCACAGAAGAGAAACGAGCCAAGAAAATGACTGGGAAAGATTAAAAAAAATAATAAAAATCCAGAAAACCCACATACATTTGAAGTGAACATCTGACCTGAGAGGGAGTAACTGCTCAGGGGAACAAAGCAGAGAAAAGGAAAATCCCTCTGGCTGATCCTGAGATGCATCATGTTGTCCATTATTAATTCCCAGCACGCCCTCCTGGGTGAACCTCAGTCAGCACCCAGTTTTGGCAAAGCTTCAGACATCACTGTCTGGAGTCTGCTTTTTGACATAAAGCAGGATTCTTTGAGTGCAGCTTGGAATTTCCAGCAGGAGCGTTCCAGGCGCTGGTTGCAGGGTGAGGATGTCCACCCAGCTAGACACCAACAGGAGATGCTCCAGGTGCTGAGAGAAGTTTAATTAAAGACTAGAATTGCCTCCACAATGGCATACTCAGCTTTTTGTTTGGTTGGTTTGGTTTGGGGATTTTTTTTTTTTATTTTTTTTTGTGTGCGTGTTTTTTGTTGTTTCCGTTATTTTGGTTTTTTTGTACATTTTTGCACGTTTCCCTCCTGCCTCCCCTGGAATTTTTGGCAGGGCACTGTTCATGAGAGGAGCCATGGAGCTGAAGTGGAGCAGGCAATTCTGCTCAGCAACAAGCATCTGTCACCATTCCAAGAAAAATCACCTCCTGACTCTTTACCCATTGAGAAAACAGCACTCCTGTGCTGGTTTTCAGCTGCAGCATCCAGACCTCTTTCACTTTTCCTTCTCCCAATCAAGTTCCTCTTAATTTCTCACCTTAATTTTTCACCTGTAGACCATAAATTTCTCACCTGCAGACCACTAATTTTTCACCTGTAAGACACAAATTTCTCACAGCACCTACTCAAGACCAGCTGATTCTGGCAGGGCTAATATCTTCTCATAAACAAAGATATTAGATACCATGTTTAACTAAGTTAGTTTTTTAGCTAAAGTGTGAATTTGTTAGATTTTTTTTAAAAATGCATTTAAGGCCATACTTTGGAAATTTTATTCAGACTGAATTTGTCTTGTTCTGTCAAAGCACTGCATTCATTTCCTTGTGAAATCAGTGCAATTGGCATCAATACCCTTTACAGAAAATAAACTTATCCTGCCTTCAAGAAAGGCAGGTCTCACCAAAAAAAAATAAAATAAAACACGTTAACACAAACCTAATCTTAGCAGCCCATACCAATTACTCTTTTTGCCTTGAAATTGTGGCACCAGAATTGCAGCATTTTATTTTCTTGAATACTTAAAGATGACAACAGCAATTTGCTCATCACTTTGAGGAAAAAAAAAACCACTGTATGAGCAAGGGATATTTGATATAAGATTATGTGATAAAGCAATTTCCAAGTCAATGCTATAGGTCCAAAAAGAAAATACAGGTTAAATGTAGGTAGCTAAATTCAAAATCAAATGCCTATTAGATGGCAAATTCTACCTTCTCTACTGCTCAAAACAGTGCCCTCATTATGATTTTTTTGTTGCCTGATTCGAGCATTTGAATTGTCCCTCTCTGGATCACATCACAGAACTTACCACTAGATCTGTGCAGGGTGCATTTCACTTCAGAAATAAAAGTCTGGTTTTTAATTAGGAAATAATTAGGTAAATTTGCAGAAAACATGGAAATTTCAGATTATGTGTGCAGAAAACACTGAATTCTTTCACCCCTCTGGATAGGATCTACCTATAAATTTCAATAATCCTGCTGCACCCAATACCTCATAAACACCTCTTTTCTAAACAACGAAATTTTCTGGTTCCCTAAAATGGAAATTAATAAAGAACTTCCTTAGTAACCCAGGATTTTTTATTTTTTTTCCTAATTAAACCTCTTCCTTTTAGTCCCTAATACTGGAAAGCTGCAACAACAATCAGCAAGCATTCTGACTAAAAGAGGCAGAAGAATTTTGGTCTATTGTTATATCAAAGGAATGTGAAGAATATAAAATTCAATACCCAGAAACTTATTTTCTTTCAGACTGGGTTTCTGTCCAGTGCCTTGCACAGCTGCCTTAATCTACAGGGCACAAAAATCTCCTGGCACGAAGAAAATAATATAATAGTTAAATTATTCACTAAATACTTAAAAATACAATGTTTCCCTCATTGTTCATCCTTATTCTTAGAGTTTGCTGTGGCCATAAATTTTTTTCACTGCTGAAAAGAAGGATAATTCTTTTCACCAATTGCTTTGGTGGTGCTCTCTTGTCACAAAGACACCCTCAGAAAATGAGGACTGGGAAACAGATTGCTTAACCTCTCTTGGTATTGTCCAATAATGCACAAAGAATTCACAAAAAAGGTAATTTTAGGTGCACATGAAAATTAGTGCATGATACAGGTAAGAACTAAAATGTTTTTTTAATTTACTGTGGCATTTTCCCACAGAATACTTCATTGGGGAGGGACAGAAATAATGTCAGGTTCAAAAAAAGACATGCACACATATATACATAGCAATTATTTTTAAAAGCACAAATGCAACAAAAATTTTTTAAATGGCTTCTTTAGGTATTTTGGGAAGGCATTTAGATATTTATTGGTGATGCTATGAAAACATGACTGTGATTATTCACTGACACAGAATAGCATAAGAGCAACTTTTTTCGTTTGTTTGTTTGGCTTGGGTGGGCTTTTTTTAAATCTAAGGAGTTTTTTTTTTTTTACAGTTGATCCCCAGTTCAGCCAGGTATTTAACTAATGCTTGTGGTGAATGGTTCGTGGTGTGAGGCTCTGAAGATAGGAAACCCATTTTTAAATACTCCAATCCTCTTTATAGATCAAGGTGGGGGTCCCTGTGACTCTGCAGGGATCTATCCTGAGTTGCTATTTAAGTTTGTGCTCTCTAAAAATGACAGAACCCCTCTATTAATTCATTAATTCTGTGTTTTGGCCAGCAAGGCTTCACCACCATTTTTTTAAATTTAATTTTACCATTTTTGATGTGTTTAACTCTGCTTCCTTTCTTCTAGATTCTCTGCAGAGCAGTGAGGTGCCTTTTAAAACAGATAAATTATCACGTTGCTAAGGATATATAACTTTTTTCATTTATTGCAAAAGCATGAGGGAAGCTGGGTTAAGCTGAAAGACTTTTACTATGTAGGGCTTGATTTTTAGTAATGTGGCACAGCTCACAACTGTAAAACTCCAGCATTCCAACATCATTTGGTTCTCCTCCTATGAATGGTTTCATAGATTATAACTCAGAATTTATGCAGGTGAAGTTAATTTCAGTGCTGGTGAATAAGATTTTTCTCCCATTTAAATTGTTTTTCTTAAATAACCATCCTCGTTTAAAAAGGAAGAAAAACTCTCTGAATCTGGTCTCTTTAAGGCTCTTTTTCTGAGTGTGCTCAGAAGACATATTTCCATATGAAAAGGTAAATCATCATTTTCTTATTATATTGATTTTCCACTTACTGTGACGGCAAAGATTTTCAGTCTTCCTGAAAAAGAAAATAAAGAAGGATCAAAGTCAACACATTTTTTATAACCTGATGAATATTTTCCACACTGAATCATTCAAGAAATTAAAACCAACAGTCTACAGCATTTAAAATTATAGTGTGAACACACCCCAGTGTACAAATGCTGTACTCCTAAACATTTAAATTCATTAAGTTCTTGGCAGCCCCATCTTATGTGTGCATATGTTTAATATGAAAGAGACTCCACTTCAAACTACTCTACAAGATAGGGATCATGAGATGGTATCAAAAGTGATTCACTGGGTCTTGTCACAAGTTACACAAGGTTTTCATCCCTTTTGTCATTTTTTTTTTTTCCAAGGACAAGTAAACAGGAAATGGGAATAACTACATCCAGCTTTCCCTCACTGATGGAAACCCTGCACAGAGGAAAAAGTAAAATTATTTGTGTTGACCTATAAGTAGTCAAATAATGAGTATTAATCCTAGCAAATCCAAAAAAAAAATAAAATAAATCATGAAACCACACCTGCAGGTAGAAATGCTGCTGTCAAAAATGGAGCATTCCATTGCCACAGAAACCTCCCTGTGGAAAATGTGTTTATAGGCTCAAAAGACAAAGTGGCTGCTTCCTTTGCAGGGAAACATGTTATCCATCACTCCCAAGCAGCAGCACAATAAATCCCACCAGAAGATATGGAATTGACAGGACAGCTCATGACAACCCATCAAATCCCTTGGAGGAAATATTCCTGGATAGCCAGGACACAAAAACCTTGGTAGAATTCAACATTCAGAAGCTCCTTTTAAGCTGTGCAAATGGCAAAACCCCTAAGATATCTTTCACAAGTTATCTCTCCTAAAATATTTTTCAAGTATTAACATCTCTCATTTGAGGCACGTCCCATAAGAAACCACAAAGCAGCACTCAAATAAGGAGCTGATAGCAGAGCTTCTCATGGTTATTAAAAGATATCCCAGCTATAATTGAAGCCAGGGAGCTGCAATCAAGATGATCCTTATTAAAATAAACTAATGAGATTTGACAGAATGTGAATTTAAGCCTAAATACCAACAATGTCACGCTGTCAGCAAATGAAATATATTAACTCAAAACTGTTGCATTTGATTCAAGGCCCTATCATGCAAAACGAGAAAAGAGGTCACCCCAGACCTTCAGGGAATCTGTTCCTACAGAAATTTTAATTTTGCTCGCAACCCCTGGGAAGCAGAAATAATGAAGTGCCTTGCTCAGAGATGTGAGAGGTGTGCTAGTCACACACTGACAGCATTGTGGTTCACGTCTCCTCCTCTACCCACACGGAATATTCAGCTGAAAGAGCAATAATTGGGACTGGATAGCGTGTGCTGCTTTGGTCACACTGGAAATCCTGCTTTAGAGGGCCTGGGCAGGTGTTAATAATTCCTCCAGAAAGAGTGGGGACACCAAGCCTGCAAAGGAATGGGGTTTGTGTGTTGCTGAGTTTAATGCAAGAGCTCCTTACAGAGCATGGAAGATGTAAAATAAGTTAGGGTGAGCCAGGAACTCTTGCAAGACAACTCTGGATCAGCTCCTGAAAACAGCTTGTGAAGGCAGAGATCTGAACCTTGTGGATGCAGTGGGAATGCCAAAAATATTCACTCGTCCCAAACCTCAAACCCAGCAAAAATGTGACCCCAAAGTGTCAGACACGGTGCCAGCCCCACTCATTCCTGGGCCAGGAATTTGTATTTGTATCTGTATTTGTGTTTGTATTTGTATTTGTATTTGTATTTGTATTTGTATTTGTATTTGTGTTTGTATTTGTATTTTTATTTGTATTTGTGTTTGTGTTTGTATTTGTATTTTTATTTGTATTTGTGTTTGTGTTTGTATTTTTATTTGTATTTTTATTTTTATTTGTATTTGTATTGTATTTGTATTTCTATTCATATTTTTATTTGTATTTTTATTTGTATTTGTATTTGTGCTTGTGCTTGTGTTTGTATTTGTATTTGTATTTATATTTGTATTTGTATTCATATTTTTATTAGCATTTTTATTTTTATTTGTATTTTTATTTATATTTGTATTTGTATTTATATTTATATTTGTATTTGTATTTGTATTTGTATTTGTATTTGTATTTGTATTATTTGTATTTGTATTTGTGCTTGTGTTTGTATTTGTATTTGTATTTGTATTTATTTGTTTAGCAGCATTTTGTTGATGGTGGTCCAACACTGAGTTAAAACTAGCTCAGTTTTCCACGTGGAAATGTCACTCCATGGGCTCACTTCTGGTTTTGAGAGTGCCACACTTGCCTAAAACCATGTGGTTTGTGGTGTTAAACACCAAAAAATGTTCACACAGATTGGAAAATGCCCCCTAGTCTCTGTGGGAGGGTCCCTGTGCTCTTTGTGGGACGTTGCAGCCCCCACACCTGGGAAATCACTGATTTTCCAGCAGTCAGGATATTCTCTATTTCTTACACTCAGCTGGCACTGCAGTCCCATGTGCAACTTTAAAAAAATGAGAGTGGTAAAAGCAAATCAAGTAGTTTACAGGAACTGATGATTTTATTTCAACTTACCCAAAAAAATCAGTGTTTAAGACAGCAGAAATTGCTAGTTTGCCTTTTAAAAGTATTTTGTCTACTACTGAACCTGTTCAGTTCAAAGTTTGCCTTCAATATTTTCATTTTATCACTTCCTCAACCCGATTTCTGCTATCTAATGGAAACTCACTCATTTCTGGGGTGTGCAGACACTCATGACACCTATAAGAGCAGAAGTTATGGTGAAAATGCAAATTATTTTGCTAACTTGAGTTAGGTGTCAGAAACTTTCCTCCTCCTGCTTACACAAAGTCTTGCTCCTCATATTCCTTATTTTATTCCTCCTTGGCTCCTTGATCACTCCCCTTCTGCCCCACCAATTCACCCCCAGGGTCTATCAGGAAAACAGAAATTTAATTAGGAGCAAAGCATTTTGAGCTTAGAGAAGCTGAGAAAAAAAACTCCTAGCCTGGCATGTGGAAGAGACCCAAACTCCTTGTGAGTTTGAGATGCAGCTTGAACAGCAAAATAATTCTCAGAAAAGCCTGGACACGGCCCAGCTTGCTAATAAGTCAAATCAGATTTCCAAGGCAAGGCAGAGATAACAGAGATCAGAAGACAGAAATCAATGAATATTCTGGAGAGGGCCGTGTAAAGATTGGGTGATGAAGTGCTAAGTCAAAAGTGTGTTTATATGAAAATCATTCTCCTGATACAATCAGGCAAGATGGAGACTATGCAAATTCCTTTTACAGGGCCCATCCATCTATCTCCAGAGAAAGTGGTGTTGGAAGGGAGATAATCTGCATTTTTTCTTTTTTTTCTTTTTTTTTTTTTTTTTGTGTTCCATTTCTTAAGCAGTAGAAATGAGAATACTGTGAAAAAGGAAAAGATTATGTAGACAGGAGTATTAAAGAGCTACAAATATCTCACTGAAACCTGACAAATAGTCTGAAGAGAACAGCCTCATAGTGTAAAAAGCCCAGCTTGTAAAAAAGAAAGAGAAAACTCTGTAGACTGAGAATCTATAAATAATCTCAAATGGAAAGCTGACTGTTCAACTGGCATAAAATGATTTCCTTTATTTTCAGTCAGTTTGGAAAACCAGCGTTTTAATATATTTTCTTTTGATTAAATGTTCTTTTAAATGGGTGTTACTTTATTTGTCACCATATTTGTATTTCTCTTCCGTGTTTTCAGTAAGAAATTTGCATGAATGTGTAGGGTTGTTTCCAGAAAAAGAAAATCATAAATAAAAAGAGTATGTTCTGCTGCCTTTTTTTTTTTTTTCCCTGCAGATTTCAGTAGCTTTATACCAGTGACTCATAGCGTCCACCCTGCTGAATTTTCCAAGCAGAGGAAGTGCATAACTCACATTTTTCATCATATTATGAGCTTTTACCTTACACCTTCCTCTGTGTGCTTCATTTCTGCTGCCTGAACCCTTCCCTTTTCCTGGATTCATTTTCCCTGGAAATGAAATTTAGGGTGAGTGGCCACAGGCAGAGTGAAGGAGATTTTTTGGGCACTGATCTGCAAGAAATGTGCAGGAAGAATAACGGTGAAATTTGAAGAAAAGTGGCAATAAAAGAAAAAAAAAGCAGTTTGTGGAGAAAATGGGCTATTCATTTCACATAGGACAATAATCTTCCTGCAGGAACATGTGCCTGCTAACTCCTGGTTTTCCTGAAAAATCCAAAATTCACCTCACTGTGGCACTAAAGAACCTCAATTTTAATATCAGTTGTCTATGTTTATGGTTTTATTTCCTCAAAAAAAAAAAAAAAAAAAAAAAAGCCCTGATGGGCACCATACATCACACTGTGATTTGAAAATTCCTGAGAATTTCAGATTTCAGGACTTTCAGAAGCTTTGAGAGCAAGTCCCTCAAGAAGCAAGCAATGCAAAATCAAAGTGATAAACCTGTTGTAAACAAAACCCTGAAACCCTTCTTCCCTTGCTCCTTAGGTTTATTTAGAACATTATGCTTTAGGTGCTGATTTCCCAGTGTCCTTCTCCTCAAATCCTGAAAAATAACCATTTTTAAGTGGCACCAGGGGGAGTTTCCAAAACATTTTCTCATCTTAGTCCAATGCAACGTGAATGACAATTCTTGCTTTTGCAGAGAACGCCATCCTTGCACCCATATTAAACAGGAAAATTCAAAAATCTTTCATGAAATGATACTGAATTTTCACTTTTTTTTTTTTTTTTGAGTCGTTGCTGTGGTCTGAGGTGCCAGGAATAACAATCAGCAGGCCTGTGAAGTCGTGACAGTGCTCCTAGGTAAAAGCAAGCCTAATATCCATTCATCTTATCTGGGTTTAAGCAAACAGCTTTCACTCTGCACCCTTTCATGCTGGGAGAGGAGAAGGAAAAAATCTAAACTATGCTTGGAAAAAAAGGGAATAAACACCCCTGATCACTGTTATGGGTAGGGTTACTTGATGTTTCTCAAGGATAATGCAGCTCCACATCTCCCCAAAATCCCTCCACGGGGTTGATACAGAAACATCACCAATAAAATATGCAGATTAGGCCTCCAGAAGTGTCAGAACTATATGAAATCAGAGGGTTTGGGGGTTTTTTTTAACCTCTGTTGAGTGCTAATCAGGCAAGTTCCTTTGAGACAGAGCACCAGCTCGGGTCGTGCTGAGCAAAGCTTTTGGGTTTAACCCAAAAACTCCTGCAGAATTGCAATTCTCTCATCAAACAAGGCTCATAATTCGCATTCTGCTTATTTTGAACCTATGCCTTTGCTCAACAAAATGATAACATCTCTCTAGCACTCAATACTCAACACATTTTTAGCATCCCTGTATACCCAACATCTGGCTCAGAAAAATTCACCGCTGGAGGCCTGAAGAAAAGCTATGGAAAAACTAGGAAAAAATGAACTTTCCACAGATATATCCTCTTGGTATCCAGCAGCTCCATGGTGGTCTTCAAACCACCATAAGGTGCCAGAATTAACTTTAAGATTTACAAGAAGGGTTAATTTTAAATCTCTGTGGTGTTTCATCCTCTTAGCTGCCTGAACCTGGCTTATAACTGGAAATAAATGAAAAATGGAATGGGGATGGGGATGGGGATGGGGATGGGGATGGGAATGGGAATGGGAATGGGAATGGGAATGGGATGGGGACGTTCCCAGCCCTGCTCCCAGCCCTGCTCTCTCCGGTGTCCCCAGAGCTCTGTGCTGAGTCACCGCTGCCCGCATCCCTTCCACATCTCACCCCACATCCCACATCCCTTCCTGCACCCCTTCCTGCATCCCGCATCCATCCCTACATCCTGCATCCTTCCCAGTACCCATATCCTGCCCCTCATCCCACATCCTGCATCCTGCCCCGAACGCACATCCCACATCCTGCATCCCAGTCCACATCCCACACCCTGCCCCGCATCCACATCCTGCATCCCACATTCTGAATCCCACATCCCTGCCTGCATCCCACCCTGCATCTCGCATCCTGTATCCATCCTGCATCCTGTCCCGCATCCACCCCTGCTTCCCTCATCCTGCTCTGCATCCATCCCGCCCCGCAATTCTTCCTGTATCCTGCATCTCTCCCTGCATCCCACATCCCGCCCCGCACCCATCCCTGCATCCTGCTCTGCATCCACCCTGCATCCCACATCCCGCATCCCACATCCCATCCCTCATCCCATCCCACATCCCGCATCCCACATCCTGTCCCACATCCCCCATCCCCCATCCCACATCCCACATCCCACATCCCATCCCTCATCCCATCCCACATCCCGCATCCCACATCCCATCCCTCATCCCATCCCACATCCCACATCCCATCCCTCATCCCATCCCACATCCCGCATCCCACATCCCATCCCTCATCCCATCCCACATCCCACATCCCACATCCCATCCCTCCTCCCATCCCACATCCCACATCCCACATCCCATCCCTCCTCCCATCCCACATCCCATCCCTCATCCCATCCCACATCCCACATCCCACATCCCATCCCATCCCATCCCCCATCCCACATCCCATCCCTCATCCCATCCCACATTCCACATCCCATCCCACATCCCTCGGCCCGCATCTCGCCTCCAACATCCCACATCCCATTCCATATCCCACATCCCACATTCCACCTCACACATCCCACATCCCGCATCCCATCCCACATTCCACATCCCGCATCCCATCCCACATCTCGCATCCCACCCCACATCCCTCATCCCCCATCCCACATCCCTCATCCCATCCCACATCCCACATCCCTCATCCCATCCCGCATCCCTCATCCCGCATTCCATCCCACATCCCATCCCACATCCCACATCCCATCCCACATCCCATTCCACATCCTATCCCACATCCCACATTCCACATCCCACATCCCACATCCCATGCCACGTCCCTCATCCCACATCCCACATTCCACATCCCACATCCCATCCCACATCCCATCGTGCATCCCATCCCACATCCCACATCCCACATCCCATCCCAAATCCTGCATCCCACATCCCATCCCGCATCCCATCCCTCATCCCATTGCACGTCCCACATCCCGCATCCCATCCCACATCCTGCATCCCATCCCACATCCCATCCCATCCATCCCACATCCCGCATCCCCTCATCCCATCCCATCCCATCCCATTCCATTCCACATCCCATCCCACATCCCGCATCCTGCATCCTGCATCCCATCCCATCCCATCCCATCCCATCCCATCCCATCCCATCCCATCCCATCCCATCCCATACCGCATCCCATCTCACATCCCATCCCACATCCCACATCCCACATCCCATCCCACACCCCTCATCCCTCCCTCCCTCCCTCGGCCCCGCTCCTCCCTCCCCGCCGCCCCAGCCCGAGCTGTGTTTTCTCGCCGTGCCCCATCAAAGCCCCCTCTGTTTTTGAAACACGAGGCCGCTTCCTCCGCGGCGGAGGCGGGGATGGCCGAGCTCCCGCCGCCCCGAAGAAACGTCCCTTTGTTCCCCAGCACTCCGGAGGGTGGGCAGGACCCCCAGAACAGAGCCAGCCCCAAGCCCCCCTCGGTGCCCCGGGGATGGGAACCCACCCCCGGCTGTGTCCGAGCATCCTTGGTCCCTAATCCCTTCCCTGGGGTCACCTGAACATCGGTGTTTTACAGCACAGAACTGCATTGTGCGCCTTTTTTATTATTTTTATTATTTTTATTTATTTTTATTATTTTTATTCATTTTTTATTATTTTTTATTATTTTTATTATTTTATTTATCTCTATTATTTTTATTATTTTTATTATTTTTATTATTTTCATTCTTTTAGTTTATTATTATTATTATTATTATTATTTTTATTATTTATTATTTTTTATTTTTATTATTTTATTATTTTATTATTTTAATTTACTTTTATTATTTTTATTTTTAATTTATTTTTATAATTTTTATTATTTTTATCAATTTTTATTATTTTTTATTTTTTATTTTTTATTATTTTTATTATTTTTATTATTTATTTATCTCTATTATTTTTATTATTTTTATTATTTTCATTATTTTATTTCTTTATTATTTTATTATTTTTATTATTTTTTATTTTTTATTTTTATCATTGTATTATTTTATTATTTTTATTTATTTTTATTATTTTTAATTTTTATTTATTTTTATTATTTTTCTTAATCTTTATTATTTATATTATTTTTTATTATTTATATTATTTTTATTATTTTTCTCCTCCCCCATAATTTTATTTATAACCTCCAACTGATGCCCCGACACTTCTTTGCGGGATAGTCGGGGTGTCCTGTGAAGCTGGACTTGGACACCCTCGTGGGTCCCTTCCATCCCAGGATATTCCACAGCCTCGTGTTTATTTTATCTCGGTTTTATTTTATTTTTGCAGTATTTGGGTTTTATTTTCCCTTCCAGCGGGCTGCGCTGTGAAGTCGCCGATGAGGAGCAGCAGCGGCGACCCCGGCTGGGTGACGCTGGCCAAGCCCCCTGTCCCCTCATCCCCTCAGATGTGCCTCTGGAATTTCCTGGCCGGGCAGGATTGATGGGCTGCAGCCCCTTTTGATGGTGACACCCACCATGATAAAAGCTCCGGGCTGGAAAATGATGTTGGGAGGTTTTGCAGTGGGTGTGACACAGCCAAATTCTTCTGCTCCTCCCGGCTGGGAAGGGGAAAGGATAAAATTAATCCGCAGGACCAAGCTGGTTGGACCACCTGAGCTTTTTAATCGAGCAAATTTCGGAGGTTAATAGCTCCACATTAATTTCATATTGTTTTTAGGAGATTTAGACAACAAGAACCTCGTTTCTATCAAGCGGAGCAAAGCAACACCTGCTTTACAAAAATAACATTTGAGCCCAAATTCAACATGCAGTACATCAGCAAGGCTCGTCCTCTTTGCCCCCCATTCCTTTCATTTGGGGTTTTTGGCTTCAGTGGGTTACTTATATAAAATTACTTTTATAAAATTACTTTTATAATTTTAAAGATGCAACAACGCCCACACCTTTGTAAGGTGTGAGATCTGCGCGCGCTTTTCATGGCACTTAGGGGGTTAAAGCCTCTCACAGCTTGGATTTCAGCAGGCTCCTTTGGAATTGTGTGTCCCATGATGTGGAGAACAACACAGAAAATTTTGATGCTGGAGGGACACTTTGGGGTGGTTTAGAAACTCCATAAAGTCCTGGGATCAAAGTTTTCTGGGATTTTAGTGATGCCAGCGCCCTGAGCAAGGTGTGCTGTGCTTTTGGGGTGCAATCGTGCTGGGATCATTTCCCGGGCTCATCATTATACTGGGAGTTGGGGGTAAAAGGAAAAAATAAAAAAAGGAAGGGGATTCTGCTGGGTCCAGCTGCAGTTTTCCTGCATCCCTTTCTGGATGAAACCCGGGGTGTGGGGGGCTGAAAAAGGAGCGGGGGCTGGGACAAGTGGTCAGCAGTGTCATGTTTCCCACACCCTAAATCCCTAAATTCAATGGTCTCTTCATCAGGAGCACTACCAACTTCTTTCTTTTCGCAACCCTTTCCTTTCCTAATTTTTTTATTTTTTTTTTTTTTTTTTTTTCTTTTTTTTTTTTCTTTCCAAGTTCCCGTGTAGTTTTTAGCTCAGGACTAGCGTGGAGTTGAGACAGGCTTATTTTAGGTGCGGATCTGGGCGGGCTGGACCCGAGGGGCGAGGACAGGGACCTGGAGGGAGAAAAGGGTGGGACAGGGTGGGTGTGAGCGAAAAAAAAAAGGGAAAAACCTTGGCGGGTTTATTTTTTTTTTTTTTTTCCTCCCCCCTCCCTTCTCATTCCTGGGGTCTGAATGGAAGCACGTTGGGCTGTAATTAAGACATCTTGGAGGCGTACTTAACTCATGACGTGTTGCTTTTCTTTTCCTCTCGGTGAGAAAGTGGCTCTCTCTTCCTCGGATCAGGTCCTGTGCCACCCAGAGCCACAAAGAGACACTCGGGACACAGGGGCACCCACTCTGACTTAAGGTGAGCACCAAAATCTCCCTCCTGCACCTCGCTGCCCTCCGGGTTCAAACTGCTGGAGACTCCCCAGAGCATCTTCTCAACTGGCACAAGGTAAAAGAAATATAAAACTTTTGGGAAAGTTTTTTAAGTTTTTTTTTTCTTCTTTTTTTTTCTTTTTTTCTTTTCACAAGCAGCGCCTGTGGCATCAGCTGCAGGGCTGCCTGCGCTTGGAGGGATTTTTGGGAGCTCTAATTTGGCAGCTGAGGGTGAAAGAGGGGTTGAAACTGGCTAACTTCAGCGTCTTTGACTTTTAAGCGCTCTGTGCTACCAAAGGAGGGATCATGTTGCAACTGCAGAAAGACAAAAAGTCGTATATTTCTTCCCTGTGGCTTCCTCCTGTGGGGTTATTCTTCTCACAGCGATTTGTCCTTCTTTTTATTTTTTTTTTCACTATTATTATTTTTAAAGTATTTCTCCATCTATTCAGATGCTTTCAGAAGTTTTTAGGACTTAGGGAAAATAAAAGTGTGGTAGACTGAACAAACATTTCAAGGGCTGGCAGCAGAATCTGCACAAAGTCCAGTCAGAGAGGCAGGAAGATTTTGATAAGATGTGATATGTTGCATGCTGATGTCATATTTGGCTATTTATTGTCAGGGGAAGCCCGAGCAGCTCTTGGCACAGGTTCCTGTGCTGCCTGCACTCACCTCAGCCTTTTCACAAATTCAAATTTGCACATTCTGCAGATGTACAAAACTGCATCATTTCCCTGCCTGCTTATTTGGGGCCAAACCCATAGAAAGGTGCCATCCTAAAACTTTTTTTTTCCCAAAAAAACTCCTTGTGTGGCAGGTTTAGACAGCGAGGAAGCTTTTGTGGGTTTGAATCGAGGAGGTTTATTGCTGTTTGTGTGTAATTAGGGAGGGTTTAATTGCTGCTGGGGTCTTCCAGGGCACAGGGTGCTGGTGCCTGGTGTCATGTAAGTGATCCAGCATTTTTCAGGATGTGCTCAAGAGGATGCTGTGGGTGATTAACAGCGATGGGTTTGTATTTATGTCTGTTTAAATGTGGCAAAAAGGAGCCTGGGGAGAGCCCTGCTGTTCTGTCAGGGGTGTGTGTGATGGGGAAAGCACAGATGAAGTTATGGATACAGAACCCTCTCAAATAAACACAGGTTGTTTTCAGCACGTGGGGAAATGCAGATCTCAACCAGCAGAAACCATCCCTGCTCCTGTGAGGATTGTGCAGGAGGCAAAATCCACAGGCAGCTCTGGTTTTCCTGAAGTTTTGGGTCTGGTGAGGCCACAAAATCAGAGTTCTGTGAGGCACAGCTCAGCAAAGTTGTTCTGGGTGCATCACCTGAGACCCCAGCCCATGCACACCTGTGTTAGTGCAAGGGGAGAAGGAAGGATGCAGGAGGGAACAAAAAAAATCAACCAAAAAAACCAGTTTATGATTCTTTTATGAAGCAGTGAAGTAGGGGGGAAAGATGTAGACAGCAGTTTTTTCAAGTTAAAAAAGTAAATTTAATAATGAAGACGCTGCCAGGCTTCACTGAAATTTTGCCAAAAGGCCAGTGTTCCTGCTAAAATCCCTGAATGTGCAAGAAGACTGCAATAAGAAAGAAGAAAGGAGAAGAGTGTTGTGCAGAGCCTTGTCCCTGTCAGGGGCTGGCAGCAGAGCATCCTCTCACCACAAACCCAGAGGGTTCAGCTTCCTCCCAGTGTCAGAGAGCCTGGTTAAAACAACTCAAGATTAAAAAAAAAATAAAATAAAAACCCTAAAAGCCCAACCAAGAGAAGTACAAAAGCTTGGGGCAGGGAAAGAAAATATTCCAGAAAATATTCCAGGAGAGGATGGAGGGTTTCTGTTGAGTTGCAGTTTGTAAAATTGGCAAGAAGAGTGTTTTCTGCTGTAGGTCCCCAACATTAATGATTTTTGTGATGATTTGTGAATAAAAGGAAAATTTTTGTCCGCTCTTGGTCACAGCCTGGAGCCAAAAGAGCTGTTATCAGTACTTAATGAAGTTGCTTAATCTCCTTGCCCCTCAGTAGAAAACCTGGAAGCAGTATGGACCACCCTTCAAAAGGTCTCAAACGCAGAGGGACTTTGCAGTTGCTTGCATTTAAATATATTAAAACCTTTCCAATTCACTGCAGGGATTAAGGTGTGAAAACTGAAATTAATGTTTTCTGCTTTTCATTTGCTTTTCCACTGAAGCAGTGCTTAAACCATCCCTGGAAGTTGAAATATTTAGCATTTCTGCCTCATTGTAAAACCTGACAGTGTGTTGCTTAGACTCTATGGAAATGAAAAATTTTGTGGTGGGGGGAGAAAAAAAAAAATTAAGAAGATATTTTCATATGACAAGCTGCTTCTGTTGCTCCTGAGGAAGTATTAGACATTCTGTCTCCTCTGGTAGGAACTGTAGCACACAGTGCAGCGCTTGAAAAGGCAGCTTGTAACTTGTAGGTAACAAAATGTTCTTTGGGGCATTAAAAAAAAAAAAGCAAAATGAAAAAAATTTTAAAAAACCTCTGAATACACTTAGGATTTCAATCAACGGTGTTTTAGGAGGATTAGAGGAAGCAGCTGGCTAAACAAATATTAGGTGAGGAGTGGATGCAGCGGTATAAATTAATAATGCAGTTCTTTATCTGCCCTATGAATGAGAGGTTTTGTGGAGATAAGGTGGCCCAAACACGGTCACTGGATGCCACCTAGTGGATATTGGAGAGTTTTTGGCAGAATTTTCTTGCATTCACAACATCTGTAACTAATTCAGGTGAAATTTAACTGTGCCTGGTCACTTTTATTCATGTTTACCACTGAAAAACAAAATCAGTTGTTTGTTTGGGGTTATTTTAATTTTGATTTTTTTTAAAGGAGATTATCTCTGTGTTTTGGGTGCCTGTTAGAAATGATAAAAATCAGTTTGGCTCTTTTTTATAATTTTCCACTAACAACTATTTGCAGAGGTTTTTTAAACACTCATCCACAGCTGAACACTCAGTTGGATGGGCTGAGCTGTTGGTGTACAAGTGAGGAAATTTCTGTACAAATATTGTGTCAGGATTCCAAAGCTCTTTCCAAAAACCTTGTATCACATCAGATGTGCTTTTCTTAACCCCCTTTGCGTTTTGCCTGAATAATGTGTCAAAGATAAGCATAGATGAAGAAAATTTATTATTTCTAATATTCATAAGGTGATAAAAGGTCATAAACATTTTTATTTTCTTTTTCTTTTCATTTTCTGTTTATCTCCACCTTCCTTCAGATGTCAGACACAATCATTAAATTGTCTGGTTTTATTGGGGAAAGTAAAAATGTTTGTTTAACAATTATGAGGATTGTTTATTCAGAGGCAGGTATTCAGGTTCTGTCAGTTCTAATAGCTCTAAAAATTACAAATTTTAGGCAACAAACATGGATCTGGACATATTTTGTGATGGGATTTATGGTGTGTGGCCAGCTCACAGGCTCCTAATTACTAATTTTTTTTTTTTTTTTTTAAATAAACTTCCACTGCAGCCACTCCCTAGACACCCAAACGAGGTGATGAATTCATGGTTCTGATCCTACATTTTTTAAAAAAGTGCCACAGTGGTTATTGGAGCAAAGAATTATTAAAATACATGGCAAAGTCAAGCTTGCTGTGCTCAACTTCCTCCTGGTTTTCATCACTGAGCAGGAAATCCAATGGCAACGTCACACTCATGAGAACAGACAATTCCTGTGTCCTTCTCATTCTGTCAATTTGAAAACACTTTTTTTTCCTTTTAATTTTTCTTTTTTATTCCCTTTTTTTTTCTTTTTTGTTTGTTTTCTTTAGATTAGGACAACAGGATGAGTATCTCAAACATGATCAATAGTTCTGAATACAAAATAATAATATTTAATAATATAATATATATTATATATTATAATATATATTATATAATAATAATAGAAAAATATCTATTATATAAAATTATATATTATATTACTATTATTATATAGTAATTTCATGATTATAAGCCGCACCATTTTGACTAAAATTTTGGTCCAAACTCAAAGTGCGGCTTATAATCAGGTGCGGCTTATACATGGACAAAGAACAAAAAGTTGCTGTTTTAGTTTGGAGGACAGGTGTCTGCTGAGAAGGCAGGAGCTTCTCTTTGAAATGGAGAATGTAAACCCCCTCCCTCCAAATTATTATAGTTTTGAAATCAAGGGGCTTTCAGGCAGAGATATGGGAATTAGGAATAACAGTTCTTTACCAGGGAAATTAAAATAGAAATACAGCACTACAAAGAACAAACCCCAAACCCTGACACAGTCAGAGTACAGCCTGACACCCGTCAGGCAGGGTGTTGGCAGCAGTCCCATCCCATGGTGGCTGCATCCTCCTGCAGTGACAGATGTGGCTCAGTTGGAGCAGTGCTCCTGTACAAGGTGCAGTTTCCCTCCGGAGCTCCAGCGGTGATGTGGAGAAATCCGGTTTTCCTCTGGAGTCCAGTGGAGAAAGGGGCTCCCTTAGTGTCCCAAAACCTCTGTTTTTATCTTGGTAAGAAATGTTGGGCTCTTCCCCCTGGCTGGAGCAACTCCCAATGGGATGCAGTAATTTTATCAGTCCCACAGTGGGACTCAATGGCCATGAGCAGAAAATGACTGGCTGGAGGAAGGATGGGTTGTGAAAAGATAAAGAACAATGCCCTGCCTGGTTTCAATGGATGCCCATTAGCAGAATATCTCCCAGAGAGATCAGGATCACTGCCCCACCCTGAACAGATGGTGATAGAACAGATACCTTTTATCACACTCTGTATTGTAACGTGCGGCTTATAATCAGGTGCGGCTTATAATCATGAAATTACTTATATTAAAAATAATATATATCTAAAATAATACAATGTAAATATAGAAATATAAAGATAAAGATATAACATGTATAGCATAATATAGAATACGTAATATATAATATATCATATATAATATAAAGTATATTATATTTCATATATAACATATAATATGTCATTAATAATTAATATATAAGTAATATATAATATGTAATATATAATGTGCAATATATAATATATAGTATATTATATAGTATATAATTACTATATAATAATGTATTATATATAATATATAATATATATTATATAATATATAATATATAATATACAATATATCGTATAGCATATATCATATATAGTGTATAGTATATAATATATCATATAGCATATATCATATATAGTGTATAGTATATAATATATAATATATAATATATAATATATAATATATAATATATAATATATAATATATAATATACAATATACAATATTTAATATATAGTATATACTATAAAATATGTAATATATAGTATATAATATATATTATATACTATATATAATATAATATATATTGTATAATGTATATTATATAATATAGTATATATATCTATATATTATAACTATATAAAATAGCTCTGAAAAAAAACCAAAAAAACATTTTAAGCACGCATGAAGAAGTCACACAGCATTAGCCTGCCCTGGCTAACCTGGAACCTTTTCCCACAAAATATTGCCACAGGAGATTGTTCACAAAATCCAAGTTAATGGCTAAACTCTTCTTTTCCATTAATCAGGAAAAGTTTGTGAATTAAACACTATGGAAGGCAAAATTTTACAAAATTAGCTAGGTGACTCAGCCCTGTGCTTACCTTCCCTTCCAGCTCTGCCCAGCCTGGTCCTGTGAATCACCAGGGAAAGAAACACAAATTTTTTATTAATGAGAGGCTTTGCAAGGCCACTGAGCCCCTCCTGGGACCAAGTTTTCCACTGGCACACAGCATCACTTCCCTTTCCTGGAGCAGGGCACATCAGGGCAAAATCTGCATCATTAATGGCTTGGCATAGCAGGAAAAGAATTTTAAAAGTCATGAGACAGAAGAATGTCCCTGGATATTTGTGCCTTGCTCCAAAAAAATGTCATCTTGGCATTTGCCTTGCTGCAGGAGACCATTATCTTGAGACATCCTTCCATTAATAATATCTTCTAATTACATTAAACACATCCAGCCTACAAGGAAAATGTGGGACGTGGAGACAGGTCAGGATGAAGGTGGGTTTGAAATCTTAAATGGTAAGAAAGAAAAAGTTTCAGGCTACCCCAGTGTAAAAATGAGGAAAAGCTGGAAACCAGGAATGATTTTTGGAACTTCAAGGTGTTCTAGTTCCATCTCCTCTGCCGTGGGATCACTTAGGCACAGCTCAAGTTTGGGTTTTATCAGTTTTGCACTGGATATTTTAGGGGGTTTTTGCATTCCATGTGTTAATTTGCGCTGCTTGTGCCATGGTAATTCAGCTGGTTCCTAAACTGTGTCAACAAGACCCAGTGAACTGTGCCCTGAGAGACACCAAAACCAATTTTTAATGTTCAGAATCCCTTTCCTGGACACTGAGAGGTGGCAGCCTTTGAGCATCCACTGCTCTGTGAGATTCTCCTCCAGAAAAACCACAGAAAATCAACATTATTCACATTATCAGTGGAATCAATAGAAACTCAAACAGAGAATAAAACTATTCATCTATTTAAAACTATTAATCCATACGTAGCATCACAGATGGTTGATCAGGAAGCAGAGCTGTAAATCCATCCAGTTTTATAGATACAAGCACCTAAAAGGGGATGCTAATAAAGATTTAAACAAAACTCTGCACCTTTGCAAAGAGTAGAGGAGTCAAGGCCTGCACCTGTGGAAAAAATACATTATTAATGTAGGAAAAATTGCTGAAATAACTCCCAAAATCTCCAATTCAGACTCACTACCATTTATTCATTAACATGCTACAATCCAATATATTTATGTGATTGCTGGTTGGTATTTCTTTCGGTTTTTTTCCCCCATAAACTTATAATCAGGCAAAAAAGAAAACCACCCTTGAGCCACATAAAAATAATACTGGGTAGAAACAGGGATCATGCTGCTGCTGTCCTGAGGAGATTTTCTCATCTTTTTTTTGACACCCAAGGTGCTCCACACACAGTAAGGAAGGGCTGGGATTTTAATTTCACACTCAACCTGGAGGATTTATGCTCACATTGTTATTTCTGGAAAAATTATATTTCAGATTTTCAAATATCTGAAGCAAAATGTCAGGTTTTGCTGGGACTTTGTGGCTTGTTTTTCTGACAGCTTTGATTACATTGATCTAAAATGTGTGCACAAAACACGGTTCAGCTTTTATTCAGCTTTTATCAGAGAGCTCTTTTGGTTTGGGTTGGGTTTTTCCAGTTGTTGCTGCATTTATTCTTTGATTGGTTTCACCAGAACCCATCCACACTGGTCTACTGTAAATAAACTTTGATGGTTATAAAGTTCTTCTCTCCAATCTAAATAATTCTAAATGCAGTGCCTGTGACTGGTGGAGCCCCTGCTGGGCTGCCTGGTCACATTTATCACATTTATCATTCCAGGCCTTTATTTTTTTTGTGCTCCATGGTCACCTCGGTGAGCCAAGAGCCAGGCAAAAACAGCAAAGATGTTGATCTCCCATCAATATCTAGATTTTTCTAGATTTTTCTCAGAAAAATCAGATAGAAAGAACAGTTAATTCAACTGTTGTTGGTGCAGAAAATGGGCAGTGAATGGGTCGTGCTCCCAATTTCCAGGAATTTCTTGTTTTCCCCCATGAGCAGCTAAGAGAAGCATGCAGGTATTACTTTTTTTTCCCTTTTTTATTTTTTTAAATTTTTTTTCTTTTTCTTTTATTTCTCTTTTTTCTTACTTATTTTTATTTTTTTTTCCCTTTTTAATTTTTCCCTTTTTTCTTTTTTCTTTTCTTTTTTCCTTTTTTTTCTTTCTTTTTTCTTTTTTTCCTTTTTCCTTTTTTCTTTTCTCTTTTTTCCTTTTTTTCTTTTTTTTTTTATTTTTCTCTTCTTTTTTCCTTTATTTTTTTTCCCTTTTTTTGTTTTTCTCTTCTTTTTTCCTTTATTTTTCTTTTTTGTTTTACTTTTTTCTTTTTTCTTTCTTTTTTAATTTTATTTTTCTTTTTTTCTTTTTTCTTTTTTCCTTTTTTCTTTTTTCATTTTTTCTTTTTCTTTTTTCTTTTCTTTCTTTTATATCTTCTTTTATTTCTTTTTTCTTTCTTTTTTCTTTTTTTTCTTTTATTTAATTTTCTTTTTTTTCTTTTTTTTTTTTTCTTTTTTTCTTTTCCCCAAAGCAGCCTCCCTATCTGGTTCCATCTGCATTTTAATGTCAGTTCTGACCAAACCAGACAATGAGAAAAACTTTCAAACCCAGCAGGATGGCAGAACAGCAAATTTAACATCTTCATAAACAAGGGGAGATGTTTTCTTGGCAAGACAAGTGTGAAATGTTTTCAAAACTGGCTGGGAAATAAATGGCTTACTGTGACAATAGCAGTACGTTTAAAATGGTTTTCTTTAGAGATAGTCAGGGCTGGTGCTCTTCAAAGTTTTCATGAGTGACTTGGATGAAAGGGAGTAGAAAATATGCAAAGGTTTTTAGGAATTGCAAAGTAGGAAGACACTGAATTGTTTTTCCTTCAAATTCTAAATGGTTTTGTCTGCCTGGGGAAATTAAAAATAAAAAAAATAAATAAAAAGAGGAAAAGAAAGTTTTCACAGGACAGAATGCAGTAAACTGAGACATCAATGGAACAACCTAGAAAGACATTTTGGCATCTAAAAAAGCAGAAAAATATTCAACAAAATCTAAAGAGGCAAATGGCAGCTCACACTTTGTGTCCCAAATTTGCTCCTGAATACGTTGATTCAAATAGAAGATCTCAAAATTCATTTGGGCACTCAAAACTTGGAAATTATTTATTTTCAACCACATTGTGCAAATCTGGGACAGAAGAGGCTTTCTCACTTGTGGACATGACTGTGCTGAGTGATCCATTTTGCACAATAGAAACTTGAGATTTGCTGTTTTTCAAGACCTATCAAGCAGCAAATTATGCAGAGAATTGTGAGATAATGTCCCTTACATAGGACTTTTCCAAGGAATAATGATTTCCCATAAAAAGTTAAACTGCCACACTTAGGGAAAACTCTGAAAGTGTCAAGAGAAAGAGCAGACATTTATTTCCAGGCCAGGAGACACAGATTTTGTCAAGCTTTATTTTAAGAGTGACTTATTTTTGCTGCATCTGTTGGTTGATAGAGGGGCTTCTATTTTATCTGAGGAGTGTTGGTTGATTTCTGCATCATCACTGAATTATTGCTGTTTATTATTTATAAACATTGCTGTTTATTATTATAAAACACTGAATTGCTTGTTTGGGCTTCAGCCTTTTTCCTGACATGGTGCTGGGGAAATCTGGCTTTATTTCCAGCTGATTATGGTTCTCAGAAAATCTGTATTTATTCCTGTGACAGTGTGCAAAATAGTCATGTCAGACAACAACCTTCCTTCCAGACATGATGATTCACAAATTTTATGCTTTAACATATTATATATATATATATATATATATATAAAAATATATATATTTATATTCATATATATTTATATATTTATATGTTTGTATTCATATATATTTATATATTTATATTTGTATTTATATATATTTATATATTTATAAATTTATAAATTCATATATATTTATATGTATATGTAAGTATATGTGTATATTTTTTATATATATATAAATATATATGTATGTATATGTATATTAGTATCTACTCTCTGGTTTATATCGAGTTTATAATACAAAATAAAACAAAATCTTATTATTTGAAGTGTAAAAATGGTGGCCACATGGTGGAGGACAAGAGCTCACCCTGAAAAACACCTAAAGAGAGAGAGGGAGAGATTTCAAATCTGGAACCACAGAGTCTTTGAGCTCCTTTGACACCAAACAGACAATTTGACTTTTTTAATGGTTTGTTTCTTTGTGTCAGGCTTGAGTATTCCCTAAACTGTGACCCAAAGTCATTAGAAATTTGGGATTTGATTCAATATATTCTGGTTTTCCACTTGTGCCACCGATGAGGAATGGCTCTTTTTGCCCACAAAGTCACAATCCCATTATCAGGGAAATTTGTAGGTGGAAATTTGTTATCTGGAGGAAACCAGAAAAGAATACTCCTCTTGTTTTGCAACTAAATGTTTGCAATTTCAGCTGAAATGAGCAAATAAAAAGTTTGGGCAAAAGGACGAATTAAGCACTGTTTAGTCAACAGCCACACCTTTTTACTCTCCTGTTTTTAGGATGCATTGTCATGAAAAAGGCAATTGTGATTCTCTGCAGGCACCTAAGCCCTTCCCAGATTTTATTAAGGACACACAGGAAATACAAGTGGGTTTACCTCAAGGAAAATTTGGTCCATGTTCCTCTGTCATGCAAGCTTAAATATGGCAGATGGCCTAGAAGGCATTGAAACAAAACAAAACAAAAATTCTTATAACATTTTGTGGGTTTGTTTTATTAGGTCATCAGTTTTGGAGCCATAATATCAGATAAGAGCCTTGACTCCCAGTAGGAAAATCTTTTTGACCTTTGTGCTTACAATGGGAAGTTCAGACACACAAACTGCAGGAGTAAACTGGGGAGAATAAAGAATAAAAAATGAGAAGATATTACAGAAAGATTGGCAGCATTTTCTAGAGCCTTTCAAAGAAAAAGGAAGAAGGGTGGAAATAGTGGGGGAAAATTGAAATGTGTCAAAATTGTGGCGTTGTTTTCCTGAAATGTGAACAGAGGGGTGAGAGGAGGAAATTTAGCTCTGCTCTGCATGCACTGCTGTTTAAAATGTTTAAAACTCTTCCTAGAACTGTGTCTAGCTGAATGCAGAGGAGGGAGAAGAGCAGGGCATGGTGCAGAGAGCACGAGGCTCATTTACATTTTCCTGTTGGACTTTTCCATTTCCAATCATCCAGCCCTTAATTGCTGCTGGCTTTGACCTTTAAGGCAATTCTCCAGCACTGAAGCTGATCTCCTTCTGCAGGCTGATTCTGGAAGCTGAGGGTGCTGGAGGAACCTTTTGGAGGGCTATTTCTCATCCCAAAATGACTGTGGATGTGTTATGGAGTGGACAGTGAGGGATGATGCCTGTGATGCTGACCTTTGCTTTCCTAATCCTGAATTCTGAGATGAAATCACAGCAGAGGACAGCCACAGAACACTTAATTATTAATTAATTGTAGAGAGCCACCTCTAGAATGTGTCTGTGCAGCCAGCTCAGTCAGGCAAGGTCAATCATGTCATTTATATTTATATTTATATTTATTTTTTATTTTTATTTTTATTTTTATTTTTATTTTATTTATATTTATATTTATATTTATATTTATATTTATATTTATATTTATATTTATATTTATATTTATATTTATATTTATATTTATTTATATTTATATCTATATTTATATTTATATTTATCTATATTTATTTATATCTATATCTATATATGTATCTGTATTCATATTTACATTTATATTTATTTTTATTCTTTATTTTATTTATATTTTTTATATTTATATTTATATTTACATTTACATTTACATTTATATTTATGTCATATTTACTTCTCCTTGTGATGCTGTCATGCAAGCCAGTCTGACCCTGGCCATCTCCAATGGTTTTGGGAGGGTTTATAATGAAGGAATCCAGAGGAGCTGCATGGAAAATGCATCTCTATCCTCAAGTTGGTGCCATATCACTTTTTTTTAATATACAAACTCACTTTTTTCTCAATACAAACTCGTGGTTCCAGCAGAGCTTTGGTGGGATGCTGAATCACAGCCACTTTGAGCCCAAACTGCTTTAGAGGCTGGAGGAGTTCTCAGCATTCCTCTGGATTTGGGCACCATCTTCTCTACCACTTCAAATTGTCATTACTCCAGATTCAGGGAGATGTCTGAGTATTACAGACTTTGGGAATCATCTAGGAGGAAAAAAAAATTAAAAAATAATGTAATCATCTGCCCAGAAATCTTCCAACTTGATTCTAGAAAAAAAAACATAACAAATTACAAAGGGAAGATGTGGAAACCATGAGAAAACGTACATAAAATTCATACAGTTTGCCACTTACAAATGAAGTTTAGGAATCAAAATTAAAACCAAAAAAATACATGAAATAATAGAAATTATACATGGAAAGTAGTGCATCTTTTGGAATGCATCAAAACCCTTCTTATTCACTTTGCTTAAGATATATTTTAGGTGAATGCTCTGTACTTACTTTACCAAGATATAAATGTCTGCATGAGTAAAAGGAAAATAAAAAACCTGGTCAAAATGCCTTGAGCAGTGAGGTTATTGCTCTTTCTGTAGAAGACAAAAAAGGCAGCTCTGGCTGAAGCTTTGTTGAAATTAGTCCTGCAGCTTTCCACTATTTATTTTTCTAAAGGTTAATACAGCAGCCTGAAAAATCTGGAGCAATTACAGTGAGGGTTGTGTATGCTAATGTCTCCTAACTCATGGACTTGGAGGGCAATAAAATTTCTTCTGATTTTCTGACTTTGTTTTCCTGTTAAAGTGTGGATAGCCTCTGAAATTACTGAGTTATAGATCTGTAGACATCATCTGAGGGATTTTAGGTAGCTTTCTTCAAAGCAAGTAAAATTATTTATTATTATGAATTATTATTATTATATAATTTATTATTATAAATTATAATTATGATGTACTGGCCCTTGTTCTGCTGATTTTTCTGTGGGTCTGTGCTTGACAAAGTTCACCTTGATTTATTGCATGAGGAGATATCACAGATTTTGGATAATTTGGGATTTTTCCAGGTTTTAGCACGTGGGAGGGGATATTTCTGACCTTGGTGTTTCAGGAAAGCCAACATTAATGCCTTCCCCAGGAAGGCATTAATTATGTTGTATTTAAAACAGCAATTGCTGCTCTTCTGGCGTTATATTTTCAGGTTTTGAAACAAATAGGAGCTGTGGGACTCTCTGAGAGGCGGCAAAATGCTACAATTTCCTCCAGCAGCCTTCCCATAGCTCATCTTCAGAAGGATTTCTTCAGAACCATCAACACAAATTGCAGTTCTTGCAAATTGCTTTTCACCCCTGCATCTCAAATGCCAAAGGAGAAATGGCAATTAGCAAAAAGTCATTTAAGTGGGCGTGAAGTTAAAATTATAGATGCATATAATTTGTATATCATAATATAATATGTAAATATTATATGCAATATAATATACAAAATATAAACAATATAGAAATGTATAAATTATATAATTATATATAAAATAAATATATAATCAATATATATAAATATATAAATTATATTTGTATCTTATACAAATATTTTATACAAATATACAAACATAATTATAAAAATATAATATAATAATATTAATATATAATAATAATATAAACATATAATATCTATACTATATATACTTTTAAAATTTTTTTTTAATTAAAATTGGTTTTCTGGAGCACCTTTAGCAGCTTCAAATTGAAGACAAATCTTGTGATTTCACCTGTATGTATCCACAATGCAGATAATCCTAAATATGCACACACAGACTCAATTTTTTGTGCCAAATTTATATCCCCTGCTCTGAGGTGTTGCACCACCAGACTCAAGGAGCAGACCAGCAAGGAACATTTGGCCAGAAAACATTTTCAGGTCAGGATATTCCCCCAGCTACCTTGCAATTGCTGAAAATGTTTCTTGAATTGAAATATTTTCATTAGTTTGGGGCTTTGTTTTTTGGTTTTTTGGGTTTTTTGGAGTTTTTGCGGTTATTTTGGGTTTTTTGGTTTTGGGCTTTTTTTTGTTTTGATTTTTTGTTGTTGTTTTGGGGTTTTTTTGGGTGACTTTTTGGCTGATTTGTTTTCCATAGGGGTTTTTCTGAGTGGTTTTTTTTTTAGGTTTTCATGTTTTTTTCCAGGTTTCAGTATTATCTTAGGGGTTTTAGGACATCTAGAGGAACCATTTCTAGATGTCCTAATGGGTGCCAGGTTGTTAGATTTTATTCCCTTATATCCTTATCCCCAGAAGAACAAGGTAGAGAATAGTTTATTGCAAAACTTCTTTTAAAAAAATTACATAGAATAATAAATAAATGCTAGCATTTATTTATAAAGAATTACAAAGAAAGACATCAGCTGAAGTCCAAATATTGTTCCTGAATTCAGAGCATGTAAGGAAAATCTGAGTTGCATGGAGTTGCTATTTATAGCTTTTATGTTCAGAGTTTATAGTAGAAAATGAGTTTATAATGGAAAGTATGTCAGGTTATGACTGTGCCAGTTCCTTTTTTCCAACAAAATCTAATTTGAGACATTTAAACAGAGGTGTTTGGAGTGGGAGACTAGTGTAGAAAAAAATTTTTTTTTTCTTTTTCTTATGCCCAACGTGAAATCCTTTATAAAATAAGTGTGCCAGCCCTTTTATAGTAATAATGAAGGGAATTCCTGAGCTTTTAAATAGCTTCTGACTGCAGAGCCTTTGGGATGGAGGTCACCCAGTACCTCAGACAGTAAATGTGAGAGCAGGAGAACATCCTCAGCTCCAAACCTCATTTGGGCTTCCCCCTTTTGCTCTCATTCCACATTTCCAAATCAGGTGCTCAAGAACTGCTCTTGTCCACTTCCCTCCAGCTCCTCACCAACATTCTTGGAGTAAAAAAAAAATAAAAAATAAATCCCAACCCAAAACCTTGTTCTGTTGCCACAATTTGCCCCCATGGCAAGGAGGATATCACATTTCTGTAATTGATTTTCCCTGCAGCACATCTGAGACACTGTGACTCCCTGGGACTGAAATGCCTCTGGAATATCCAAAGGCAGGGATTGCTCTGCCCTGACACCAGCAAAGATCAAAGCCAAATACCCCAAATTAATCTGGAAACACTGGAAAAAATGGCTCTTACTCTAATTTTGTACCAAAAAGGCTGCATCCCAAAAAGATGTATAAATCTGAGATTAAAACAGCAGGGCTCAAAGAATTAATTCTGTGTGGTGTAATCTTGTAGAGGCACGTTGGAGGTGAGAAATTCATCTTCACTGAATGCAGGGTTCATATTCATGTTCCTATGCCTGTGACAGATTTAATTAGAGCAATGACCTGGTTTTTTGGGGGAAGAGATTTCTACTGTCCACAGCCTGTCCAGTGAGACTGGATTATTAAAAAGCTCATCAGTTGCATGTTTCTCAAATTATTTCATTGTGATGCCAGGAAACTGCTTTTTAAATAGTATCCATTCCCCAAGTTGACCAAAAAACATGAATATTTTCTATGATTGCCTTCATGTATCAATTAATGGAATAATATTTTCTAATATTCTGTTATCAGTGACATTTTCTTTGCTCCTTTTTGCTGCATTAACAGCTGTGGCCCCCTAAAATGAGAAGATTTTTCCCCCCCTTGGGTGTGCAGCTCCTGTGAGAATGTTGAAATAGCTTTTCTACATGAGTAACCCATTTTAGGAACAGATTAACCATCACACAGGTTTGAAGGAAGGGTCTGCTCAAGCCCATCCTGAGGGATTCCAGTCCCAGAGAACAGAAGGTTAATAGTTTATAAATTAATATTCACTTTCTGCCTGGGACCCACAGCAGCTGCATGAGTAGTCATTCCTTCTTTGGAGCAGATAATAGCATATATTGATGCTTCAAGAGTGGGAAAACACAGGGAAATTGTTTTATTGCAGGTTTTGCATCTGGTAATTTCCCTCCTTGTCCCTCTAGAGAGAGGAAGAACAAATTCCTGAGCACTGGTTGCTCTAAACAGCTTTTACTGGTGCAGTCAAAAACATATTTTGGTTTATCAGGGTGTTACCAACAGCCAAAGCTGGGATGGCCATGCATACATGTGTAATATACACATAATTTTATTTTTTTTTTTTCTGCAAAAAATTTGTTTTTCTCACCAGCTGCTGCCAATTATGTTCCTGGAGGCTTTTTCCCCTCTCTTACAACTCTGCTTACACCAGGACTAACCTGTCAGCATCTCCCTACCTATCTGGCTAAATCAACAAACCCTCTCTAGTGTAGATTAAATTTAATTAGGGATCAGCACAGCTCCCAGTTCTGTCAGGCAGCCCTCAGGCTGTGTGGGGTTGGTTTATGGGGTCCTGCAATAGGTTTGGATATTTAGGACTCTTTTTTTTTTTAACCCCCTGCTATTTGGCTCTTTAAAAACCCTGGAAAAACAGGATTTAGAGTGCAAAGCCTGACTTTTGAATGTAAGGGAATCTGTGCCCTTGGCCCCTGAGGAAGAAATGAAGCTGGGCTGACCCCACAAGATTTAAGGTCCTGGTGAGTGAGAGGTCCTGTGCCCCATGTGCTCTGCACTTTTTGTAGCCTGGGAAATTTATAAGTGTCCCTGAGATGAAAGCTGGCCCGAGCAGGAGTCAGCACCTCAGTTAATTTGTTTGGTAATTTATGATCCTGGCAGAAAATCACAATCCCCAACTGCTAAAAGTAGCAAGGGAATGATAAGCTCTGATGATGCACAGATCCCCCATGGCCTGACAAACACCTGAGGCAGGTGATGTGGAGGAAAATGGCAATTTTTCCACAGGGCTGACTGTGGGAGAAGTGAGCAGAAACACCAGATTTCCAGGGAAATCCTCAGCAGATCCTCCCCTCTTTCCTTTGTGGCACTGGAGGCTGGTGGCTACAACCAAACGCCAAAAGTGAAATGGAAATTAGCATAAAGTCATTTTAGTGGGAATGAAGTTAAAATTTAATACAAATATAATTAGCATAATATCATATAATATGTAAATATTATATGCAATATAATATACAATAACATATACCATATAATATACAATATACAAGATATAATATATAATATATAATATATAATTTATAATATATAATATATAATATATAATATATAATATATAATATATAATATATAATATATAATATATAATATATAATATATAATATATAATATATAACATATAACATATAATATATAATATATAATATATAATATATAATATATAATATATAATATATAATATATAATATATAATATATAATATATAATATATGATATGTTAAATATAATATATAATTAATATATAATATATAATTAATATATAATATATAATATATAATATATAATATATAATATATAATATATATTATATAATATATAATATATATTATATACTATATACTATTTATTATATATTATATATTATATATAATATATTATATATTCTACATTATATAATATATAATAGATATTATATATTATATATTTTATATTATATATTATATAATATCTATTATATATTATGTATTATATATTATATATTATATATATTATATGTAATTATATATAATATAATATGCAAATTATAAAAGTATAAAAATATATAAATTATATATAAATCTATATAATATATAGATTAATTATATGTAGAAATATATAAATTGTATTTGTATCTTATAATACACAAATATTGTATACAAATATAAAAACATAATTATAATAATATGCATATAATATGTATATCAATTTTTTTTCTTTTAAATTAAAACTGGTGCTCTGGAACACCTTTAGCAGTTTCAAATTGAAGACAAATCTTGTGATTTCACCTGTATGTATTATCCACAATGCAGATAATCCTAAATATGCACATACAGACCCAATTTTTTGTGCCATTAGCACACCAAAGGGAAAACCAACCGTTTTTTCCAAAAGTTTGGGGCAGGGATTCTCCTCTCAGGTAGTTTTGGAGATGCCACAGTTTGGACATTCCTATTTGAGTGGAGCTTATAAAGGAAATTTTCCCCTTGTGTCTGGGGCAGGTATTTGGGGTAAAACTCAGTAAAACTTTGGTAACTGAAAAAAAAAATTAAAAAAAATTAGAGAATGGCTATAATGCATCAAGGCAAAATCCATCCATGCCTTGTGATCACCAGCATTTTTAAAGGAAGAATATCTATTAAAAAATAAATAGGCAGGAGGGGTGCAGACCTTCTGGTTCTTGTGTCTTTGTGAGAAATCCCTGTCTGCTGCAGGGATGTCCCTGCACAGAGTGGCAGTGTCTCAGGGGTGAGGATGTGCCCTGGAATATTTAAAGCCCTGGCAGGTGCTTTTGGAGAGCCAGGAATAAAGTCTGTGAAGCTGAAAAACAGCCTGCACAGTCCTGAGGACATGAAAGCCCAGACAAAAGCCTGGCATTTATTCTCTGTGGCTGTAGAACTGCTGATCCCTGTAATTAACTAAGTTTGGAGTGAACTTGCAAAAAAAAAAAGTGAGTGAATCCTATCCATTTGCCATTAATTTAATCTTTGAAACACAACTCATTTTCAGCCTAACTAACTTGGGTATTCTTGTTGACTAAGCAAGCTTAAACCAGATCAATACAATTTCCTTGGTAATTGAGTTTCCCAGTTCAGAGATTCTCAAGAAAACCTGCTGTTGGGTTAATGTTTTGGTTTGGCTTGCTTTGTTTTTGTTTTTTTTTTATGAAATCTGCAGAGGTTTACTTTATCTTGGGACTGACCACAAGCCAGCAGATATTGCTGGCAGACAAAAATAATTCTCAAGGCAGTTCATTTACCAATTACATCAGTGTTTGTTTGGGTTCTTTTGATGTCTTCTATTTCATGTCACAACTCTACAAATTAAACCCCGTCCTTGTACTTTGCTTCTCTCAAGCTCTGGGTATGCTAAACTCAATTCTCTCTGTTTATGGATGTCCAGGCATTATTTTCCCAAATATATATCATTTTTTATCTGCTTCAGAATGGGCTTCCTAGGCATGGACTCTTCCTACATCTGAACCTAAAATATGATGCACTTTTGTAATTGCACAAGGGGCGTTGAACTGCCTGCTCTGCAGCCTTGATGCTTGCACAGCTCAAGAGGTTTTTATTTGCCATGGCATGTCCTGCATCATGAATTCACCAAGCAGTTGCAAATTGCCCAGTTAGCGCCCTGCTTTGCATTTTCTCAGATTTGCCCAGACCATTGTGGTTTTTCATTATGAGGATGTCAAACCAGGGTGGTTTGTTCAGGGAGTTTCCTACTTTTTTCTTTTTTTTTTCTTTTTTTTTTCCCCTGCATGGCCAAACCTTTCAGCAGCCAAGCCACAAATTAAATTGCAGATATTTAATGATGCTTATCAGGGGGAACAGCAGTTGCTGCTTAAAGCAAAGGATCCACTTAGGAAATTGGTGGAGTCAGGCACCGTGAGAGCAGCCCAGTGATGAGGAAGGTGCTTTGCTGGCACTGCTGAGGTTTGTGGCTCTGTGAGGATCAATAGGAAGCTCCATCTGAATGGGCTTGGATGGTGTCATTATTAAGACAGAAGAGCTTGGGCCTGTCAGGAGGAGGAAGGGAAAAAAAAATAAATTTCTGCTTGAAATATGAATTGATTGACCTACTTACACTGAGGTTTTTTTGCCAAAAATCAAAAGAACATTTATTTATTTATTTGTTTGTTTGTTTGTTTATTTATTTATTTATTTATATTTTTATAGATTTATATATTTTTATAGATTTATATATATTTATATATTTATATATATATTTATATATTTATATATATTTTTATATATATACATAAGAATATAAAAGATTCAAAATATACAAAAGAACATATATATACAAAAGAACATATATGTACAAAAACATATGTACACAAGAGCAAAGAAAAGGGATCCCTGTGTCCTAACCAAACCCTCTCCTGTCCACATCCCCCTTCACCTGACACAGTTTCTCACAGAGCAAGCAAGCTCTGATTTAAAGCTAGCTGTGTTTATTTCCTCCACCCTAAAAAGTATTTATGAAGGCTGTGAAGCTTTTCTACAGCTTAAAACTATATCCTTCCCAGCTTAAACTTATTTATGGCCCCACTTGTTCTGCTCACAAAAAATTCTTCAGCTTGTCTGGCATTTGCCCTCTGATAAATTTATAGAGAGCAATTTTATCCTTACTGAGGGGTGTTTTGCCCAGACTAACCAATCCAAGCTCCTTTAGTTTGCTTTTTAAAATGGGATTTCTTTTCCTCTGGTTGCAGCAACAAACCCTTGAGTTGTCCTGCTGTAATTCCACCTCCTCCCCATCCCAGGAGCACAGGCAGTCTGCCTGGAGGTGCTGCCAGTGCCTGGGAGAGGCAGGAGGGATTGCCAGGGTGATGCTGAAACGCAGTGGCCACTCCAGCTCTTTGATGCTCCAGGCCAGCCCTGTTCCCGAAAAAATTCCATCTCCTCTTTCAGCACTTCTGGAACCACCCTCTAATTCTGCCACATTGCTGGTTCCCTTCCCTGGACTCCTCTGGGCAAAGTTCTGAGGTTTAGCACAGCTAAAGCACCTCTGTTTTTTTTAAATCTTAGGCTCCTTAAACCCAATCTCTTCCTTCTCTATCCTAAGTGATAATTCCCAACTCTGAGACACAGCCAATGTTCTGATCCTTTCCTTTTCAAGTCCTTATCTGGGCACTTTTCTGGAGCCTTTTCACCTTATCAGAACTTTTCTGGGGTGATCTGCTTCTCTTGAAGCTTCTCTCCACTGCTGGCACATTTACTGTTCGTGTCCATTCTCCCACAGAGATATTTCTGCAGCACTGTCAGTTTCCAACCTCAGTTTTCAAATTATTGTCCTTTCCTCCTGAGCCCAGTAAATCCTTTTCCTATTTCTTTCCAGTGCTGCTGCTCACTTATTTATTTCAAAGTGCAGGACTGCAGTCTGTCTTGTCATTTTCTGCAATTGCAGATATAGAAAGTCTGTGCCTTTGAGGAAATACTAATTTCTGACATCTTTCTCACATCTGACTGACCAAGGATGACTGTGTATAACTCTCTGTTATCATTGCTATAAACCATAAAAGAATCCTTTTTTATTTTTTTTTCCTTTAAATAAATGAATCATGCATTTTTGGAGCCCAAACAAAACGTGGTTTTCAGACCATAGTCCGAATTTGGTCTATTCTTGCTATTGTTGATTCTTTTGTAAATCAAGCCAAAAAGGAAAAAAAGAAAAAGAAAAAAAAAAAAAACAAAGGTGTATGCATAATACTGAGGTGACACTGTTTACTTTAAAAGTTTTAAAGGGTTGTCTTTATCTGAAAAATATTTTCTTACAAACATCCACAGCCTTACAAGTGTTTATTATTTGTTTTCAACCGAATTTAGCTAACAAGACTTTAACTAAACAATCCTGTGAGTCATGTGTTTTTCCAGTGTTCTCAGACCTCAGATTCTGCAATGAAAAGACACTTAAGGAAAGCAGGGAAGGGGGGAAATGGTGCAAGTGGGCATCTGAATGTTCTCCTGTGTGTAAACTTATGGTTCAGCTGCCACAGGGGTCTCAGTATGTGAACATGAGTGGTGTTTTCCAGTGGTGGGCTCATGAAAAATCCCAAATCTGTTCTGGGTGCTGAAAATCCCTCATTGCAGGGGAATCATTCTCCTCCCTTTGAGCCACAGAAAGCATCACCAAAAGGGAGCCTGGAAACAGAAAATCAATCCCACCCCACCACTTGCACCTTCCCTCGAGGTGAAGGATTTGTGTCCCCCCAAACCCTGAACCCCTGCCCTGACCCCCAGACCTCCCCTCTCTGCAGAACAACTGATCTCACCAGCATGCTCTGCCATTAATTGCAGATTAATTCAATTATAGGAATTGCTGGAAGAGCTGTGCTTTCACAAGTGATCCCCATATGGCTTTGATCTGCCGGTTCCCCACCACCAAATATCCAAAGAAAACTCACGTATATTTGCAGTAAGGAGCAGATGTTTGATGAGAACAGTGCTGCTGTAAAATTTAAAGTGTTTCCCTTCTCAGAAGCAGCGTTTCAACAGGAACTTGCAGTTTAAAAACATGCAGGGCACTGTGTTGTTGGCATTATTTCTTTACAAAAGTGAGTGGCTCCTTAAAGTCATTCTCAATGACATTGAGAGTGCAGACAGTGCAGTTCTCAGACCACAAGACAGGAAAAAAAAAAAAAAAAAAAGAAAAAGGAGGGAGGACAGCACTGAGTTCTCATGGCTGGCTGGACAAGGAGTCCTGTTTTATGCTTTGCACCAGGACCCATGACAAAAATGTTTTACTGCTGGTAATTCCTTACAGCAGGCTGGCACCAGCTCCTGCTCAGGAAGTCTGGCAGTGCATCTGTTCTCTCAGAGTGGTATCCTTGAAGGATGTGAAAGCCCTGTTGGTGTTTTTAATTCTAATTTTTGCACTGCTGGTGCAGTCAGCCTGGCTGGGGGAAAGGAGTGGGGACAAATTAGAAAGTGGGGCAGTCAGAAAGGAGAGGCAGAGAGTGCCTGGCCCATTTCCAGATCTCACTGCATGGACATTCCTATGGCTTTCATATTAAATTTAATAAATTTTTAATATTTCCCAAGCAAAAAGTCTAAGACTGAACTCGAGGTGGTGATCAGATCACCTGGTTTGAGTGGCCAAAAAGTCTGAATGAGTTTGGAAACCAAAGCAGCCTGCATGGAATTTACACAAAGAGTACCAGTACGTGGTTTATCTGCCTGCTTTGGAACTAATTTTTGCCACATTTCCAGAAAAGAAAATTTTCTCTGTGCTTTTAGCTGGGCTTGAGCCTTGTTGGTGTTTGTAATTTTCTTTTCCATGTGCAAAAATAGTTTTTCCACTAAGGATATGCACACAGTTGGTGGAATCTGGAGGAGGTTTGGATTGTCTAGATTAATCTGCTTCAAAGCCCCATCACAATTTCAGTGGCTGGGAGGGTATGGGAGATCTCTGGGGGCAGGCATGGAATGGGGAATGATAGCTTTCTACAAAAAACCCCCTATATTTTGTAGAAAATACAAAAAAAAAATTCAACAAGTTAGAAAAGCACATTTCTTGTCACCTGTGCCTGGTATAATTTGGAGAGTGGTGCTGCTTTGGTCCTCAGTTACCTGAAAATTGAGAGTGGGAACTGTCAATCCTAGAGCTTCCCTACCCAAAGATCCCTGTTTCACCCTAATCAATTAAATTTCAGAATGTCCACTAGCCTGAATGGGCTTTGAGTAAATTATTTGCCTTTTCACTGCACACAAAATCCTCAAAAATTCTGTCTGACTAATTAGAAAATGTGGGTGGAATGGACTAATGATTGAAATTAAAGCATGAAATCTGACACAACTAGTTTAGGTACAGAAAGGCAGTTCAAGCTCCCAAAGACAGCAATTATAAATATAATTATAATAGCTAATAATATAATCATATTGTAAAGAAGTTTAAAGAACAGTTTGTAAGAAACTGCCTAATGTTATTTGATAGATGAGATTTATTTTTTTTAATTATCTAAAGAAGACAAGCACCCAGCTGTTATTCACCTTTTCCAGGGGGACAGAGCAGTAGAAATTTAAGACATTTGTGACCCTGCAGAAAACTCCAAGGCAAATGGCCTTGCAGAACTTTTGCAGGGAAATATTCCTGCCACCAAGAAACCACCTTGAGGAAAAGCTGTGGGTATTTGCACAGGACCTGGGGAGCAGAAAAATGCTGCTGAAAATCCAGTTTTCCAAATATGACCAAAAGGCACAGAAAATGATGGGGAGAGATGAAGTTTTCCACTGACCTCCATGCTTGCATGCTCAATAAGAGTTTTTTGTTGAAGAAGATGCCAGAATACAAACACAATCTGACTGGAAAGACAGCTCTCAGTTTTTTGAAGACCACTGATTAGTGGAGATTGAAGTAAAAGATTTCTCCAAAGGGAGGGACTGCACAAAAAAATACGTCAAATTTTTTAACATGAAAAGCAAATTTGCCTTTCTGCATTATCAAAGAACATCCCAATGCCATAGTTCTGGCAAAAACATCCAAATTCCTGGACTAAAAACATGTTTATTCAGAGAATTATTAAAATAAAATTTAGAGAAATCAAACATGGAAAAAAACAAAAAAAAAAAGGAGCAAACAAAACAAACAAACCAAAATAAAGCTAAAATTCCACCACTGACCACCAAAAATAAAAACTAAAAAAAAGTCCAAGATAACTCAAGAAATAAAACTAATGGAGGCACATTTGCTTTATCCCTGATTGCATTTAAAACCTAAAGTATCAAATTTTCTAGACCACATTACCTTGACTCTACCCTACAAATAATGACAGAAGTGCTTTTACCCCATTTTTCTGGAATAAATTCTGGAAAAAATTCCATATCTGGTGCAAGGCAGGCACTTCAAAGACTGTAATGACATTTTCTTTCTCTCAGCAAGCAATTTATCAGCATTCCTCCTGGTAAACTTGGGCTTCAGGGGACTCCAGATGTGTTTTGGGTGTCATGCTGGTTTTTTCACTGAGCTGTTCTTGCCCCTGGCTGGAGAGCCATGACAACCTGCTCTCCAGACAGAGACTGTCTGCCACCTCAGATGGCCCCAAATCTCACAAATTGCCTTGAATACTGATCTGCCAAGAAAGAAGGAAGCCTTGGAATATGACCTTTAAGTCGTCCTAATAGAGAATGCAAACATTCTCATCCCTATGCCAGCAATAGTTCATTCTCATTGCCACGGCACCAGCAAATTTTATTTTGAAAGAACAATTTAACCCTGGGGAGCAGTCTGATGAATCTGTCCTGCCTTGATTCCTTCATCCTGGGGGACTTTTTCAAGAAGTTGTCTTAGCAAAATAAGTGAAAAGCAGGATCCAGAGCAGGTATTGTGAGGGTAATCATGGCAAGAAGAGGATTTTCATCAGGTTTGGTGACCTGAGGTTTCAGGTCTGTAGCTGGAAATGAATGTTTTACTTTAGCCTTGGGAGAATGGAGATGGAGGCTATTAAGAAACAAATTGAGGTTATTAAAAACCAAAAATGATTGGGCAAAAGGCATCTTGGGTCAGTCAAACACACACCTCCCTCCCACTGACCACGCTGATTAGGTACAAACCCACTGTGAGAGCAGTCTGGGATGTAAACACACAGACAAAATAGCTCAGGTACCCACGGTCTGGAGCTGAATTCCATGCTTGTGGTTTGACTCAGCTGCCAAAACCCAGGGCTTTACTGTATTGGTTTGAAAGCAAAACCAGTGAGAGACTCCAGGTCAGAAAAAAAAAAAATTAATATGAAAAAAAAGAGAGAAAAATAAAATATATTAAATAGTATGAAAGAAAAGTCACTGACAGAGTCAGAATACAACCTGACACCCTGCTAGTTTGGGTAGCAGTCCAGATGAAGTTCTCTTGTTGAAGCAGTGATCCTATAGAAAAGTCTTGAAGTTTTTGTCCTCTGGGATCCAGTGGGAAAGGCTACTCTGATGTTCCAAATCTCAGATTTGATCAGGGTAGGAAATGCTTGGCTCCTCCCCTGGCTGGAGCATCTCCCCATGGGATGATGGAATTTTATCAGCCATGCACTGGGACCCAATGGCCATGAACAGGAGAGATCTCCTGGAGGGAGGATGGGCTGTGGAGAGATAAAGAACACTGCCCCAGCTGGTTTAACAGCTGTGCCATTAACAGGAGATATCCCACAGGGATCAGGATCACTGCCACACCTGGTTTAACTGATGGTGATAAAACATAAACTTTTGGTCACATCTTCACATTGTAACCTAGGACATTTACACCTGCAGATAAGACCTGATCTTTGGGAACCTTGGGACAAAAATCTGTTTAATCAGCTGGACTGAGGTGTTCTAAGTTACCAGTCTTAAGAAAATCTGCTAAAAGGAGTGTGTGAGAACTGCCTGGACTGGTATTTTATTATTCTATTACCCACCAGAAATGTCTAAAGATGAGAGACCCTTCATTACTGCTGCTGGCTCCATCTCCCTGAAAATACATATATTTTGTTCCTTTAATAGATATTTCTCTCTGCTTAACACAAGTTCCCAGATGGATCTGAGCTCCACAGAGAGGAGCCTGTAAAGGCTTATATTTCACAGCAGGTTTGTGCATGAGTGTGAATAATTCACATTTGGGGGTTATTTCAGCCCTAAATTTTCAAGAGTTATTTTATTGATTCTGCAGCCAGTTTAAGGTGATTCTGATTCCTTCACTTGCTGAGCCTCAGTGTACTAGATTTAGAATACTCCACAGAAAGGCAGAAAGTTTAACTAGGACCCCCCTGCTTCTGCCCAAGGAGTTTGGGTTTCTCTTGTGCCATTTTCAGTTCAGGCTTCCACAGGTCTTCCACCTCAGGGAAACGAACATTTGTTATAAAACATCATCACCCCTTCACATGAGACAAAAAAATAACTCCTGTGAGCAAAAAAACTTCCACTTTAAAGGCTTTTAACTACTACCAGACAGAGAATATTGAGGTAGGTGGCCCTTATCCTCACACAGTGAATGTTTGCATGTTCTGCAGCTAGACAGCAGTTGCAAAAGTAAATAAGAAATATGTTATTCTATTCAAAACAGACATTGGTAGGTAATGTTGCTTTTCAGTGCTCTGCCCTTCAGAGGGATTTTTTGTCACTTATGCAGTCAAATTGCTTGAAAACATTCTGTAAACTCTCAGAATATTATGTTAAATTACAAAAATTGGTGCTTTTCAGCCTTTTAGATATGCCAGTAGTAGATGAATTAGGGATACATAAGTATTAAAAAATGGTGATTAATGTCAGAATTTCAGAATGTATCTGAGAATGAGCAAATCTTGAGAATTTGAACACTGAATGTGCAGTGACCTTGAGAGCTTCCCTGAGCCTTGAGGTTCTCCCTTTAAAACTGAATCCCAGCTTCTTTGTGTGCCTGTTCAGGGAGATGGAAGATTATAAACTGCAGTGTTTGAAACCAGTGTGAATTTCTTGAGTATGAGTAATCTTAACCCTTTCTAACCAAAAAAAAAAAAAAAAAAAAAAAAAAAAAAAAAAAAAAAATCACCTAGACCCAGCCAAGGTTTTCTTAATTTTAATAAGAAAACATCCACACCTATCGTGTCTCCCCTGAGATCCTGCTGCAGAAATGAACTTCTATTGCTTTGGCTGGAGGCTGAGGATGTGAATTCCTCTGGCTAATTGCTTTTTGGATAACCTACAAAGCACCAGGGGTCAGATTTTTTGGCCTGGTGATGTTGCCTTGGCTCGGTGCCCTTGCTCCCATCGTGGGGAATCCCAGGAGGAGAGTGGTACCAGGTTGTTCCTCACTTCAGGCACACACATTTCCTCAGCTGCTGCCTTTTTAACAAATCTAAAATGTCAAAATTTCATAATCCTTCCAAAAAAATAAAATTGTAGTGGTCTCAGCTGGACACTGAGGAAAAGGAAAAACAGATCTCCAAGTCATCACTGGCCTGCCTCTCACCCTGCTTGAGTGATGCTATCACATAAACACTCCAGAGAAAGATCATATCTGCCTGGAGACACAGGTGAATATCCCTGAAGGAATATCCCTCCATCCTGAAGTTAAATAATTTAAATTTGTTATTAAAATAAATTTTTTAGGCTATGTCTGAATCAATAAAAATCGTCAATGGGGAAGAATTGTCAGATGTTGGCCAATAGCAAGAAAACAACAAAAACAAAAAAACCGAAAAACATAAAAAACCACAAAAAACAACAAAAAAACAACAACAACCACAAAAAAAAAAAAAAAAAAAAATAAAAAAAAAAATTAAACATTAAGCATTTTTCACTCTGAGAGGAAAGAGGTGTCCCAGCAGTGCCAAGGTGCAGGAGTGATTGATGCCTTGGAGTGGCTGCCTGGAACAGAAGCTAATCAAGATTAACAGAATAAAAGTGGGTATTTGTTAAAGGTCTTCAATAGATACACCTTGGGCAGTCAGAAACCTCCCAGAGGCTTTACCCAAGATGGTCACAAATTTTTCACACAAAGTTTGGTCCATTTGCATTTCAGGGGTTAATTCTCCAATTGCAGCTCCAGATAATGAAGTCATTTATTCACAGTTTGCTCCCCCACAATTAATTTTTGTTTATACTTTTCAGGGCTGAGTCTGTAGGGTGTCCTTGAGTTTCAGAGGGATTGTTTTGTCTGACCAAAATGTGAATAAATAAGTAAATAAATCTGTAAGAAGTTCAGAGCTGTACACTAAAGCACAGGATGTGAAAAAATAAAAAAGCTAAAATCTTAAAGCATCACAATGAGCACCCAGCTGCCCTGGAGTGACCCTCCCCGAGCCCAGGCTGGGCCTGATGTACTCTAGAGGGAGCCACATCTGTCCTTGCTCTCCCAGATGGAGGTCACCAGCCTCCCAAGCTTTCCAGGAAAAAAGAGGGAGTGGCTGCAGAGCCTTGAGTTACTGAGCTTGGACCACCTGGGAAAGAAAGAGCAGCACAGTGTAGCACTTGTCCTACCTCCAGGCACTCCACAGGAAGGATTGAGGGATGCTGAATTGCTTTTGAGCTCCCACCCAAGCTGGCTGTGAGGAAATGGAAGGGCAGGCAAGTAAACGTGCATGTTGTGATATGGGGAAAAAAACAGCAATAGGATTTCTGCATCTCGGTCTGTGGCACAGGTTGGCTCAGGTTGCAGCATTTGGATCTGGGCTTGAAGCACTTCAGGGGTTGTGTCTGCTTTTGGGGTAGGGGACTGCTTTCAAAACTCACGCCTGGTTTTGGCTGAGTGGAAATTTTTTTGTGTTTCTAACTCTGATAGAGAAAAAATAATTTAAAAAAAGAATAAATTATCTCTCAGCATTTGAGAAAAATCATATTAATAATACCACAACTATTTGATGGCTGGGAGGGGGGGGGAATCCTGCTCTGTTGAAAGGCAAAGTTGGGAAATATCTACCTTTTATTTCAAGGAACCAGATTCATAATAATTACAGCCATTAAACAGCAACACCAGCCCAAACCCTCCACATAAAACCTCTTGTATTTCCACCTCCTTTTCTATTTCAGGTCCTCATTTGCCTAATTATCTCTCAGAGGCTGGCAGAGATTTTCCCTGCAGCGCTGAGCTCTGCTGACTGCAGAGACCCTACCTGGCACACTCAGTTAGTGCATCAGCATTCTAGGTGGGAAATGAATGAAAAATCAATCAGGGGCAGCTGCAGTGGCAGCACACTCAACTCTAACCCACTTTGTGCACGGTTTCAAACATTTCAGAGTGTGTTTGGGCGTCTTTTAGAATGGTGAGCGGATCTGAAGCAAAACTGATCTTCCTAGTCAGCCTAATAAATGTTTTGTCATCTTTGCTGCTCAGCTCGAGCAGATTTGCCACCCTGACTGCTAAGTTAAGCTGCAGGCTTGATAGAAATGCCAAAACCCACAAGAAGATCGTTTTAGTCTTGAAAACCCATCACCAGCAGATTGCATCATGCAGAGGATGGAGATGCAGTGGTGGAGCTTTGATTGTTTTAATTGTAATTGCAGATCAGATCAGGTCTGGAAAAATCAAAAAGTACACCAGAACCTCTTTTGAAACACAGGTACTACTTGTGTGTGGTCTTGCAAGGAGTTTGGCTTAGGAATATCTGTCTATGCATTTTTTTCAATTTTTTTTTTTGTTGTTGCTATTGCAGAGTTAAATATGGATTGCCAGTTTCATGTAGTTCAAGTCCACAATAAAAAGGTCCAATATTCATGCCTAAAAAACGAGCAGCTGTTGCAGCTCCTGTCAGCTGAGTGGGTCCAGTACATTATAAAAACCCTCCCAAGATCACTGCTCTAACAAAGTTGTGCCGTGCAAACACTGTGAAAGGTTCCCAAAATTTCACAATCCTCTCTGTCTGTGGTGCCCTTACAGTGAAGAAGATTCTTTTTGGCTGCAAAGATGAAGACTCTACTTTTTCTGGTGCTGATCTCTGCCTGTTGGGCTGAACCTCACCCTGGCAACTCAAGTCTGGAGCATGAAAGAATTGTTCACATTCAAGGTAAGGAAACAAGTGAGAAAATGCCAATATATTCATATTGCTGAGGGAAAAGGGATAATGTGCTTAATTATCCCTATTTTATATTTTTTTTAATGCTGTCACACTGTTGTTTAAATGCTTATATTAGTGGTGACCAAATGTTTTCTTTTCTGGTTTTGTTGTGTTGGTATTTATCCTAAGAAAAGCCAAAAAAAATAGAAAGTTTCACTGCTTAATAGCACTTAGTCACAACCTTGCAAAGGTTAGTGAGTAAAGTACAGCACAATTTAAGACAAAGAGAAAAAGCATGCATCCTAAAGTAATAAACAACTGCAGTGCTTTGAAATACTCCAGTTTATTGTAGAATGGATTTTATTGTAAGAGGTCTGCCATACAGAGTTCTCCACAGCACAGAAATTTACTGCTGTGGTTTATTTAAAAAGGCTCAGCACATCAGAGATCATAACTGAAGAAGAAAAACAAAAAAAGAAAAAATGCAACTTACCCTGAAAGAAACGTGCCTTTAATTCACACTAAATATTATCCTGGCCTTCTGCATAATCCTGTTTGGTCTGTGCTGGAGTCCCAGAGATTACAGCTGTGGCTGCAGCACAATGCAGCTGTTTTTTCAGTCCCAGCCTCAGTCCTTGAGGGTTATCCTGCATAAAAAGAACCAGGGGGTTTCTGCAGCAAGGACAGGCAGAATGAGCTGGGATTTTCCTGCTTTCCTTCCTACCCTCCTCTAGCCTGGCTAAAATTAATTTTGCCCAATTAAGAAATGCAGAATTGCTCTCCCTTCTCTCTTCATCTCTCTCTCTCTCTCTTTAAAGTTTGATTTCTCTCTCACCAACTGTGCTCTTTGAGTGTTTGTGTAAATATGAATTTCCAAGGCAGAGCAGGGCTGAACGTTCACAGGAGTTCACAGGAGAGCCACAGAAGTTAAAGGCACCCTGCACCTATTAAAACAGGGATTTTCAAGGTCAGGAAAAGAGTAACAGGCAGCTGTTCTCCCTCTGAGGACATTCACAGGATGAAGGTCAAATAGAATGTGCTCTGTCAAAATGAAGATTGCCCTGAGAGCATGAGCACTTGCACCCCAGGGCAAATTTAAAGTCTAATAGAAATATTTAAAGCCTAATAAAAATATATATTTTGCCTTTCCTTGAAAGCTTTTTATCTCTGAGCTCTACTTTTTTGGGGAAATTAAATCAGTGTAATTCACAAGTCATACATGTCAGTTACTAACCCAAATAATTCAGAAGTTTCAAGGTGAACCCTCCCCATGCAAACTCACCTCAAGAGTTTATTCCTCGAAGGACAGCTGGATAAAAATTTAAATTTGAGCTCCACCAGCTTCTCCAGGCTCTGAAATGCACAGGCAGAACACAAATCAAAGAGACTGAAAATGCTTGGGACGTGGCATTTTTGCTTCTGGTTTTTGCCATTCCTCCCTGGATTGTGGAATCCCTGGGCTGGGATCTCTCCCTGCCCAATGCTGCATAAAAAACATTTGAAAATCTACACCTGGAGATCAGGGAACACTGTAGAAGATGCTCAGGTGTGGTTTATTATCACATTAACAAATCCAGCATCCCTCTCCACAGCTGAAATCCAGGAGATGTGTGGCTGGACTCAGCCAGGGAATGCCTTGGAATTATAAAAGGAATGTGAACCTCGTGTTTTTAGCTGCTCACACAGAGGTGAAAGGGATTTCCTGAGGCAGAGAAGGGAAACTGTGTTGTATTCCCCATTCTTCACATCATGTAATCTCCTGCAGGCTGAGTTTAATTTGTTGAAAAGCCAGGTTTTAGGTTTTCTTCCTGCAAAAATGCATTCTGCACCCCATTTTTCTGACATGGAAAACACCCTCTAAAATCTCCATGTTTATTTTATGGCCTGATTCTTCTCCAGCTGTTGCTCCTTGGCTTCCAATAATATTTTTCCTTCTTTGAGGCTCACTTTGAAACATCAATAAGATAACACCATATCCCCACAGCTGTCATTTGAGTGTGCTTTTTCCAAATTCTCCCCTAATGTATCACCCCCTCATCACTAAATGGATTCTGCAACCTGATAATATCAGGAATTCATCTTTACACTGGTTCTCATCTGAATTTTTGAGTGTACCCAGCCAGGATTTTATCCTCTTTTGGCCTTAGCATTTATTTCAAGCATTTTATAAAGTTTTCCACTTGACAATGCTTTTTGTTCTCCAGACCTTGGATCAAATTTGCTGCTCCCAGCTGTGCTGCAGTGCTGATCAATAGTCTGTGGTGATGGAGAGTATTTAGCAGCCAGTCCCCCTCACTGCCACTTGAAATTACCAACTACAAGCCTTATATCAATAATTCTTCACACTAGACCTCAAAAAGATGGGTTTTGCATTCAGCATTGAATGTTACCCTGCTTTTTCCATCCTTCTCTCTTCAAATGTTTTAAATACCCACTCTCTTCCCTTCAGTGCTACTCAATGAGCCATGTGAAATTTTTATTTATCCAACAGTCACAATTATTTTATAAGGTAAAATTTGTGGAAATATTACAGAAATTGTAATTTTGGCCTTTTTCATAGATTGTTTTTCCATATCACTCAATTCCCTAAGCTCCAAGCAAATGAAACATCACATTCCTCAGCCTTATACATTTATTTTTACTATATACCTGATATCAGATTACTCTTACTTTGCCAAATATCTGCTTCATCTTATCACTCTTTCTAGTACTGACTGTATTCCTCTTGTTCAACAACTTCCCTTCAAAACTTGTTCTAAAGTTCCTGTTTTGCTGCTGAGCTCAGTCTAATTAGCTGGTTCATGGTTGAATTACATTCTTTACATGAATTTGTTATTTTTCTGTTGTCCAGGAACACCTGTCCACCTTCTGGAAAAGAGAATTTTCTTTATTTTTACTAAACACTTCCCCAATCTCTGACAATGCAGTAGCCATAGTTCTATGCCTGTGTTCTCTTTTAAATATTTGAGTTTTTCTCTAGAAATTATTTGCTGTTTTCATCAACAACCCTGTTCCTGATGACAGCTCCTGGTTCTCTCCTTGTTGGTTAATACAATTTGAGCAAAATTTCTCAAGACAGTTTTCCCTCCCTACTTTTTGCAGTGTTTTCATCTTATTTCCTCTGCCCCAATTGCTTTTTAAATTTTTTTTCCTCCATTTTTAACTCCAGTATTGATGCACAAAATTTATAAAATTTGTAAATCTGCATTTTATGTCTTCTGTGGCTTTATTTTCTTAGCTGAAGCCTGTGGTGGATTTCATGGTTTTGGTCAGGCTGCTTGACCCTGTCCCCTTTCCCCTCTTAGTTTGTCATTCCAGCCTCACTTTTGGGGATAAAAAACAAAAATAAAAAGAGATAATTGCATTTAGGATAAAAAAAATAAAAGGAGATAACTATTTAAACAAGATGTGTTGTCCCCCCTGCCCCACACCCCAGAAAAAAACTCTGTGCCTCTTGGAGTTTCACTCTTCAGAAAAAGCCACAACCATAAATTAAATAATCTGGTGAGAGCAAAAATGGGATTGAATATCCACAATACCCACAAGAAAACAACATATTGCTCCCAGCTTTCCAAAGTAATTAGAAACTCAGATTTTTTTTTATTTTTTTCTTTTAATGCATACAAAAAAAAATATTTCTGCATGGAATGAACAGAAAACTTTTTAGTGGTGCTCAATTGAAACAAACAAACAAACAACAACGACAAAAAAACAAACAAACAAAACCCAAAAGAAACCAAACCAAACCAAAAAACAAAAAAGAAGAAAATATATATTAAAAAAAAGAAAGAAACACCCTAAGCACACACAGATAAGTTAAACCAATTAACCAATAACAAAAGTAGAGGAAATCTTTAACCAACTTATTCTCCAGTATAATGATTTCCACTTACACTTCTTTTCCTTCAAATCAAGTCAGCACCAACATTGAGCAAGAATCCAGTCAAATTTTTGGACCAGCCAAAAACACCATCAGAGATTAAATGCTCATCTCAACTCTTACACTAACTCTTATCTGCTCAAGATGATCTAGAATATCTTATTATCAATTATTCATGCTTTTCCACTTTACTTTTGACTTTTTTCCTTCTTCTCACCTTCCTGCATCTTTGCATTTTCCATGCACTGACATTTATTTCCATTTTCTTGCCTTGGTGTTTTCTGCTTTATGGCTGGGGGTGTTTTGGGTTTTTTTTTTCTTGCCTTTTTGTTTTGCCATTCAGGACAATTTCAGTGATGCCACAATGCATTTTGCTGTCTCTTGTTGCAGTTGAGCTGTTTCTTTGATTTCCACACAACCTGCTTTCCTCTTCAGATCCTGGCCTGTTGCAGCAGCAGGGGGACAGAAAAGTCAGACTGTCACTGAAGGGATAGGTGCCAGGATATTTGGGTTATGAAAAAAAAAAAAAAAAAAAAAAATCATTGGAGAAACACAAGGATTCACAAATTCAGATCATTAATTTTCCTCTGCTGGTTACATCAGTGGAATTCCACGTTTATAAATAGAATTTAGGGGTGGTTGAGGGGCTGGGAGGGCTCCTTTGTGGTTTCTGTGCAATATTTTGGTTTTGTCAAGCAGTCCTCATGCCACCCAGGAAGATTTACTTCTGTGAGGAAGGAGTGCAGAAATCAACTGCCTTGATTTCTGTTCTGTTCTGTGACACCTGATCTCCATGAAATTTATCTACACCCAAGCAAAACACACTTAGAAGTTATTTAAGGCAATAATTTAGGAGAGATGAAGTTTGTTATTTCCCTGATGGTTTTATGTGCTCCTAGGTCTCCTAGAAACATAAACCTGAGTTAATATGTCCTCTTTAACAATTCCCCACAATGTGTTACTCAGGTTGAGGAGATTAATTCAGCTGAAAAAATGTTTTATTTCAGCCTTGTAATGTCTTTGTTGCAAAGACAGATTTCTTCTCTGCCATATATAAACCAGGTATTTTTAGCTGTACTATTATTTGGAGGCTGAGGCTTCTAACTAAGATTTATCTGGCATTTCCCTTAGCAATTTTTTATCAGAATTTAAGAGGAATGTGCTGGAGCTGCTCTGTCCTGTCTGTTCCACAGGAGTTGGATCCTTGCCTTTTCTTTCTCATGACACAGCAAAACTGCAATATAAAAAGAAAAAAATAAAAAAGAACATCTTTTATCAGTCTTACAGGTGGCACTTAAAAGATTTCAGATTTTTTTCCCCCAAATCAGAGGTAAAAAGGCAATTAGCTAAAATACATGTATAAAAAATGTGCACAATGTGCAAAAATTGTGTGTAATTCTCCCTCATGTTTTTCCCCAGTATTTTTTGAGTGATACACCCAAGTATTAGTACATCAATCATGCACTTCTCTACATATTACAGCAAAATGGAAACACTGTTGGCACAGAAAACATTTAGGAATTTTAAGTAAACATTTTAGATTATAAAAAAAAAAAAAAAAAAAAATCTAAAAAAATTGAGGATAATATTTCAGCATCAGCTCAAGTCCCTGGTAACACTACAGGAAATCCAGAAACAACTCTATTTATTTAAAGCAGAATGGTACAGGATATTTTTAAGCTAGGAGCTTCTAAATAGCATGGAACATTTAGGGAATACAATAATTTACCTGACAAAACACTTCTGTGACATCACCCCCAGCTTAAAATTTTTTGTTATGTTTTTTTCTGTCTGCAAAAATGCACAACTTTTCCTCCACTTTTCAAGGCGCTCCCTGAAAATGCTGGAATAATCAATTTTTGTGGCCAGCTCAGCATAAGATTGTGGGTACTTCTGGTGGATATAAAGCAGATAAATCTGTTTGCCAAGGGCTGTGGTGTGACTCATCCTCTCTGCCCCACACTGAGTTCTTGGCCCTCCAAACCTGGCTTGCCATCATCATTCTGTGTGCAGAACCCAGTTAAGGGAGAAAAATTTATTAAAAAAAAAGGAAAACAGAAAAAAACCTGTCAGCAAAAGTATAATTAAAGAACACAAGCGCACACACACACAGAAAAAAAAAAAAAAGAGGGGGAAGAAAAACAAAACAAAATGAAAAAGAAAACAAACAAACAAACAAAAAAGAACAAAAAACCAAGAAAAAAAACCCAAAAAAAACCCCAAAAAAATACCAAAAAACCCAAACCAAACCAAGCCAAACAAAACAAAACAAAACAAAACAAAACAAATATAAAAACCAAAAAATAACAAAAACCCCAAACAAACAAAAAAGCCCCAACCAAACAAAACCACAAAAAAAACCCACACACTAATAATAATAATAATAATAGTAATAATAATAATAATAATAACAATAATAATAGTAATAATAATAAATTAAATTAAAACAAGCCCCCAAAAAACACAGCACAACCCAACAACTAAAAAGACAAACAAACTTTAAAACATGCCCAGCAGTAAAATTTGGACCTAAAGGAGGAGAAGGAGGACAGAAATGGTGCCCAGCCTGTGCCTTATCAAAATATCATTTCTCCACTGAGAAACAGCCCAAAAAACAACTGGACCCATTCTTTTCCTTCTTGCAGTAAACTTTTGGATATTCCTGGCCATTTGGATACAAAATGAATTTTATTTAGAAGGATTAGCCTGTCAGAGGGGAGCAGAGAGCCAGCACCCTTCAAATCAGTGTTTCCTCCATCTCCCATCACTGTTTCACCACAGATCAGTGCTTGTTTCACTGAGACAACCCAGGAAGGAGAATGCATTGCTCATTTGAGCTGGCTTTCACAACAGTAAAACCAGACACAATTATGCATTTTAAATCAAGGCTTTCTGTTTTGCTCTGTGTTTAGCTTCTTGTGGGTTTGGTGTTTTTTTTAGTTTTTTTTTTTTAATTCATCAGCTCCAGGAAGAGTAAGACCATTAATTTTACCACACTTCCAAAAACGTGCAGTTCAGGTAGATTTGGCCCTGGCTCTCACTGGCTGCTGGATAATGAAGACCTCCAGGCCTCTTGCCAAACCCCTGCCATGTCATTTTTAATCCCAAGTCCCTGCTGCCTTCCTGTTTTCGAGCTCAAACTGTGCCTCATTCCCCTGCCTGACATCTGCTTTTCCTCGAAAGCCAGAGATCCTCCTTCCTCTCCCAGACCTAGGAGAAGCAGAGCAGCAATGTACAGTCATTTCACAATTACAAGCCGCACCATTTTGACTAAAATTTTGGTCTGAACCCAAAGTGCGGCTTATAATCAGGTGTGGCTTATATATGGACAAAGAACGAAAAGTTGCTGTTTTAGTTTGGAGGACAGGTGTCTGCTGAGAAAGGCAGGAGCTTCTCTTTGAAATGGAGAATGTAAACCCCCTCCCTCCATATTATTAGAATTTTGAAATCAAGGGGCTTTCAGGCAAAGATATGGGAATTAGGAATAACAGTTCTTTACTAGGGAAATTAAAATAGAAATACAGCACTGCAAAGAACAAACCCCAAACCCTGACACAGTCAGAGTACAACCTGACACCCGTCAGGCAGGGTGTTGGCAGCAGTCCCATCCCATGGTGGCTGCATCCTCCTGCAGTGACAGATGTGGCTCAGCTGGAGCAGTGCTCCTGTACAAGGTGCAGTTTCCCTCCGGAGCTCCAGTGGGGATGTGGAGAAATCCGGTTTTCCTCTGGAGTCCAGTGGAGAAAGGGGCTCCCTTAGTGTCCCAAAACCTCTGTTTTTATCTTGGTAAGAAATGTTGGGCTCTTCCCCCTGGCTGGAGCAACTCCCAATGGGATGCAGTAATTTTATCAGTGCCACAGTGGGACTCAATGGCCATGAGCAGAAAATGACTGGCTGGAGGAAGGATGGGTTGTGAAAAGATAAAGAACACTGCCCTGCCTGGTTTCAATGGATGGCCCATTAGCAGAATATCTCCCAGAGAGATCAGGATCACTGCCCCCACCCTGAACAGATGGTGATAGAACAGACACCTTTGATCACACTCTGTATTGTAACGTGCGGCTTATAATCAGATGTGGTTTATAATAATGAAATTACTGCAATTTTCTGCTTGCTGTGTTTCCAGTGAGAAGGGCACATCATCCCTTTTTCTGTAAAAAAACCAAAGCTGGCTTTTACCAAACTTAGGGATACAGGCACATTTTAAGTGTCACATCTCCCTTAGAGCATCCATGGGCAAAGGAGATATTCCAGAATGAGAAAAACCCTGTTTTTTTATTCCAGATTGCCATCCCCTCTGCTCTTTACAACTCCTGAGACTCAGGTGATGGCTCAGAGGGCCAGGGGAGGTGGGACATCCCCAAATTAGGATGCTGGAGTCAGAGGTGACAGTGCTCTGGGCAAGCCTCCAGGCTTTGCTGGCACAGGCAGAGTTGTTAGAAAGAGTGAGCATTAAGAGCCTGAGTCAGAGCCTCCCTCTGCTAATATTTATTAACTTGGCTATTTCAGTATTAAAAACCCAGCATAGCTGAGCTCTGACTCAGATTTCTTGGTAATTACCACCCCAAAGCACAACATTTCTCCTCCCGAGGTGGACAGAGGACTGTGGAGCGTCTTTGTCCCCAAAGGAAACAGGAAAAATTTGCAGACAAGCTGTGCTGGCTGCCTTCACTTTCTTCCCCCTCCTGTGGAAACTGCTGGTAAGGCTTTCCATGGTGCCTTGCCTCAGATCACCTCTCTCCTTGGATGCTCTCCTTGGAGAGAAGATGGATTGTTGGAGCATCCCTGAGCCTCTGGAAAGGAGGGCAGTGAAAAAGGACATCATCTAGAAGGGGTTGTGGGTGACCTGCTCTTTGTTTTTTCACCTGGCAGGAAGCTCTCTCACCTTTGCAGCTCTCAAATCTCGTTCTTGAGGAAGCTGGAGCCAGCAGTGCCCTGCACACAGCACCTCCCAGCAAAGAGCTGGGCATTTGGGATCGCTGCTTTCCTCAGGCAGATGCACATTTTCACTCACCAAGTTTGTCTTTGCAATCACCACCCTCAGCTGTGTCTGCAGAAACACAAAATGCTGCATCCCCTGGGGTGCAGCTTGGTGCAGCAGTGGACAGAGAGGGAAATCCAGCTGAGGCTGCAGCTCAGGTAGATTTTTCATTTAACCACAGACCTGTCACCAGCACTCAGAAGCCTGGGACTGTCTGGAGATATTTATGATCCAAAAATTCTCTCTGCTTGATGACATTTTTTCCATCAGAAACCAACCCAGATTCACCCCCAGCAGCAGAAAATTGCTGCCAGCCTTCACATGGCCATCCTCTCAGCAACCTCTGTTTTTTTGGGGATGCTGGATTTGGCTTCTGCTGGATTTGGGGAGAGTCAGTCTGAGCCTCAGGGTGGGGAAATCACATTTCTAGGCAGCCACAGCAACTTGCTGAACAAGCACAGGGGATTGCAGGGTGTTTCTTCACAGCCTGTGAATGCAGAGTGAGCTTGGTGGTGCTCTCCCAGACAGCTGGTGATTTTTTGGGGGAGTTTTGGTCACTGTGGTCCAGGACAGCAAACCCAACAGGAGAGCTGGGCTTGCTCAATCAGTTTTGTAAACTTTGCATGAGGAGTGAGGCAAGAGACACAGAAAGGAGGGGAAATTCTCACTTTTGGGTATGTCTGCTGAATTCAGATTTCATTTTCCAGGGTTTTCCCAAGGCAGTACAGCCTGTAAAAGCCCCAGGACTGGAAGTGAGCACCTGCCCCAGCTGGCTGTCCTAAGCAAAAATTATTTTACAGGGCAACATTTGCTGTGGTGACCTACTAGAGGGTAGGAAAGCAGGAAACCTAGGGTAAGGAGGAAAGGAGGCAGACAGCCACATTCAGGTTTGCATGAAAAGTGAGATCAAAATATAAAAGATAAAATAGTGACAAGGTTTTAGACAGCAGAGGACCAGATTTTATATTTGAAGATCAAATGGATTTCCTTATTCTGGTCAGAAGAGGAACTTATACTCAGAAGTTACAATAAAATAAAAATACAAATGCCTAAAATGTCTGTTTTTGAATTTTGCTGGCACTTTTCCTGTTAGAATAAATAATGCTGTTTCATACATTAATGTTTTTTCTGCTTTGTGAGTAGGATTCTCTGCCTCCCAGACTGCAGCCTGAATAAGCCAAATCCCTCCAGAAAAATCGAATTATGAAATAAAAAATAAAGCATTGACAGACAACTCCTGAACAAGGAAAATATGGGATGTGCTTTGGGGCCTTTTATGCATGATGATATTCATAAATCAGCAGTGAAACTCTGTAAATCTATTTACACCACTTTTTCATGAATGGTCTCTGCCTGTGTGAGGGGCACTGAGATGCTTTCAGTTGAGCAAATAATTATTTATAACTGGTTTATAAACTGTATTATAGCACAAAATGAGGGGAACCTGAAGACTTTGTTAAGGCGTTGACCACATCCATTTTGTAAAGTGCATTCACGAACGCACAAAGAATTTGCAAACAAATTCTTGGGGAGGTGGAGTTTTATTTTTCACTTTTTTCCACCTTAAATCCTACAGAAAACGGGCCCCGTCTCCTCGTGGTAGCAGAGCAAGCAAAAATCTTCTCCCACCGCGGTGGCAACGTGACGCTGCCATGCAAATTCTACCATGAGCACACGTCCGCCGCCGGCTCAGGAACCCACAAAATCCGCGTCAAGTGGACCAAACTCACCTACGATTACCTCAAGGAAGTGGACGTGTTCGTGGCCATGGGGCACCACAGGAAGAGCTACGGGAGCTACCAGGGTAGGGTGTCCCTGCGGGAGAGCAGCGAGAACGACGCCTCGCTCGTCATCACCAACATCAAGCTGGAGGACTACGGCCGGTACAAGTGCGAGGTGATCGAGGGGCTGGAGGATGACACGGCGGTGGTGACTCTCAATCTGGAAGGTAGGTGACACCTGAGCCACCCTTTGAGTCGAGTTGGTGTGGTGTTAGGGAATTCCTGCTTTTTTTTTGGTTTTTTTTCCCCTCCTGGTACTGCTGGTGTTGTGTTATCAGATGTCGCATTATCGCTGGCGGTGCGTTATCGGCGATAACGCATTATCAGTGATTTTGTGTTATCAGTGATTACAGCAAGCTGAGGAGGCAGAATTCGTTGTGCTCTGGGGAATCTTGGCCTGGCAGACCATGACAACAACCCTAAATTAGAAGAATATTACACTATAACTCATACTATAACTTACGTTATGCTATAGTAGTTATACTATAACTTATGAGTATCCAAATTCCAGCCAGACCTGGTGTGAGAGGAGCCAAGAAAGGATGAATATCAAGAGTTCCAGATGTTTTTAATTTGCTCCTGTCATTCTGCAGAAGCCACTGCATCTTTTCACCTAGGTGAAATTATGTCAGATTCCCACTCCTCAGCAGTGATTTTACGAAACTTGGGGATGTTTTAGATTATCAGGCAAACACAAATCTTATTTTAGAAGATGAAAAATGTTACGGTAGTTATCCAGAGACAGTTGGTTTGCATTTTTCCAGCCTTATAATTAGACAAATTAGTTCTTTATATTGCCTGCCAGGACAACTCCTACAGTTTCTTCAGCAGTAGTAATGTGAAAACAGTAGAGTGAAAAAGTAATGAAACAGATTTAAAAAAGACAAAATTTCAGCTTTCCACACTTGTTATTCAATTCAGATAAATTTCATGAGTTTCAATGCATGTAAAACAGTGTTTGGCCCTTTCTTTTTTTTTTTTTCTCAAAGCACTGCATTGAGCACAGAGGTAAATGAAAAATTTCATGAAGACATGTCACATACTCTTACACTTACCACCAAGTGTATGCCAGAGGAAGTCTGAGAGAGGGAGAGGAAAAATGAAAAACAAAAGAAGAAAAGAGGAAAAAGTGTTGAAAGGGGGGAGGAAAAAGAACAAGAGAAAAAAAGGAAAGGGGAAAGTGGAGAAAGAGGAGAAGGAGAAAGAGAAGGAGAAGGAGAAGGAGAAGGAGAAGGAGAAGGAGAAGGAGAAGGAGAAGGAGAAGGAGAAGGAGAAGGAGAAGGAGAAGGAGAAGGAGAAGGAGAAGGAGAAGGAGAAGGAGAAGGAGAAGGAGAGGGAAAAGGAAAAGGAAGAAAAGGAAAAGGAAAAGGAAAAGGAAAAGGAAAAGGAAAAGGAAAAGGAAAAGGAAAAGGAAAAGGAAAAGGAAAAGGAAAAGGAAAAGGAAAAGGAAAAGGAAAAGGAAAAGGAAAAGGAAAAGGAAAAGGATACAGTTTCCCTGCACAATAAGAATGTCTGAGTGGATCTTGGAACCCAATAGACATAATGGGCTTAATTTACTCCTTTACATCCATTCTTCTATTCCTGGCTGGAGGCCACAGGAACTTCCCATTTTGGATTGCAGAAAAACCCTGCCCAGTTTCCATGCCAGCAGGGTAGTGCTTTTAGGTTGTTCCACCCCACATAATTCATCTTTAACAAGAATGTACCCTGTTCTTTTCAAACTTACAAGATAAAGAAAAACAGACATTTGCATGTTTAGCTTAAGTTCTCTAAAGCAGTGAATACAGAAATGAGCTGGAGGAAAAACCCCTTTATTATTTTCTGCTGTGTTCTTCCTCCTCCCCACTGGGGCAGGTTCTGCAGGGGCTGCTCAGCCCCCTAAAAGAAAACAATTCCTCTTGGCAGGCTCAGCTTTACCTGAGTGAAACAAAGCTCTCCTCACCTGCCCAGGTTCTTGCTTCCTCTGCATTCATTATTTTTCTGCTGTTAAAAGCAAAGGAATTGTGCTGTGAATGCTTCCTGCTGTGCCTGGGAAGGGGAGATTCTGATGGACCTGGAAGCAGAGGAATTTTCCCTGAAGCTTGGTACAAATGTCTGTGCAATGCAGAAGTCCTTACCTTTTAATCCAATTCATTATTGGATTAAAACTGCAGTGAGAAAGCAAAAAGGAATCATTTCTTTACCGCATGCAACAACACAAGGGGGATTTTTTTTGAAAAGGGAGATTTTCTGACTTTTTTACTCTTAATGTTTGCAATATATGCACCAGCCTTGGATGCAAGCTCAGGGTCCCTCCTCCAAAGTAAGGAAATTCATAAGTAGAGCAGGAATCATATTTCTCCAACCAAGTATGTTCCAATCTGTGCTCAGATGGAAGTTTATGTATTTTAACCAGTGTCTGGCTAACATCAGGAACAATGTTTTTTCCAGTGATTTTTGTCACACGTGGGTCAGGTGTAAGGCTGTTCATTTCTGACATTGTGGAGTGGTGTTTCTTAATCTGGCAGGAACATTTTCTTTGCAAAACCTCATGGTAAAATATAACTTTTCAAGTAAGATAAGAGTGGTGAGAGTGTTGGTATCAGCCCTGCTATTTGAACAAAGTAGAACAAATCAGAGGGAAAAAAAGAAAAACCAAAATATTTAGACAAAAAAATAAAATATAGCAAATTCTAATATAAAAATCTACAGTCTGGTGCAAATAATCAGGCTAAATCTCTCAGTGGGAACGATTTGCATCAGTAGCCTGGTGTCCTGAGGTGGTGGCCTTAAGGATGCTCATTGACAGCAGGACAAAGCCATTTGCACCCAGGAATGCCCAAGAGCAGTGCAAAGCAGCTGATGTGTGAGCTCCCTGTAAAACCCAAGGCTGTGCATATCAAAATTGTTGACCTCCACCTCAAAGCACCTTTTTTCCTTCTCCCACTGTGATAGCATTTTATTCTTGCTGGCCTTAAAGGCCTCCTGGGATTGTTATTAAATAAACCATTCATGATAACTGGGTACTTTCAGCTTTGGAAAAAACCACTGAAATCAGATTCAGTCTGAATTTGTTACATACCTGGCATTTTTGTGAGGTGTGTTCTTCATTTTATTCAAGTCAGAACCACAACTTTTTTTTTTTCCCTAGACCAGAGCATCATCTAAAGCTCAGAACTGGAGTTCACAGCAGTTTTCCACAACCACCAGCTTTAGGAAAGAAAACTGGGACAGTGGGACAGTGCTAAACAGCCAAAGGCAGGGTTTTACTCTGTTAGAATTATTTTTTCATAGTTTTGCTCTTCAAAGGGAGGTCAAAGTTGAACATAATGAGTTTGCAATACATGCTGTAAAATAATTACCTTTTACATCCAACACTACTGGGAATTTGAAGAACTGGATAAAATTATTAAAAGCCTCTATAGAAAGCAGTTTCTAGATAGAAAATAACTCTTTGTGGCTCCCCAAAAACCAGAAACCACCAGCATTCCTGTTCTTGCTTTGAGGTATGTTGGCCTTTAGGTCCAAGAAAAAAAAAATTAAAAAATAAAAAAAACAGGCATCCTTTTTAAAACCAGACTCTTCAGTTCAAAATAGCTCAAACAGATCCATAGGCTTCATATAAACAATTTTTTCCAAATTGTCTAAACAATCATTTTTTAATCTGTTCATTTGGTCCTCAGCTGCATGTAAGCAATGGGGAATTCAACAGGAAATCAACTCCATGCTCTCAAGAGCAGGAAAAATCAAATTCAGCCTAATAATGTCATATTTGTTTCCTCTATTACATCCATGCACACATCAGAAAAGTAAATATTTATAATACTCTCTGCGTGATAATCTGTTCTACTCTCTGATGAAAAACTGATTTTATAGGACACAGTTTTTTGTGGGTTCCTAGAACAAGAACCAAATCTGTCTGAAACTGATGACCCAAAAGGAAAGTGTTAAAAATTCAGGAGTAATTAAGCTAAAAAGAGCAGAGAAATGCAAAGGTTCCCTCCTTTACTGTTGCCCCATGTTTACACTGGCTGCAAGAAAACTTACTTTTCAGTTTTGGCTAAAACTCAAGAAAGCCTATTTCTTTACTCTGGCTATAAAAAGACCTCTTTTTTTCTTTTTTTTTTTTTTTTTTCCCATATGGATCAACAGAAATTTCTGTTGTTCTGTTTCCACGTGTCAATACAATTGAAACTGCTAATTGTGCGTGCTGCTGGCTTAATTAACACCCATAAATCACTACAGGAGCTGAGCTTTCTGAGGTTGTTTCCTCACCTTGATGTCTTGGGTAAATGCTACAGCTCCTTGCACTGACAGTGCGTGTGAAGTGACACTTGCACTGAATTTTAGGGGTTACCTACAAACAAGACAAAAAACACAGCAAGTGGAGAAGAGCTGGAATGAGAAATCCACAGAAATATGATGTTCCTGTGGGGAGGGTACATGATGCATCCAGTCCTCACGTTCTAATTTGGTAGAAATCCCAATTTCCATTACAGGATTTTCATTTTCTGAGCTGCAGTTGCTTGGTCACAGGTGCATTCATCCCCTCATCTCTCACTGACTGATCCATTCTCTGCTGAGATGATGTGTCTCAGGTTATTCCTGTCTCTTTTTGGGGCAAGGAGGTCCTTCCCTGGGGGCAGAGCCTATTCCAGAGAAAACCATGGGTTTGGGAGAGCAGCCACACCACGATTCCTTGTAATGGAAATTAATATCCCCACCCAGGCTCCACATTCTTCAGGGGAGGGAATGGAATCACCAAGGTCAGGCTAAGGCTCCTCAGCTCTTCCTTCCCCCAAAGTAACCACATTTTAACCTTCTGAGGCTGGAAGGTTTTTTGCCTCCCTCCCTTTTTTCAAGCTGGATTTGTTAACTTTTGGGAGCGGGTGTTTTGTCTAGTGGCAGAGCATGGGGTTGGAGTCTGAAATTGAGGCTCAGCCTGGGTTTTGGGAACAGCAAGGAGCCTCAGGACAGCTTTTGTCCATTCAGGAACAGATGGGATGGATTATGCTTTGATGGGTTTGTAAGGTCCATGACTGAGGAAGACGCCCTGAGATTAACTAAAGCTCAGCACTGCTAAAGTGTAAGAAAAAGGGGAGATGAACATTGAGCTCTCACTATGAATTTCAGTGAGGTTTGATAGGGAAATTGAGAAAAAAAAAATTATCAAAATTGCAAGGTAATGCAAAGCTGCACAAAGCACATACCCAGTGCATTTTCCTCAGCAAAATCACCCCTGGCCACCCCCAGCTGCAGGGTGAAATTAATGCTAATCATTTGCAGGCTTGTACTGCAGATGAACTCCAAAAAAAAAAAAAAATCAGCTTCTATGCAGTCTGCTCCAGTGTAGCCCAAAGCTAATATTACAGTTTAGTGAATATTTATGCTGTAAAAACATTATGTCCCAAACTGTCAAACTCAGATTTGTAACACATTTATGTACACAACCAGCCCCTTTTGAAAAGTGATTTTGGAAACCTTCAGGAATCAAATCTGTTTAAGTAGTTATCAATTAGTTGTTGCTTGGTTTTTTTGGTTTTTTTTAATGTATATGCAAATCAAACACATGTAGTGGAAAAGGAGTCTGTTGTCTGGGGAAATGTAATTCTGAAGAAAAAAAAATTAAAAATAAGCCTTAGATTTCAAATAAAGTAAACAGGTTTGGATTCCTATTGCGTTTTTATGGTACCCAGTGATATTTCTATCCATTAGCAATGACAAAGAACTTATTTTTTTTCTAACAAAGATATGATGAAGGAAAAACAGACATCCAGAAAAATAGGAAAGGCTTGTTCATGAAGTTAAATTTAACATAACTTGTGTTACATTACATTCATACACTGCAGTTCAGCACATCACATAACAGAAAAGACCTTTAACAAAGAATTTACAAAAGGAAAGAACTGAAGCAGACTCTCCAGCTAATTGATGAAGGAGAGCAGAATATTGTTTATCATTACCCTGCCAAGTTTACATTTGCATGCTTTATTTTCTTGGACCAAGTCACTGAGATTTAGTAATAGCAAAGATTTTGTTTAACAGAAATAATACTGGGATGACAGAAGGGTGAGGGAGAGGAGAGGAAGCAAGGGGACTTCAGGAAACTGGTGAAATTGATACAGAAATGGGTTAGAAGGTTCTGAAAGAGGAGTGGATTCAAGGTGACTGCCTTGCTTTACCACTGAGTAATTTCTCTATCTGTGCTGCACTGCCCTGAGGAAAATGAAATTGTTATAGGCAACAGCAGGAAAAAATGTAAAAAGAAAGGTGGATATTTATCCCAGTGCAAAGTTTTTTGGCTCGTGTGTTATCTTCAGTCCCCCTGGGTCCTGCAGCACTTATTTCTGCAGAGATGTCTGAGGATAAACATTCTGAGCTGGATCCTCTCTAATACCATTTTATTTCAGCTGATTATGAGGCTGGGCTAAAGCCAGCTGTAAAAGTTAGGTCTGGGTTAAGTTTATAAGCCCTGCCAAAGATTAGGGTGGTCTGATCCAAACTTTTGTTTCCAGCCTCTCTTTTCTCTTTTATCAAACCCACATGGGGCAGGGATTCTGCTTTCTGAGAGTCTTTCGTGCTCCAAGGAGCAACGTTTTACTTCTGATCTTTTCCATAAAACGAGTAGAAGAAGAAAAAGAAAAAAATCTGTCTGCTAAGGGCAGTGACTGTGATTAAATGTCACTTTTGAGACCATTCTGGAGGTTCCCATGTTTCCCAGCCCCTCTTGGATGTCCTCTGATGTGAGGCAGTGATGGGCTTGGGGACAAGCTGTGTCCTTATTATTCCCCTTATTTTTTTCCTGGAGTTGGTATTAAATGTGTGAAATGGTATTTCTTATTTGGATTCTGATGTTTTAGTTTTTATCTATATTACATTCTCACAAACCTGAGTTCTACAGCACTTCAAGCTAACAAACTAAAAAATTGAGTTATATCTTTCTCTCTTCAAGGCTATTTAAGGGTGAACTGTTCAATTAAGAAATGGCACCAAAATTATTTTTACTTTTAACCCAATAACTAACCACCTGTGGCTCGCAATGAGGACTTTTTTACCCAATTAAACAATATTATTTAGACCCATGAAGAAGGTGAAGAAGAAGGACAAACCTCCATCCTAAATCTTCTGTCTTGTTTTAAATTTATTACTACATTTTAAAACTTCAAACTCTAGGTTTTCCACCACGTGATATTACAAACAAAAAAAAAGAAAACCACAAAAAAATAAAATTAAACAAAAAGCAACTATCTTGAACCTCTCAGGAAATCTTGGCAAGGGCTCAGGCAAAGAACACAGTGCTCTTTTATGTCAATCAAAACATTTCATCTTAATGTCTATGCGTAGAAAGAAATAATTAATAGAAATTCAGCGATTCATTCAACAATTTCTTCTTTCTAAATAACTGCCAGGAGCTCCCCTGCTCCCATTCCACACAAAAAAAAAAAAAAACCACCAAACCAACCAACAAAAACATTTTTTAAAAAATTACCCAAACAAGCATATTAAAATAAGCAAGCAAAATAACCCCAAACAAACAAATTCAAAAAGTAGAGCTATGCTGGGTCTCCATTGACTCTTTTTAAAATGAGAGATTGACCTTACAATGGAAAAATTGTCATTTTCTATGGAAAAGTGCAAAATTCCAGCTGGCTCTGCTGCTGTTTAAGCTCTGTGAGAGCAGGGCAGGAACCTCCTCAGCTTTTGGCCTCTTCCCAAAAAACCAGTGCTGCCATGCTGCTGATGGGATGTTTTCCCCCAGAATTAAACCAACATCATGGAGCCAACATTCACTTCCTCTTTATTCCTCCTCCTGGTGGCTGTCAAAGCTGTTTCACTTCTCTCAGCTCTTTCAGTGCTTGGTAACTTGTGGCAGTAGGGACAGACAAAGACACCCATTTTCTTTGTGCACCATGATGAATTTTTATGGCAGATTTATGTGGTTGTCAGAAGATTCAATTCCAGTTGGGCAGCACCTCATTGCAACTCAGTTCATTGCTTGGTAAAGGTTGATGTAGACATCCATCAAAACTTTTCTCTAGCCATGTTTACATACTTCTCTCTTTTGTAAAGAATAAATTCTCACTGGTGAGAGCCTTTCTCCTCACAGGTGCAATTATTTCCCACAAGAATGGATTGATATGCAAGTTTATCTCACTGTTACCACTCTATTCTTATGGGAATTTATCAAGCCAGCTGTTGGCTACCCTTAGCCAAAGAACCAAGGCCCAAGCCATGATTTTACAAAGCCTTCCTGTTGGGATGGATGGAAGTTTGACAAGAAAGTCTCACAGATATATGTGCTTAGCAGAAAGAAGGAATAGAAATTAAAGCCAGTTTTGATAGAGAAGAAAAAAATTGCTGGGCCAGTTTTACTGGGTAACTAAGAAGGCGAAGGGTAAGTTGGAAGGGGTTTTTATGGCTCAGAGCAAAGGACAAACCCACCCCAAATAAAAGATGTTTTTACCAAGCAAAAAAAGATTCCACAGGCAAACAAGACTGCCGATGTTTTAAGTAGGAAAAAGGTCTCTAGAATTTTCCACTGCAAGAAGCTGAAAAACAACTTCTAGCTTAAATTGTAAGCTAGAATTTTACACTAACATTTTCTGATTGGAGAATAGTAACATGAATATGATATTGTTAGTAGTTATGATAGGCTATAGGTAAGAGTAAAGGTATTGATTGGTTGTTATGTATTAAGATGTCCAGCAAATGAAAGTATATAATGCATTGTAATAATTGTAATTGAACTAGAGCAGCTTCAGATGAGCCTACAGCTGTAGGCTAGGCTCTGTCACCCACAATCCATGAATTGCTGTGCCATCTGGACACAACAAACAACATTTTTAAGATTTATCTGGAGGCCCACATCTCTCTTTACAGTTCTTACGTCTTCCTCTAGTAAGATTTTACCTGTACAAGACACTAATCCCTCTTTTCCTGTGATACGTGCTAAAGACTTTATAACTCGTGAGAAATTAGAGTTATAAAGTAGATATGCATTTATTCAGCACTGAGGTGCATGGGGTAATTCCTCCCAAAGCATGCACCCCAAATCTTCAAACTGCTGCTCTATTCATTCCCTAAAACTCTGGGATTACACAATAGGCCTAATACATGTTTGTGTCCTAGCCCTGCCTACCCTTGCTTTGTATTAAAATGAACCAAAACCCTTGCACCTCCTCAATTCAGGGGTCACAGGGGGCCTCTGACGAAGGCTTCCAAACTCTTCATCACACTTGAACTTTCCAACTTTGTCTCCAGAGTATGTGTCTTAGCCTTTTGGGCACATTCCAGACCTTGGGATCAGTTCTTGCTGGTTTAGGGTTTTGGATTTATCACTCTGCACTCTGTTCATCACAAACCAGTCTGCCTCTCCTCCCGATTTTTTGCAAACCCCAGGCATTCCTCGCTGTCCTGGCTTTTGATGAACAATTCCTTACTCCTCATCTCCCTGTCTCACCTCTTCCAGGCGTGGTGTTCCCCTACTCCCCGCGGCTGGGGCGGTACAACCTGAACTTCCATGAGGCGCAGCGGGCGTGCGCGGAGCAGGACTCGGTGATGGCCTCCTTCGACCAGCTCTACGACGCCTGGAGGGCGGGGCTGGACTGGTGCAACGCTGGCTGGCTCAGTGATGGCTCCGTGCAGTACCCCATCACCAAGCCCAGGGAGCCCTGCGGGGGCAGGAACACCGTGCCCGGCGTCAGGAATTACGGGTTCTGGGACAAGGACAAGAGCCGCTACGACGTCTTCTGCTTCACGTCCAACTTCAACGGTGAGAGCGCTTCTGTCCCGGTTTGAGAGAGAGGTGTCTGCTAGAAATGCAGGAGCCCCTCTTTGAAAGTGAGAATGTAAACCCCCTCCCTCCAAATTATTATAATTTTGAAATTATGGGGTTCTCAGGCAAAGATATGGAAATAGGAATAACAGTTCTTCACTAAGAAAATTAAAATAGAAATACAGCACTACAAAGAACAAACCCCAAATCCCGACACAGTCAGAATCCAACCTGACACCCGTCAGGCAGGGTGTTGGCAGCAGTCCCATCCCATGGTGGCTGCATCCTCCTGCAGTGACAGATGTGGCTCAGCTGGAGCAGTGCTCCTGTACAAGGTGCAGTTTCCTCCCAAGCTCCAGGGATGATGTGGAAGGGTCTGGTTTTCCTCTGGGATCCAGTGGGAAAGGCTGCTCTGATGTTCCAAATCTCAGATTTTATCAGGGTAGGAAATGCTTGGCTCCTCCCCTGGCTGGAGCATCTCCCCATGGGATGATGGAATTTTATCAGCCATGCCCTGGGACTCAGTGGCCATGGACAGGAGAGATCTCCTGGAGGGAGGATGGGCTGTGGAAAGATAAAGAACACTGCCCCAGCTGGTTTAACAGCTGGCCCATTAACAGGAGATATCCCACAGGGATCAGGATCACTGCCCCAGCTGGTTTAACAGATGGTGACAGAACACAAACTTTTGGTCACATCCTGCATTGCAACCCTTCTCCCTTCCTCCTAATGGCTGTGCTCAAAACATGACATTTTTTTTTATTTTAAGTCGAGAAAATATTATCATAAATTGATGGAAAAGGTCACTGCAAGTGTGAAATGTAGTACAGTAGGAGATAGCTAATATTGTCTGACCATAGAGGAGGATACTTATAATGAGTTTTTCCATAGTTTGGCCACGATTTAACAATGTATTCAAGCCTCAATTTTTTAATTCAACTCTTCATTGTTCTGAAAACCTTCCACTATGAAAGTACTTTTTTAAAAACAGCAAGGAGATTTATTTGGGCTATTTTTCCATTCTGTTCTGCAAGGAGCTCCAAGGGCAGAAAGGGGTGCTTGGTTTGTCAAAGCTCGTGTTAGATCAGGAAAAATGCTGGGGATGAAGTAATCAAAATGTTAAAATCATTGTGGAATTTTTGAGGGTACTGTCAGAGTAAAGCTGTCTTTGCCACATGGTCATGCAGGTATTTTTTACAGCTCAGGACTTGTGCTGTCAGGATTTTCTAATATCTCCCATTTCACCCCATTAAAATTTATACATACCCTTTTAGTGCTGGTGTTTAACCAGTTTAATTCAGTCAGAGTGATGAAGAAACCTGCAGTTCATTAATTGAGGTTTCCTGTTGAAGTTAATATTAATCCTGTTCATATTGCTTAAACGTGTCAGCAAAATAAAATTCTGATCATCACTTCACCTATCCTGCAGTGTCAAGCAGCTCCTGCTCGTGTACCAGGGCTAATATGATTAATAGTTCCTTATAGCAGACCTATTTCTAGCTGTATTTCTTAATAATTTAGATTTCTAATCTTAGTACACTGAGGTTGGACTGGTCTAAACCTTGCTTTAGCAACTACAGGCTTTTTTTGCTATTAATTGGCAATTTTTTAAGGTATTAAATTAATTTAAATTGCCCAATCTCAGCTTGCTATCATTTCTGGGTTTACCTAATGGCAGGAAAAGATTTAGAAAGCATTGCTGTGAATGTCCGGTCCTCTGCAGCATCCTACTTGTGGATAATTCCTACACAACTTTGCACATGTTTGGCTTGCAGCCCACTCAGACCATGAAACATGGACTTTTTTTTCAATTAAAACACAGATTGCTTATCCACAGTGAAGCAGTTTTGTTCTGTCCTACAGAACAGCAAAAAATAAACAACAGCCTTGTTTTCAGAAGATGTGCTCCAGTGCCAAGTCTGCCCCACAGAAAAAGACCCATTCAAACAAAAAAACCCAACTCTCCTGAAAAAAAAAGAAAACCCCAACACAAAACAAAACAAAAAAAATCCACACAAGAATAAAACACACACCCCCAAAAAAAAAAAAAAAACACCCAACCTCAACAGGAAAACCCAAACAAATCCTCAAGCCAACAGTTTTACAGTGTTAGGTCCAAAGTAATCTGAAACAAAAGTTTGGCTGATTTTTTATCATACTGCTTAATCCCATTAAAAGCTGGCTCAACTTTTCTTGCTTGATTTATCCAAAAGTGGAATCCTGTATGAACTCATCTCTTCTACACAGATTTAACCCTGTACTGTAGGAACAGCACCAAGGTATAAATTAATCAAACAAAAATAATTGAAATATGATAGCTGCACTTTTCCTAATGCTTGCAGAGTAAAACCTTGAGACTGCTGCTCACTGATCACCTTTTACACACCAGAAGCTGAGCAGCATCTCTTAAGGAACAAGAAGAATAATTTCTGGGAAGAAAGAAAGAATGATAAATACTGACTGAAATAAATATTGTCTGTGCAGTAATAGAAGGAGAAAAAAAAGGAGAAGGAGAAAAGCGAGGTGAGGAGTAAGGTAGGAGAGCAATCAGAGACAATTCACTGGCATTAATCTCAGCCTTGAGGAGTCTTGAAACTGACCTGGAGAACATTACACAGCAATGGGGAGAGACAGAGAAAGTGTATATATAAATAGATTTAGAGATATAGATATATTGATATATTGATATATTGACATGCTGACTTATAGATATATAGATGATACAGATATAGATATAGATAGATATATACATGTATATTACAGATAGATTATATAGATCTAGATCTATATTATAGGTATGAATATAGAATAGATATAGATATAGATATAGATATAGATATAGATATAGATATAGATATAGATATAGATATAGATATAGATATAGATTAGATATAGATATAGATATAGATATAGATATAGATATAGATATAGATATAGATATAGATATAGATATAGATAGATTAGATATAGATATAGATATAGATAGATATAGATATAGGTATAGATGGATATAAATGATTAGATATAGATATAGATATAGATATGGATATAGATAGATATATATGTATATTACAGATAGATTATATAGATCTAGATCTATATTATAGATATGAATATAGAATAGATATAGATATAGATATAGATTAGATATAGATATAGATAGATATAGATATAGATAGATTTAGATATAGATATAGATATAGATAGATTTAGATATAAATATAGATATAGATATAGATAGATATAAATGATATAGAGATATAGATATAGATATAAAATTATATAGATAGATATAGATAGATATAGATATAGATACAGATATAGATGATATAGATAGATATATAGATATAGATATAGATATAGATGATATAGATAGATATAGATATAGATATAGATATAGATATAGATATAGATATAGATATAGATATAGATATAGATATAGATATAGATAGATATAGATTATATAGATATAGTTGATATAGATAAATAGTCCCCACAACTCTGTGTCAAATATCTCTCATGACGTCAGCTGAAAATCCAGATTTCTGCTTCCCTCAGCTTCCATTCCCTTAACTCACCAGATCACCTTTTCCTCACGTATCCCTGCTGCATTCCCCGCTATTCCTTGTCCCAAGCTCACCTCCATACCCACAATTAACCCAGCCACTCTGCCAGCTCCCTGTTTCCAGAACAGAATTTTGGGTAAGCCTGTTACATGGCATATGTTAGCCCTCTCACTGCAGAGGGAAAAAAAGGTTATAATAGGTTATAATTTTGCCACAGCGGCCAAAGATAGTGGCTGCAGGCAAAATTAAAAAAAAAAATAAAAAATAAAAATAATAATTTTAAAAAAACTATTTCTGCAAGACCCAATATTGATTCTCTCAGCTCAGGAGCAGCCAAGGAAAATGAGAGGTGGTTAGGACACAGTGCATTCCCAGTGGCTGCTGGAGTCTCCTGATAGTAGGAAACAGAGGAGCCTTCAACTTTATGTAACGGAGATGGGAAAATGCCAGGGGCCACAGGAGGAGGCGAGCATAAGGAGAGGTTAAAAAAAAACTCAGTTGAAGGAGCTTCTATTAAAAAAGTTTGAGCTTTAGATACTTTCTAAATGGGTTCTCTATAGGGAAAAAAATTCCTCAAATACATTTTTATCTCAGAGATAATTTTTATAAAAGGTTCAATTTCAAACAATTCAACTGTAAAAGCAAAAAATCTTGGTCTGAAATACATGCAAAGCTTGTTGATTTTTACCTGAAGAAGGAAGGTTAAAGTCATGGTATTTAGCTATTAAGGTAAAAAAAATGTAACTGTAGCCATCAATGCAGTGAATTCAAATCCAGGTTCTATGTTTTCCCGCTGGAATTATTGGATCCCAACTGTGGTGACCAGGACACACAAAAAAAAATGGTTAAAACTGAAGGGATTATACCATCAGCAAAAAAAATTTACACGTTCTTCTTTTTCTGTTACCTACACAGGGAAATATTTTGAGCAAAACCACAATATCAAATAATCTTATTTTTACAAAATTTATTAAATTACCCTCTATGATGCTTTTTCATAGACTAAGGCAAATACAACTTACACATTTGGTTCTGCCTGTGTAGCTGATTTATGCTCAAATCTTTCTGTTGGTTCATACAAGATTTGTTCATGTTTTGTATAAAAAACAAAATATTTTCTGCCTGCACTGGTTGGCAGTGTGTTTCCCAATCTGTTTTTGCATTCCTTGTGCTATTGAAAATTAATGCACACAAGCAGGGAGCATCCAGCTCAGATTTGGAAATTCCACACTGGAATTTCCTGGTGTCTGAGGGCTCAGCTTTGCTCTCTCACAGCCAATTTCTCCTTCACTTGTACTGCCCAGAGGAAGCCTCTTCAGTCCATTGTCATCTTTGGAAAATCTCAGGGGTCCTGCCCTGACATGATCCAAAACTTTCCCAGTTTCTCTCTTTGCCTCCTCCCAAGGAATGGGGATGCTCCTCTCCCATGCAATCTCCCCAGATGACCAATTTGAGGAAATAAATGCAGATTAATCCCCTTTTTTACAATCTTCCTCACTGAACCTAATAGCCATAAACCAAAGAATGTAAAATGGAAGGGCTGGGTGGTTACTCTTTATTTATTTTCAAAGATCTTTTTCTTTTTGAAGGAAAATCCGTGAGAATCCTTCACAGTGAGAAGTGCTAAAAGAGCTAAATGTAAATATATTTATCAGGTCCTCTATAATCAAGCATTTTCAAAGAAAATAAAACAAGGTACAGCTTGCATTACACTTTCTCCTCATCAACATGCATTTTGTTGCATATTTTGTCCACAGAACCATGATGCATAATTGATCTTTCATCAGCCCTAAGAGAATCAAGTAAAAGCCTCGTTTTAGCAGAGTTAAGAACACAAAGAATAAATTTTAGAGAGCGTGTTAAAAGCACAGCTGTGAGCCACCTGTTTATTGCAGCAGTGGATGTGACAAGCCAACCACATCTGCCATTTAAATGGGAGAAAGCTGTGGAAAGTCCTCTCTGAATAATGCTGACTGTTCATTTGACCATTTCAGGGTATTTTATCACTGGGAACACGTAGAAGCTGTTCCAAAAACTAAAATTTAAACCCAAAATAAAATTACACACCCTTTATTAGGGGTGGTTGCTTCTGAGTCACTGGTATTGGTGTGTTTAAAAAAAAAAAATTTCTCACATATTTAATTCAAAATCAGCTATTTGTGAGGATCACTGGATGTCAAAATATTTACCAGCCTTAAATATCTCTCTCCTTTTTATTTTAAGAGAAACTTACTAATAAACCTCTCAATTTAGCACTGAGCTTGAAGAAATGTCCAAGTGTGATTCATCCCTCAAACTCCCACAGGGTGTGGGGTATTTAGGTCAGTGGCTGGAGTTTTCCTCTTTAAGCTGTTCTGTTACACACAGAATCTTAAAATAGATGTTGTAGGTGGGGTCTGAGCAGGTTTGCCCCGTGGTTTGGGTGTGAGGAGTCAAATCAGGATCCTCTGTAGACAACAAACTCCTCCCTCCCCTTCCACATCAATTAATAAATTCTGATATTGAACAGTTGGGAACCCTTCCCAGCTATTACCAGGGTAAAAAAAAAAAAAAAAAAAAAAAAACAACCACCAAAAAAACTTCAAATCTGTAGGGAGTTCATTAATGGAATTCTATGTAATCAGACATTGTGGATACCCCTGTGGGGTTTGCTATTAAATTTCTCTTGTTTGAGGAAGGAGCAGACTACAGGAGTTTTTATTATTGATGTCATATGTCAAAAGCCTGACCTTACTGAAAATCCTTAGGAAATTACATTCCATTGACATATGGTTTGAGGAGGAGCTCATAAACTGGGTGAAGTTTACACATATCAGCCCAAACCCCTGTTCCCCTAAATCAGAAATCCTGTTTGCTTTGGGGAAACCTCTTAGTAGTGTATCAGCAACTGGATTCCATTTAGTAAATGGAATAACTCTTTAGCACCATGTTGTAAATGCTTCCAACTTGCAGAAATGGAGTTTTAAAAAGTGTTTTATAAAGGGTTGGTTACTTGTTCTCAATAGTTTTCTGTGGGAATTTCTGTAGAAATTTTTTAAAATTTCTTCTTCACCACAATTAAATGCCTTCTTTTAAATTGTTCTTTCCTTGATACACAATTTAGAGATAAATAAAACAAATAAAGGTTATTTAGACAATAACCATTAGACAGGGTTAATTCAATTACCTTTACATTGTCATCTGACCTGAGTTTCCTTCATTTAGAAAAAAAAAAATCCTGTTTGATTTTCACAGGAATCTGAAGCTGACATTGCTCTTCACTTATTCACCACTTTTTCTTCACCAAGAAAGTAATCTCATACTAAGCAGAGTTCTGTGTATCTACCTGATTTTTGTGAGGCAGAAAATAGATATTTACCTGGAGTTAAGCAGTAAGGAGTGTTCTCTGGAATTAAAAGTTGCCCACAAGAATAAAGTCCTTTTTTCCAGGTCACTCTCCTCTTCAGGAAGAGGCAGATTAAAAAGTTGTGAATTTATTTGGAAATCACTGAATGCCTTCAAAGAAACACAATTCTTCTGCAGCCCACTTGGCTGTCAAATCAGTGATGATAAATAACCCCAAGCATAATGAATGAAATTCTATAATGAATGTTTATTGCCTTGATAAATTGAATCAATATTACTGTTATTGCTGTGTATGGATTAGCTGGGGAGGTTTTGCTTTTTGGGATTTATTTTCTGGCATATATTTTCATTACCTTGAGACAGGGAACATTTTTCTTAGCAGCACTATCAGTTCAGTCTTGTGTTGTGGAGGGGATATTCCCTTTGATGCCTAAAGAGAAACAGAGCTGCAGAACTGCTGGTGAAGACTTGCAAGAGACATACAGTAGTTTCACGAATACAAGCCGCACGGATTATAAGCCGCACCCCCGGTGCCTCGACAATGTTGCTGTCTTTGTCAATAGATAAGCCGCACCCCGAATATTAGCCGCACTTTCGTTCGTCGCGAGAATCCGTGCGCAGCTTTCACAAATTGGCCAATTAGTAACAGGATCGCGGCATAGCGGGCTTTACTGGCTCGGGGCGGGGCCAGGAAGGCTCGGCCCGCTCATGGTTGCCGACGGGGCCGGGTGGCCCAGCTCAGCGCCACGGCTCGGCGGGGCTGGCCGGGTGGTGCTGCCGCCGCCGCCGCCGGGCTCGCTGGCCCCCCTCTCCCGTCAGCACCGCCCCGCTGCCGCGTTCGCTTGCCCGGCTGGCAGGGCTGCCGCCGCCGGGCTCGCCGCCCGCCCCGCTGCCGCTTTCGCTCGCCCTGCGCCGCGCCTCGCGAGCGGCGGCGCTTTCCCGAGCGGCGCTTTCGCGAGCGCCGCTTTCGCTCGCCCCGCCGGCAGGGCTGCCGCCGCCGCCACCAGGCTCGCCGGCCGCCCCCTCCCGTCTGCACCGCCGCCGCGTTTCCTCGCCCTGGCCGGCACTGCAGGCCCCCGCACCGCTGGGCTCCCCCACGCTGCTGGCCCCGATTCTGCTGGGCTTCCCCCGCTGCCAGGCAGCCCCACCCGCCGGCCTTCCTGCTTCTGCCATGCTCCCCTGCACTGCTAGCCCCAGTTCTCCCGGGCTCCCCCGCCATGCTGGCTCAGGCTCTGCCGCCCTCCCTGCCCCGCCCTGCTGGCTCAGGCTCTGCCGCCCGCCCCCACACTGCTGGCCCCGCCTCTGCCAGGCTTTCCCACCTCTGCCGGGGCCGGCCGGGCTCCAGCTTGGCTTGGGGCTGCCGCGGGCTCTCACTTCCGTGTTGGCAGCTTTTAGAATTTTGTTAATAGATTAGCCGCCCCGGAATATTAGCCGCACTTCCGGGTTTCCACCAAAATTTTGGTCAAATTGGTGCGGCTTGTATTCGTGAAATTACTGTAATTTTGCTCTACCACAGGCTCCAACTCTCCTGAGAAGCTGTTTGACACCTTGGTTTTCTCATTTAAAAAAAAAAAAAAGAATTTTTTTTTGCTTGTATTTAATCAGAAACAAGGTCAGCACCCTGTCAGACAGCAAAAGAGCATGAGTTACCTGCAGCTGCCCTCCCCTAAATGCTATCACTGAACATAAATTCAGGTGGAGATGCCATGCTTTGGTTTTAGCAGAAATAAATACTGCATTGCTTTTCTTTCTTTCTTTTTTTTTTTTTTTTTTTTTAATGTCTGTTTTCTGTGCCTGGATTGGTTTTTTTGCATAAATTCGTTTTTTCTTCTGATACTTGTCAACTCACCATATAAAAAATAATCACAATATTTATTTATTTATTATCCTCCAACTGGCACCAACCTAAATTAACCTTCACAGAATATCTCCATTTCTCCTCAAAAGCCAGTGTGGCAGCACTGTTGCCTGAAATCAAAACAGTAAAAAACCCTTGGCACTGCACTAAAATGGTGAGATAAAAAAAGCAGTTACTTATTGAAACAGCTTTCAGGTGTATCCATAGTCATGGGCTATGGGCATGCTGATATCAAATTTCAACAATTTTTAAGAGATTAATTGATTAAGATATCCAAGAGGAACATCCAACAGGAGATTCAGTTACTCCTTGAGTCAGTGCAAGGGATTCCATGCCCCAATTCCTGTTATTTCTTCTGGTACATCATCTACTTGAAAATAAAACCAAACAGTATTTCAGGAACATGTTAGAAGATCAGCTTATTACTTTAAAATCTAAGAGAAACAGTGATTAAAATACCAGGAGCTACATAACTTTCAGGGTAGGGATTAAGTGGGTGAGACAGCATTTCTTGTTCAGACTCAGATGTTTATTAATTTTTATCTATATTACAGTGAGGTCTACAGCCCCTCAAGCTAGCAAGCTAAAAAATGATGTATCTCACTCTTTACAAGGATAAACTGTCCAATTAAGAATGGACACCTAAATTATTTTTACTTCTACCCCAATAACCAAGCACTCACTTCCTGCAATTTGGATTTTTCTATCCAGTTAAACAAGATCACATAGAACCACAAAGAAGAAGGTGAAAAAGAAAATCAAGTCTCTGCCCTAAAACCTCCATCTTACTTCATACCTATTACTATATTGTAAAACCTTAAACTCTAGTTTTTCCACCATGTGATATTACACACTTCTATTCATGATCCCAATTCCATCGTTGCCTGGAAAGGCTGACCTGGAACAGAGAACAGACAGAGCAAAAGGAATAAAATAGAGATTTATTGAAGGGATACATTTTGGATGGTGCTATACCCCAATCAAATCCAAGATGGATTCTGGTCACGAGTTTTTACACCTTTGTGAGTTTTGGTTCATCTATATATTTGGGTTAATTATCCAACCACAGTCCCAGGCAGTGAAGTCTCAGCCCCCTGACTTGCCCCTTTTCTGTCTCTGTTGTTTCTGCTTTTTGGGTACCAGTTGTCCTTGATTATTTAGCTAGAAAGGAAATGTTTTGTCTAATTACCCTGTGAAGAGATCTTACTAAGACCTAAGACCCTAAGTTTCAGAGTTACACACTAATCAGTGGAGATTCTGAAAAATATAAAAGCCAAAACCCAAGGCATCATTATCATTCAATTTTGGAAGCTTTCCTCATGGCCTCAGGTCAAAAGCTGTGCTCTCTTGGGGGTCAGCACAAAAAAACCCAAAAAGCCTAAAATTTGAAATCCTAAAATTCTCTGTGGCCAGGGTTCTTCCAACCTGGCGATTCTGTGATTCTGTGATCCCAAGATTAATGGCTGGAAAGGTTGCCATCGCTAACGCCCAACTTTCCCACCTCTAACTCCTTCCTTTCCTATTTCCAGGTCACTTCTACTACCTGGTTCCAACAACGTCTTCCAACCTGGCAATTCTGTGATTCTGTGATCCCAAGATTTAAGGCCGGAAAAGTTGGCATGCTAACACCCAACCTTCCCACCTCTAACAACTCCTTCCCCCTCTTCCCTTCCCAGGTCGCTTCTACTTCCTGGTTCTAACAACGCCTTCCAACCTGGTGATTCTGTGATCCCAGGATTTAAGGCTGGAAAAGCTGGCACCACTAATGCCCAAATTTCCCACCTCTAACTCCTTCCTCCTCCCCTTCCCAGGTTGCTTCTACTACCTGGTTACAACAACGTTTTACAGCCTGGCAATTCTGTGATTCTGTGATCCCAAGATTTAAGATCGGAAGAGTTAGCACCGCTAACACCCAATCTTCCCACCTCTAACAACTCCTTCCTTTCCTATTCCCAGGTTGCTTCTACTACCTGGTTCCAACAGTGTTTTCCAATCTGGCGATTCTGTGATCCCAAGATTTTAGGCTGGAAAAGCTGGCACCACTAATGCCCAACCTTCCCACCTCTATCTCCTTCGTCCTCTTCCCAGGTCGCTTTCACTGCCTGGTTCCAACAATATTTTCCAACCTGGCAATTCTGTGATTCTGTAATCCCAAGATTAATGGCTGGAAAGGTTGCCATCGCTAACGCCCAACCTTCACACCTCTAACAACTCCTTCTTCTTCCCAGGTCGTTTCTACTACCTGGTTCTAACAATATCTTCCAACTTGGTGATTCTGTGATCCCAGGATTTAAAGTTGGAAAAGCTGGCACCGCTAATGCCCAACCTTCCCACCTCTAACAACTCCTTCCTTCTCTTCCCTTCCCAGGTCGCTTCTACTACCTGGTTCCAACAGTGTTTTCCAATCTGGTGATTCTGTGATCCTAAGATTTAAGGCCGGAAAAGTTGACCCCGCTAAGCCCAACCTTCACACCTCTAATTACTTCCTCCTCCCCTTCCCAGGTTGCTTCTACTACCTGGTTCCAAGAACGTTTTCCAACCTGGCAATTCTGTGATTGTGTGATCCCAAGATTTAAGACCAGAAAAGTTGGCACTGCTAACGCCCAACCTTCCCACCTCTAACAACTCCTTCCTCCTCTTCCCTTCCAGGTCTACTACCTGGTTCTAACAACACCTTCCAACCTGGTGGTTCTGTGATCCCAGGATTTAAGGTTGGAAAAGTTGGCACCTCTAACACCCAAACTTCACACCTCTAACAACTCCTTCCTCCTCTTCCCTTCCAGGTCTACTACCTGGTTCTAACAACGCCTTCCAATCTGGTGATTCTGTAATCCCAGGATTTAAGACTGGAAAAGTTGGCACTGCTAACGCCCAACCATCTGACCTCTAACAACTCCTTCTTCTTCCCAGGTCATTTCTACAACCTGGTTCCAACAACCTCTTCCAACTTGGCGATTCTGTGATCCTGTGATCCCAAGATTTAAGGCCAGAAATGTTGGCACCACAAATGCCCAAATTTCCCACCTCTAACTCCTTCCTCCTCCCCTTCCCAGGTCGCTTCTACTACCTGATCCACCCCACCAAGCTGACGTACGACGAGGCCGTGCAGGCGTGCCTGAAGGACGGCTCCCAGATCGCCAAGGTGGGGCAGATCTTCGCCGCCTGGAAGCTGCTGGGCTACGACCGGTGCGACGCGGGCTGGCTGGCGGACGGCAGCGTGCGCTACCCCATCTCCCGGCCGCGGAAACGCTGCAGCCCCAGCGAGGCCGCCGTGCGCTTCGTGGGCTTCCCCGATAAGAAGCACAAGCTCTACGGCGTCTACTGCTTCAGAGCCTACAATTGAGAGAGTCCACCTAGAGTGTGAAAGTCTTTTTTTTTTTTTAACAGAAAGATTTCTCTCTTTTTTTTTGTTTTTATTTTTGTTTTTTTGTTGGTTTTTTTTTTTTTTTGGCGTTACGAACTCATGCAAGCTACCAAAACTGTGATAAACCTCTTTTACTTACTGTAAAGAGTAATTTTCATAGACACTCCTCTCCCTGAAACCCATTGGTTTGTCTTTCGTTTTGCTTTGTTTCAGTGTTTCAGATTTTATTTTCTTTTTCTTTTTTTTTTTTTTTTGTGAAAATATCGTTCCATAGATATTTTAAATTAATATAATTTAATGGGAGCTCTAGGAAAGGAACTTTTAGATTCCAATTCTTTAAGCTATGTCATCCCAAAAAAAAAAAAATTATAATTATCATGAATGGGGCATGCAATAGAGCTTGACAATTGCTAGGGCACAATTATGGAGTGTAAGGCTACTCAAAGCAGAAGCTTTTAAAAGCACAGATTTTACATATTTGTACCAGTTTGAGAAACACTGCAAATTGATTATGACAGGAATTTTAAAATAAAACAATCTTTTTGTTAAAGGGGATCAGTGAGGTTTCGCAAAGAAATCTCACAACAATATATGTTAGCAAATAACTGTTTTCACTGGTTCACATGGGAACAACAAAGAGTTTAATAAAAGCAGCTGAAACTGTCCACAAAAATAGGACTAGTTTTACAGTTTCAAACATTGCCTTTCTGAAAAATAAGCTCATGGTCCCATGCATAGGAAGAAGCACAATTAGTTCTCCTGAGCATTTCAATTGTGTTTTAGTTGTGTATAAATCATTGAGTGAATAATTAACGAATGAGGAAACTCTTGTTTTCCTTCTTATCTCCAATTTAAGATGCCTGAGAAGTGTTGTATTACCTTTGAGTAGCTTTACTGAGCTATTTTTAAACTCTTAAAGGCCATTTGCTAAGCAGCATAATAGCATCTACTCAGGGCAGTTGTATAAATGAACTGCTGGACAGAGAAATTGTAAACTTTAGCAGCTTGATTTTTCATTAGCCTTTGAAATGTTACTGTCTTAATTAAAGAACATTACAATATTTAATATTTCTTAGCTATTTACACATCACATGAAATAAAAAAATTAGAAAAAAATATATTTAAAATGGTGAAGTCTAAACAAAGACTATCAGACAAAATCTGAAACCAGCCATTAAGTTTTAGAAGAGAAAAAGAAAAAAAAAATAACACTTCCTTACATCTTACTTGTATCTAAAAAGTACATCTGTTTTTTAAACTATCAATGAAATAATATAGTATCGCTAGCCCTCAATTATTTAGTTAGTCCTCCTTAGAGTTAACAGAAAATAAAGGTATTGAAATACTTCTTTTCACTAAATCTGCAGTGGTCTAGGTGGAAGATGTTTACCTAAATCTGCCAGTGTCAGAGAAAAACACACACTGTGCATGGTGCCTAGGATTTTCAGAGCTGCCTAAAGCACTAGGTCCTCCCTAAGTACCAGTTCGAGGGAATTTGGGATTTCTAATGCAAACTCACTTTGGATGCAGCAATTCTTGGTGCTCATCTTCAGATACCTTAATGCAACCAGTTTTTTCAGAGAGCAGGTGCTCAAGGCTTTCTGAAAATTTACTCCACTTATGGTGTCTCACTCAAGCTGGATATCCAAAAATAAAAGAAAAAGAAAAAGGCAGAGAGGCCTGATTAAAAATATCTTGGTCTCGGGTAATCTCTTCAGTGGTTTTTGGTGTTCTCTATCCAGTATTGGTTCTACCACTTAAAAACAGAGAACTCTTTTTCCTACTCTACGCTTGCCGACTACGAAGAACTCAGAGGACCAACATTTGTATTTAGGAAAAGTTTTATAGCTACCCACTGTTTCCATAATTTAAATGAGGTGTGGTGGTGTTTATCCAGCTAGGACACAACCTGTACGCTTTCATGGATGGTTTGGTGTAGCTATTTTCCCGTGGATGTGAGTAAATAAATCTCTTTCCCAGAGTGGTTGTGGTCCTGTTTTAAGACTCTGTGAGCAAACCAGGAGCAAGACATGGAAAGGGGCCATAGCTTGAGATGTGTTTTATTGGAGTTCATTCCCATTGAGCTCAGAAGCAAATTTCCATCCTTCTGGGGATATTTGCATCCTCTGTGGATATCTGTTCGTACTTTACAGATGGAGCAATCTCAGTGCCAAACCCTTCCCTTTTTTAATCTCCTAGGAATTGGATTTTCTCAAAACAATATCCCTTAGCTATAAATAGAGACTTACAACAGGTCGAGTCCCTAAAACCATGCAATCTTTTTTGAACAGCCATTTTTTTTAAATTGGTGCCCATTTCACACATTTTCTCAGGCCGTTCAGAGCCCTCTCTGAAACCTTTGGAGAAGAAAATGGAAATTTTAAAAATCCTACCAGGATAAGGAGTGGGATATGCAAGAGTGGACCATGATCCAGAGGAATGCGTGTCATTCCTCCATCCAACCTTCAGAAAAATTGAAAAAATGCAGACTATTCTACAGTTTTTCTTCTGAAGTTTGGACAGGGAGTTTGTGGGATGGGAAAAGCTGTAGAGAATATCCAAGTACTTACCACAGCTAGATCCAGAGTTGCTGTAAAGAGGGGAGCCTTATGTAGCTGGCTCTACCCTCCCCAAAGATCTACATCTGGAGGAGGCTGCATGGTTTTTTATTGCACAGAGGTGAAGAGACCCTCATTAAATTTTTATTTTTTTGTACCTCTCCAAAGAAACCCCCACAGGGTTTCACCCAGATACATTTTTTTTTTTTACTTTTATTTTTTAAGGTCTTTTTTTTTTTGCAGGAATGGGGATTATATTTTGCCTGCATTAAAAAAAAAAAAATAAATGTACACATCCAACCCACTCGTGGGGCTGGTTGAAGTGCCCTCACTGCTAGACCAAAGGCACTGCGGGAAAGGCCGAGCTCAGCTCAGCCTTTCACCAACTTTGCAATGCTCTGGAGATGGCTGGTCAGGTCCTAAATCCCAGCAATCTCAGGCTTGCTCTTGTTTTTTGCCTTCTGTGTCCACATCTTCCCCTACGGTCTGGGCGTAGCATCCCCTGCCCTGCTTCCAGCATCCCCCAGATCCCAGCACAACCCCAGGACGGTGGCTGAGCAGGCTCTGCACACCTGCCCAGGGGCAGCACGAGGAGGGCAGGCTGTCCAGAGTGACCAGAGGTGGCCAAATTTTACCGAATTTTTGCCGCCCGAAATTTCGTGTGGGAGGCGTCGCTCGCTTTGGGGTCACAATTCCAAATTTTGCGTGGAGTCAGGAGGTGTGGGCTCACACCCATCATGTTGCTCATGAGGAACTCAGATTTGGGATCAGGCTAGATTTAGGTCTGTGTGTTGGCCTAAATTAGATTTAGGTGTTTGTAATGGTGCACGACGTTACGCGCTAACCGCGAATTGGATTGGCCTGGTGAAAATACGTTGGTTTGGGGGAAGAAAAAGCAACAAGTGTGTAAAAAAATTAATTAGTTCTAATGTAAGCAGGTATAAAAACCATCAGAAATGTGTATGATTACCTGACAAGTGGGCACAAGTAGACAAAAAGACACGAATTATATTTATTTTTACAGCTAATGACTCCATTTCCTTTTGTAATGTCAAATGTCAGGATGTTTTCTTATTTTCAACTAAGCTAGCTAGGTGCTTGAATAAAAACTTCAAAAAGCAGCTTGATAACTGGATTAAAGCCTGTGCTGTTTTCTGTTCATGAGAGAATATTGTTAGTGTCATGTTCTCTGTCATTATCTTCTATTTCACAATGTATCAGAATTTTAATGCCCATGAATTAACAACAATTAAATCACGTTGTTCTTTCCAATATGAGGACTTCTCCTTATTAACTGAACACTCCTCTGTCCCAGAAAACACAAATAGGGAAAGGAATAGACCAAAATATGAAAATACTTACTTTGCCATAGTAAACAACATGATTATGAAACTAAGGGGTGGGAGGGGAAAGACTGCTCTGTGAATATGATTCACAGAGAAAATAAAGATAATTGTATTCCAGATCCTTTGGTTTATGCTTCTTTGAAGCATTTTTGAAGTAGAAGTGCAAGTACCAATTTCTTCTCTGTGTTTTCTGCCATCTTCTAAAATAAACCATAAATAAGGAAGGTGGTTTTTAAATTTTTTTTTTATAGTTATGGTTGATATGACACTACACATCCATCTCTAGAAACTGGATGAAGAACAGTGTTTCATGAATGAGGAAATTTATTAAAGTATTTATAAAATCCTCCAGCCTTAGAAATTAAAACCCAACAAAAATACTTCTTTGTAAAGCAAAACAAGAAAAATTTCCAGCGTCGAGCAAGAATTAATTATTCAAAGATCTTGGCCAGTTTTTCAGCTTCTGTAATCACACTGTTTCTGCATTCTCTTATTGATCCGTGCCAGAAAGTTAACCCTGAAACTTGCCTGCAGTGCACCACTCTGCTGGGAAATAATAATATTCCATAAGGTTTTAGTCCATGGGCCATTTTAAGCAACAGGACAAAAAGAAAATTGGAAAATCTGTCACTCGGAGCAAGGGAAATCTGTGATATCATTAATTTGAAATTAATATCCTTTACTTTCTGACAAGGCAGATTAAAAAAATTTCAAACCTGCAACACTTTCACTTCACATTATTAAAACTGCCTTTTGTAATAAGGGTTATAATTAATACCAGCAGATTCACTGCAGTGATATCTTGCTGTTCAAAATATGCTTGGAAGTGGCTGAATTTAAGATTTGATGGAACTACATCAAAACCAGAAATGTGAAGTTTTTCACCAAAACTCTCAGAAAATTCAGAACACTGCCACAGTGTTTTGCCATTCTCATTTGCTCAGGAATGACACCAGAAGGTTTCTGTTCAACAACAGGCAGTTGTCCTTCTTGAAAGTTTCAAGGAGATTAATTTGACCCATTTTTAGCCATTTTCTCCCCTTTTCAGAAGCAGTTACAACAGATTAACAAATGCATTGTGGAGGAGAAAAATCTCAGTGGAGGTAATTTGTTATATAAAGAGACAAGATTTCTCTGGTTTTCAAATTTAAGGAAAAAAAAGAGAATTAAAACCAAAAAGTATTAAAAGAAAACCAACCAACCAAACAAAAAAAAAACCCAAAAAACTCAAAAAAAACCCCCAAAAAACAAAAAGCAAACAACAAACAAAGAAGAAAAACCAACAAGAAAAAACAAAAAAACCCAAACAAATCACCCACCACTGCTGAAAATTATTTAATGATAACAACTGGAAAATAATTTCTCTTCTTCCAGTAACATAAATGGTGATGGTCCTTTTAAAACACGCAGGGTCCTGAAAGGCTCTTGAAGAAGAAAAAAGAAAGACAACAGAAAGCAATAATTTAGTTCCTGATCTTTCACACAGAGTATGGTATATTTTGCCTAATAATAATGATTAGGCTACATGTTTAACCATAAAATAAAATTAATAAACAAACAAACAAACAAAAAACAAAAACAAACAAACAAAACCCCACAAAAACAAAACAAAACAAAAAAATCCAAAACAAAAAAACCCAGATCAATAGTAAATCTAGTGTTTTTAAGGGACTTCTTTTTCTTGGCCAAGCCTTGATCTGGAGGATTTTATTTTGTGGGAGGAGGTCTCAGAATGTCTCAACCCATAAAGCCACAACAGTGTAAATTGTAAAGCCCATCTATTTCTTCAATATTTTGCCAGAGGCAAGCACTTGTTTGACAAATGACAGCAGCTCTAACAGGGTCCTCAGCTAATGAATTATTCACTGGTATATTTTCCAGTGTGCCCAGTGGGTATTTAATGGATTAATTTTTTTCAAATTCTTGCAGACAAACCCAAAATGGCATTTCTTGCTACTGAACAAGGACAGTTTGGGGCTTGTTCTTTGCCTAAAATATACATTGTAAGGCATTTCAGCTCCTACTTCCTACACAGACATTCACTATGTTTATATACATGATGCCACTTAATCTCATCCTGATTTCCTTTAATAGCTGGAAGAAAATTGAGTTCCTTGTTTTCTTTAATGCAGATAAAGGTCACGTTCAAGAATTTTTCCATTCCAGCTCAAACACAAGAGAGAAAAATTGAGAAACCTTCTTTGCAGCAGAACTGGGCTTGCTTTTTACAATTAATTAGGAAAAAAAAAAAAAAAAAACAACAGCATGAAATGGATTTACACTCTGTGTTAGCAAGCATGAGCCATCAGTGATTCCACCCTTCCCTCACTTTCAAGGATGTTTTCCATGAGGTTTTAACTCTTTGTTAATCCTTGGCTTGGAATATTTCAATTTTCACCAGGAGGAAGAAAACCATGCCTCAAAAAACAGAGGGAAGGATGACATTCACACTTATGTTACTAATGTGGAATAATGTGGAAATATAAATAACCACTTCTAGTGGAAGAAGTAAAACTGATCACTTGACCCTGCTGAGCCTTTCTTTGGACTTAAACAGCTAAGTGTCCCTAAATTTTTGATTATAACAGGAAATAAAAACACTGATTTCTCCATTAGCTGACAATTTAAATGCACACAGGTTAAGGTCAGCTGCAAATGAACATTAAATAAAAATCAGTGCAATTAATTGAGGGCAGCAATATGGTTTTGAAGTGCAGCTCCTGGCAACTTCCACCTTTTTGTCCTCAGTCTCGTTTTTCACACTTTTTGTGCATGTGATTCAGGCTCTCTTTGGAGTAAAAATTAATTTGAAGCTTGGGATGAGGTGGAACATCAAATTCATCCCAGCCTCAGACACTGGGTGCACCTCAAAGCATTTGGCCATGAACCAGGGCTCCTTAGTAAAAAATTTAAATATGGTTTGGTTTTGGCTTTTTTGGTTTTTTTTTTGTTTGTTTGTTGGGGGGTTTTTTGTTTTTTGGGGTTTTTTTGGTTTTTTTGGGGGGTTTTTTTGGGGTTTTTTTTTTTTGTTTGTTTGTTTTTTGGGGTTTTTTTTGCAGCCTGCCAAAACAACGATGCAAAAAATTAAAAAACAACAAGGCTTGAGTATGCTGCAAGGTGCCATACCACTTCCACCAAGCCCCCCATATCCTAATCACCTCCAAAATATCCAGGCAATCTGTTTTCTGCCCATTCTTTATGGGAAACCAACAAAACATTTCTTTGTTTAGAGATCAGCGCAGCACAGTGTGATTAGCATGCACCCAGCGTTGTGCAAAGCCAGTTAAAATAAGATTTTTATGCTGTTTTACTGGCTGCAATCAAGGGTAGCTCAGCTTTACTGCATCAGCTTGTCTCAGGGGAGTTTCTTGGGATATTTAGTTCTGGAAAATCGAGCTCTCAGCATGAAAATAGCATTTGGGGTATTTTTTTAACCCCTTTTTTTTTATTCATTTATCTGCATCTAATTCCACAGTAACACCTTCACCTTTATTTCCCCAAGAGGTGGCATCCAAATGCACAAGAATAGCCCCAAAACACAGAGCTAAAAAAGGTCCTCAATTCTCAGAGCTTCTCCAAACACCTCTCAAGTTATCTCAAAGATAATTATCGGGCTGAGTCAGAGGTGGTGCCAGGAAAAACTGCCTTTCCCATTTTTAAAACATGACCTTCAGGGCTGAATACTTCCAGAAAAGTTGATACAAGTCTCTTATCTCTGCAAAAGGGAAAATAAATTGTACATTAAAAAATAAACAAACAAAAAAATAACCAAACAAAAAACTCAAATAAACACAAATAAACACACTCAAAATAAACACACTCTTAGCACTTCTTTACAATAATTCTTAATCACAATTAACATTTTTTTATAGAGATATTCATCTTTCCAATGCATTTTTTGAGGCTAAAGTTTCTGCACTGATTCACAATGCAGAAGGATTTGATAATTTTCAGCCAATCCTGTGACAAATTCTTAAAAAAAGGCTTCTCTTGGGTATGTCTAAGCTGCAGTAGCAATGCAGTAAACATTCAAGAAAGGTTAACTCTACCTGGAATTCAGCAGGATTTCAGGGGGGAATTTTTTACTTTCTCACAGACTAGAAGGTTTTTTATTTTGTCTATATTGTACCTCGTTTAGAAATTTCAGCAACAGGGGATCAATATAATTGCTCACGTGAATTTGCATTTGGATTGTCTCCACTTTCAAAACACAACTAGGGGTCAAAAAAAATTAAGAGCTGAGAAACTTGTCATGGAGAGCCACAGGGGAACAAAAACATTGCTGCTGCCCCATTAAAAAAAATAAATAAATAAAATATCTGACATAACCCCATGTGTTACCTTTGGATGCAGATAGAGGATAGTTTTGCTTAAAATACAATTCAAGAAGGAGGAGTTACAATGAGCAGTGTGGATAAAGTATTTCCCCAGTTCATATCTACTCTTGCATAGCTTTACAAAATTAATTTCCACTGCAAATTAAACAATCATTCCAGCCCAGCCTTCACACAGAAGAACCATATCCTAAAACATAAACACTTTTATCAAAGTCTTTGCCTAAACCTTATTTAGGAGGTTAAAAATGATATCCAGCAAATTTGACTTAGATTTATGAAGGAGAACTCTGAGATCAAGTGTCTGAACAGCAGTGTGAAGTATTTCCATCGTGGCAGGGATTAAAATCCACGTTAATAAATCCACATTTCCCAAATGCAAAGCAATGGTTTATTAATCAGAACTCTTCAGTAAAACACTTGCTGCAAACTATTTGCCTTTAAAGCTGTAGCATTTGCTCAGCTGTTTAAGGACCCCCACATCCATTTGGTAAATGCTGCAATAAAAATGCAAACCAGTGTGGATTTTTATTTTTTATTTTCCTCTCTGAAGCTGTGACCTAACTCACTGAGTGAAAGAAAACAAAACCAAGGGCTCTGAGGTATCTCTGCTCCACCAGAGTATTCCTGAATTATTCACATCTTCAGCAGCCAGGCCAGTGCCCATCCAGGCTGGAGAAAACCATCAGATGAACCTGAGAGACACTGAAAGAAATTTCACAGCCCACTTGTTCAGCAACAGCCCCAGAGCTACACTTCTGGTCCCCAGTCACTCCCACTGGAGCCTTCCTCAGGTCCTGGATGGATCATTGAGATTTTCAGCCAGAAAATGAAATATTCAAGGTTTAATCCTCAAAAAGTAGTTTTAAAGAGCTACATTGAGCAAGTAGCCTCCTTACACCTCTTCCAGGCCAGCACTGCATTTCATCCAATTTCCAGGAGTCCCGATGAGTGATTTTGTTTCATTTCCCTGGATATTTCACATTCACAATCTGCACAGAAAAAACCCAAAGCTGTTGCCTCCTTTTGGAATAGCATTTTGAGCACCCAAGAATTGTTGCAGCTTATAGAGACCCCACAAAGGAGAGATGCTTTAGGGCTTTGCTGACAGCTGCTAATTGGCTAATTACACAGAGTTTAGGGCTGACTAGAGCAGATAGGCTGAACTCTGCGTTTCTGAGAGGGAGATAACTGCAAAGTGTTGCTTCCCTACAGGTGAAAACATGCAAGAATTTGGAGAGGGAATGGCGGTGCTGCCCAATTCTCCCCACTCATCCCAAACCAGCCCACGCAGGAGAAATGTCCCAGTTGGTTTGAAAGAGAAGTGTCTGCTGAGAAAGGCAGGACCCTCTCTGTGAAATGGAGAATGTAAACCCCCTCCCTCCAAATTATTATAATTTTGAAATCAAGGGGCTCTCAGGCAAAGATATGGGAATTAGGAATAACAGTTCTTTTCTAGGGAAATTCAAATAGAAATACAGCACTACAAAGAACAAACCCCAAACCCTGACACAGTCAGAGTACAACCTGACACCCGTCAGTCAGGCAGGGTGTTGGCAGCAGTCCCATCCCATGGTGGCTGCATCCTCCTGCAGTGACAGATGTGGCTCAGTTGGAGCAGTGCTCCTGGACAAGGTGCAGTTTCCCTCCCAAGCTCCAGGGATGATGTGGAAGGGTCTGGTTTTCCTCTGGGATCCAGTGGGAAAGGCTGCTCTGATGTTCCAAATCTCAGATTTGATCAGGGTAGGAAATGCTTGGCTCCTCCCCTGGCTGGAGTATCTCCCCATGGGATGATGGAATTTTATCAGCCATGTCCTGGGACTCAGTGGCCATGGACAGGAGAGATCTCCTGGAGGGAGGATGGGCTGTGGAAAGATAAAGAACATTGCCCCAGCTGGTTTAACAGCTGGCCATTAACAGGAGATATCCCACAGGGATCAGGATCACTGCCCCAGCTGGTTTAACAGATGGTGACAGAATACAAACTTTTGGTTACATCCTCTATTGCAACCTGAGACACCCAGAATTCTGCAAGCAAACACCTCTCATCTCATACAGCTCTGGGGTTTGTTAAAACACTTTCCTACAGCGTTGCTGTAATCATATAAGGCATTAAAATCCTCAGCATTGCACTAAATATACAGAATTATATTGAAATTCATTCTGCTTACTGTCTGGAATTACAGATTTTTTATTTTTTTTTTGCCAAACTGTTCTGTGGCTTGTGTCCACTTCACACAGCCACCATCAAAGCAGTGACCTCAGCTCTGATGGTGATGTCAGGACGAGAAGAGACGCCTCCATTCCTTTACTCCTCACTTTTTTGGGTGCTTAGCCAGGAGTGGAGACCACTGGTAAGTGTACATGCACGATGGGAATGCAGTGAAAAACAAGAGCTCCTGAGCAGAACAAAGCCAAAATTCACTGGCTTTTATTTATAATGCATTATAAACACACTTATTCATTTATTTGCATTTCCTCAAGCTGAAAGTTGCATCAAATACATAACATGAAGAGTGAGATATGCCTCTTTGTTGCTCATCCAGGCATCATGCTTCATCCCAGTGGTGGTGACATTTGCCACCATCTCAACATAAAAGCCAAAATGTAAAAAGCACAGAAAATCACCATTGCTGATGACGTGGTCTTCCTGAATACTTCCTCCACATCAGCTGTAGTATATTGAAAAAAGACATTCTATAATTTGGCTTGATGCAAGAATCAGCTTAATTAGCTTTCAAAATTGATTTCTGACTGAGGAGAACATTTGGGGGGCACGTTCCTGGTTTGGTTTTTTTTTTCCCTCTGCTGGGTTAGGAGGGGATGGCAATCTCCAGCAACCCAAACCTTCCATCCTCTTACAAAAGACCCTTTTATTTTTTAGAACAAGTGCTTGTCCTACGATCCCTCATACATCCCCTTTGTGTCTGTGATGCTGTGCAATTTTTTCCCCCTTGGATAGGGTATCCTTTCACTATTCTTCTGCTTTTCAGTGAGGAGGTAGGCAAGGACAGCAGGCTTATTTAAAGTGCTCTCCCAAGGCAGTACAGCGTTTCCTCCTCTCCTTTTCCAGTGGCTGGTGAGTAACAGAGACAGTTTGTGAAGATGTAGTAAAAAAAAAAAAAATAAAAACCTCTGGGTTTTCTGTAGGGCCGTTTGTTTGACTCAAAACCCACGGCGTGCGCCAAGCCCACGACATCGTGTCCAGAGCCAGAAATTTAATGGAAATTGTTTTAAGATTTTATTTCCTGCCACAGGCTTTCTGAAGCACTCTCAGAATTTTCCTCTCAGGTTGGGCTAGAGCTGTTCTGTACAAATATTTATGTTAGGGTGTGAAGGGGGAATCACCTTCCGCGCTCCACCCAACAAAAATGTTGGAAAAAATGATGCATTTTTGGTAGTCCATTTCAAACATGTGGACAAGGGCAGTCTTTGACTGTATTTTACTTACTTTCTGGCTGGCATACACTGCAGTCTTTGCCAAAATCAAAAAATACAGAAAATATTATATTTTTTAGAACCTAAGGGAGAAAATATTTTCCCTGACCCCCCACCCTCCCCCCTTTTTTTTTTTCTTTTTTTTTTTTTTTTTCCCTAAGTTTAAATGAACAGCACTCTGTAAAAGTATGTCTTCTGCTCAGGAAGTCAGATCTAGACATGAGGAAAACACTACCACAATCATTTGAAAGAAAAATGCCCTTCAATGATGTTTCCACCCCAGAAAAAAAATAAAATAGTCTCATTCTGTAATGTGCTTTAGCAGTCAGAGATTCCTCTTTGCCTGTTTCTGATTTCTCAGAGCACAGTGAGGAAGGACTCAGGGGCCACAGGGCTAAGCAGATATATTTTCTGGTAGGGAAGGAGAAATCAGTTTTGCATCTATTTTTGAGCTTGAGATCTGAGGAATCCAGGATCCTTAAATTTCTGTCTCCATGCTTGACTCTTAAACTGCTTTTCCCTCTTACTCTCTTCAGGTTGAGAGCATCATCACAATTACAGTGGTGACTTCACCCAGCCAGCCAAAAGATTTGGGTCACAAATTATATAAAAACTCTAATCATGGAACCACAGCACGGTTTGGGTTGGATGGGACGATAAATCTCAATTTTTTCCACCCCATCCATGGCAGGGACACCTCCCACTGTCCCAGGTGCTCCAACCTCAATGTCCAACCTTCCTGAAGGACAGCAGAGTCCAATTGCTGCTCTGATTTCTCCTACCAACATTTTTCCCTCACAGAGAGAGGGGAAAAACACAAGCACTGAGGCTAATGAGCAGAAGAATGAATTAAAACCAAGTCAGGATGTGCCATTTAATTCCCACACTTCATTTATTGGCTTAATTTATTTTTGAACTTACACAGCTAAAGCTCTATGCCAGTTCATGCTTATAATGAGTTTAGGTCAGTATTTAAGAACTGGCTTTGGACATATTTGAAACTCCTGTTATGTTAAGTTTATATTCAATTAGTGACGGGCTTGAAACATAAAAATAATTATAATGAAAACCTGGCAGCACAACACCAAAGTTCCAGGGCAAAATTTCACAAAAGAGGCCATTCATTCTCCCCCAACTTATCTACAAAAACAAATATTAGGCCAAAAAAACTCTGAGGTATTGTTTCAATCAGTTTGAAACCGATGAGTTTGATGGAGTTTGTCATTTGTGGAAGTCCTCCATCAGTTTCAATTAATTTCCTTGCCTTTAAATAAAGACCAGATGACTTCTTAACAAACAGCACTTAGCAAATAATTGAGACAGAACTGGAAGCCACTGGGTGAAATTTACAGTTTTGTGGAGTCCAAAATCTGCATGAAAGGCATAAAATGGAAATTGTCCATTCTGAATTGCAAAGAGCCCTAATGAGATTTATGGGGACCCCAGACTTTTCTCAGCTGGCATTTTTGTGAATAGCTCTGGGTTCTCCAGCCCTATTCACAAGAAAAAAGTGTAAAATGCACTGGAATTCTGTCAGGATTGGGACAAAAGAAAAGACTCAATGACAAGTAAAACCTGCAGGGAACATTGGCCTCATTAGAACAGACAATGTTGCTGCTTTCCTGCCCCAAAAGCTCCAAAATAAAAGCTTAATTCATTCAATCTGGATCCATCTTGCCATACCTAGTACAGGCAGTTGGGGAATAGCTATTTATCTGAAATTACTTTTTTTTTTTTTCTCCTTCAACCTACATCCTGCAGCACAGAGAAAACCTGAGCTGGCACACTCCAAAAGAAAAAATAAAAAAGAGACCAGGTGGGGATGGGGATGAAGTTTTGTGAGTCAGCCTGATTTTTTTTTCTCAAAAAAAAAAAAAAAAAAAAAAAAAGAAAAAAAATCCCCACAAAACCATTCTTGTCTCCAGTAACAATTGAACATTTCACCATTTCACACTCCAAATTTCTCCCTCCCTTCCCATTTAGGGAATTCTTCCTGAGGGGGTGAGAGGCTGCCTATGAGTTTTTTCCAGTCCATTTAGAAGGGGATGTGTTTACTACAAACTCTCCATTTTGATGGTGCCTCCAGATTTTTTGGGCTGATTCTTCAGGATTCAGGACCTGTAAATGTCTGTGCCTCTCCTGGAGGCTGAAGATGCAAGGACAAGAAAAAATGGGGCTGTGTAGAGACAGGACTCAGGAAAATATGTTAAGCAAGATAATAGAAATGTGTGATGTTAATAATGAAGCTTTGTGCATTGTTTTTAGCAATTACAAGCATTGTTCAAAGCAAGATGTACATGCAGCTTTATTAATTGCCTTAAACAAATGCTTGTCAGATTTTAACATTGTGTTATTGGCTGGAAAGTTGTTAAAAGAGTTTGTAAAAAAAGAGAATTTTATCTGCTGTTTTTAGCAGCTGAAGCTGTTCCATCTCCCTGGTTGGGTTCTGTAAAATGAGAGAGATGAATGTGATGGGATAAAAGCTTGGAGACAGCTGCTCCAGCATTCCCATCCTGCTGTTTGTGTACATAAATATATGCAAATATAAGATTAAAAAATATATATATCCCAAGGAACCCAACAGGCCACCTCCCACGGGCTGGTTCTTACACCTTAATTGAGTTTCACTTTGAATCAAAACAATCCCAAATATTTCCAGGTGGCTATTGAGGGGTGAACCTTCCTGCACATTTTTGTGAAGAATTAACTTTGTGAAGCAACAAATTCTCTGGTGCTGGAGAGAGAGAGGGGAGGCCACAATGAGGTATGCTGCTAATTTTAAAAATAAAAAAAAAAACAATACTGCAGGGTACAGCCAGCATCATCCTGTCTGGCCTCTCCTTTTTCCAGGCACAGTGAAGGATTTTTTGGGATTTTTTGGGGAATTTTTTGGGATTTTGGGGGAATTTTTTGGGGATTTTTTGGGGATTTTTTGGGGATTTTTTTGGGGAATTTTTTGGGATTTTTTGGGATTTTTAAAATGGGGAATTTGGGTGTAAAAGGGGAGAAGCGAACACAAAACCTTAAACTGAACAGCCCAGGATAACTTGTCAGCAGCTTGCAGAATGGCAACCAACAGCAAAAATCACGTGTATGACCAAAAAAAAAAAATTAAAAAAAGTGTGGGACAATCCCACATGTGCCAGGATCTGAGCTGAGCCCCAAATGATTCATTGCTCTGCGTGACTCAGTTTTTGTTGGCACCTGTGCCTGCCTTGATAACGTTTTGGCTCGTGGGTTATTTAATGAAAAAGAACAGTGGCAGTTCACCTCACAGGCTGATTGGGACCAGGAACACCAGGAGGGCAGCACTTCCCACATATTTTTGATGAAAACTACAGAGATCTCGGTGCTGGAGCAGCAGCTGCTGGGATGCCACCCACAGAAATGTGGAAGATTTCAGGGATGGGGAATCTCTCCAAGGAAGATTTCCAGGGCCACCCACAGGTGGAAGAAAAATTTTGGAAAGGTAGAAAGTGCCTATTACTCACACCATCAAATCTGGAGCCTGCAGGTGTCTTATCTTGTATCTAGTGACTGCAGAACTAAATGAAGAAATAAAAAAGAAAGTAAAGAAATAAAAAAGAAAATAAAGAAATAAAAAGAAAATTAAAAAAAAAAAAGAAAATAAAGAAATAAGAAAGAAAATAAAGAAATAAAGAAGAAAAAAATAAAAAGAAAATAAAGAAATACAAAAGAAAATAAAGAAATAAAAAGAAAATAAAGAAATGCAAAAGAAAATAAATACAAAAGAAAAAAAAGAAATAAAAAATAAAGAAATAAAGAGAAAATAAAGAAATAGAAAATAAAGAAATAAAAAGAAAATAAAGAAATAAAAAGAAAATAAATACAAAAGAAAATAAAGAAATAAAGAAGAAAGAAATAAAAAGAAAATAAAGAAATAGAAAATAAAGAAATAAAAAGAAAATAAAGAAATACAAAAGAAAATAAATACAAAAGAAAATAAAGAAATAAAGAAGAAAGAAATAAAAAGAAAATAAAGAAATACAAAAGAAAATATATACAAAAGAAAATAAAGAAATAAAGAAGAAAGAAATAAAAAGAAAATAAAGAAATAGAAAATAAAGAAATAAAAAGAAAATAAAGAAATAAAAAGAAAATAAAGAAATAAAAAGAAAATAAAGAAATAAAACATAAAGAAATAAAAAGAAAATAAAGACAAAAAAGAAAATAAATAAATAAAAATAAAATTTAAAAACGAAAATAAGGAAATAAAAAAGAAAATAAAGAAATAAAAAAGAAAAAAAGGAATAAAAAGAAAATAAAGATATACAAAATAAAATTAAGAAATAAGAAAGAAAATTTTAAAAAGAAAATAAAGAAACAAAAAGAAAATAAAGAAGTAAAAAGAAAGAAATAAAAAGAAAATAAAGAAATAAAAATAACGAAATAAAAAGAAAATAAAGAAATCCATGTTCTCCTGATCAGCACAGCAACAAGGTTTTGGGAGATAAAGCAACCACCATCATGGCAAGGGGTGGAATTTGTTTTTTAATTACTACTGCTTTACACTGTGTTGGCACTGGGTAAAACTACTTCAGCAAGCTAAATTCAAAATCTCTGGGGTATTTCCCCAAGATTCAGTGGTGTTTGCCACACAGTCCTGGGCCTGTTTGGTGTTTTATGGCCGCAGATTTTACAGGACTTTTAGTCAAATACCTCACCTGACCCATGGGGAAAGCAGAGAGACCCAGAAGGGTTCATCACAAAGTCCTCCAGCACCACGTAGAATTCACTGAAAGAGAATTTCCCCTGCCCTGACCTGAAACACTGCATTTAAAACCCAGGAAAAATACATTTTTAGGAAGCTGAGGGGCATCTCAAACACAGCACTGCTATGGCATCCATTTTCCCCCTGTCAAAAACATCAGGCACCATTGATTTTTTTTTTTTTTTTTTTTTTTGTGATTTTCTCTCACCCTACCAGCAAATCTCCCTCCCTCTTGCAATGAGGTCTCTCCTAGGATGCAGGGAAGGGGTTGGTGCTGGATTCAGGCATTTTTGCAGACCCCAAAACGCTGTGTCACCTTACCCCACTCATTTTTATGATTTTTGTGCGTGTCACGAAATTAATGTTCTAAATTGAGGTTAAATTGAGATAAATTTGCCTTTATTACATTATTACATTATTATGTTATAATCCACTCTGCTAACATGGATGGAAGGGTGGCAGTCACAAAATATCCCCTAGCAACCCTGCAGACTGATTTTTGTATTTTTTTTTTCATTTTTTTTCTTTTTTTGTTTTCACTTGAGCGTGAAGGAAAAAATTCTGGAGGGCTCTTTGGATCTCATATTTCAGAGGGAGCATCAGGGGCCATTTGGGAACCAGCAGGAACTCATAAATCAGACAGGGGAGAAGAGAGATCACCAACCCCTTCATCCTAAATGTTGATTTAGCCCCATTGACTGGACACCTCAAGATAAACACCCAGGCATCTTTTGAAGAGACAGCCCTGCTGCTCACTGCTTCTTGCCAAGAAATCTCAAAGTTTTGTCTGCATCTCAGCTGGAGCTCGCAGGAAATGTCTTGCCCAAATTCTTGTCTCGTAATTTAACACTTTGTGCAACTCCTCTGCCCCACATCAGGGTTGTGCTACAGGAAATTCTCTGATTGTTCCACCCCTGGACCCACAAGTGCATTTCAAACTGTGCTTTGCTGCTCAATTATCCCAAAATTATTCCCCCAAAACGGCCAAAATTCACCTCAAAATTCACCTCGAAATTATCCCAAAATTATCCCCCAAAACAGCAGAAAATTCATCAAAATTCACCTCAAAATTATCCCAAATTTATCTTAAAACCTCCCAAGATTAACCCAAAATTCACCCAAAATTCACCCAAAATTCACCCAAAATTCACCTCAAAATTCACCTCGAAATTATCCCAAAATTATCCCCCAAAACAGCAGAAAATTCATCAAATTTCACCTCAAAATTATCCCAAATTTATCTTAAAAACTCCCAAGATTAACCCAAAATTCACCCAAAATTCATCAAAAATTCACCTCAAAATTCGCCTCAAAATTATCCCAAAATTATCCCCAAAACCAGCAGAAAATTCACCAAAAATTCACCTCAAAATTCACCTCGAAGTTATCTCAAATTTATCTTAAAAACTCCCAAGATTCACCCAAAATTCAGCCAATATTCACCTCAAATTTAACCTCAAAGTTCACCTAAATTCACCTCAAAATTAGCCCAAAATTATCTTAAAAACTTCCAAAATTTACCCAAAATTCGCCTCAAAATTCACCTCAAAATTCACCACAAATTATCCCAAATTTATCCCCAAAATGGCCAAAATTCACCCCAAACTCACCTCAAATTTAACCTCAAAGTTCACCTAAATTCCCCTCACAACTATCCCAAAATTATCTTTAAAAATTTCCAAAATTCACTCAAAATTCACCTTAAATTTGACCTAAAAGTTCACCTAAATTCACCACAACATTATCCCAAAATTATCTTAAAATTTCCAAGATTAACCCAAAATTCACCCAAAATTCATCAAAAATTCACCTCTAAAATTATCCCAACTTTATCCCCAAAACCGGCCGAAAATCACCCAAAAATCACCCAAAAATCATCTCAAATTTAACATCAAAGTTCACCCAAATTCATCTCAAAATTCACCACAAATTATCTCAAAATTATGCCAAAAAATGGCCCAAATTCACCCCAAAATCATCTCAAATTTAACCTCAAAGTTCACCCAAATTCACCTCAAAACTATCCCAAAATTATCTTTTAAAACTTCTGAAATTCACCTGAAATTCACCTCAAAATTATCCCAAATGTATCTTAAAAACTCCCAAGATTAACCCAAAATTCACCCAAAATTCATCAAAAATTCACCTCAGAAATTATCCCAACTTTATCCTCAAAACCGGCCAAAATCACTCAAAAATCACCTCAAATTTAACTTCAAAGTTCACCCAAATTCATCTCAAAATTCACCACAAATTATCCCAAAATGATCCCAAAATTATCCCAAAAATTGACCAAAATTCACCCCAAAATCACCTCAAATTTAACATCAAAGTGTACCCAAATTCACCTCAAAACTATCCCAAAATTATCTTTAAAAATTTCCAAAATTCACTCAAAATTCATCTCAAAATGCACCTCAAAATTATCCCAAATTTATCTTAAAAACTCCCAAGATTAACCCAAAATTCACCCCAAAATTCATCAAAAATGCACCGTAAAAATTAACTCAACTTTATCCCCAAAACCGGCCAAAAAATAAACCAAAAATCACCTCAAATTTAACATCAAAGTTCGCCCAAATTCACCTCAAATCTATCCCAAAATTATCTTTAAAAACTTCCAAAATTCACCCAAAAATCACCTTAAATTTGACCTAAAAGTTCACCTAAATTCACCACAACATTATCCCAACATTATCTTAAAACTTCGAAGATTAACCCAAAATACACCCAAAATTCATCGAAAATTCACCTCAAAAATTAACCCAACTTTATCCCCAAAACTGGCCAAAAATCACCCAAAAATCACCTCAAATTTAACCTCAAAGTTCACCCAAATTCATCTCAAAATTCACCACACATTATCCCAAAAAATGGCCAAAATTCACCCCAAAATCATCTCAAATGTAACCTCAAAGTTCACCCAAATTCACCTCAAAACTATCCCAAAATTATCTTTAAAAACTTCCAAAATTTACCTGAAATTCACCTCAAAATTATCCCAAATGTATCTTAAAAACTCCCAAGATTAACCCAAAATTCACCCAAAATTCATCAAAAATTCAACTCTAAAATTATCCCAACTTTATCCCCAAAACCGGCCAAAAATCACCCAAAAATCACCTCAAATTTAACATCAAAGTTCGCCCAAATTCACCTCAAAATTCACCACAAATTATCCCAAAATTATCCCCCAAAATTCACCCCAAAACCACCTCAAATTTAACATCAAAGTTCACCCAAATTCACCTCAAAACTATCCCAAAATTATCTTTAAAAAATTCCAAAATTCACTCAAAATTCACCCCAAAATTATCCCCAAAAACAGCAGAAAATTCACCAAAAATTAACCTCAAAATGCACCTCAAAATTATCCCAAATTTATCTTAAAAACTCCCAAGATTAACCCAAAATTCACCCCAAAATTCATCAAAAATTAACTCAACTTTATCCCCAAAACCGGTCAAAAATAAACCAAAAATCACCTCAAATTTAACATCAAAGTTCGCCCAAATTCACCTCAAAACTATCCCAAAATTATCTTTAAAAACTTCCAAAATTCACCCAAAAATCACCTTAAATTTGACCTAAAAGTTCACCTAAATTCACCACAACATTATCCCAAAATTATCTTAAAAACTTCCAAGATTAACCCAAAATTCACCCAAAATTCATCAAAAATTCACCTCTAAAATTATCCCAACTTTATCCCCAAAACCGGCCAAAAATCACCCAAAAATCACCTCAAATTTAACCTCAAAGTTCGCCCAAATTCACCTCAAAATTCACCACAAATTATCCCAAAATGATCCCAAAATTATCCCAAAAATAGACCAAAATTCACTCCAAAATCACCTCAAATTTAACATCAAAGTGCACCCAAATTCACCTCAAAACTATCCCAAAATTATCCCCAAAACCAGCAGAAAATTCACCAAAAATTCACCTCAAAATTCACCTCGAAATTATCCCAAATTTATCTTAAAAACTCCCAAGATTCACCCAAAATTCACCCAAAATTCATCCAAAATTTATCTTAAAAATTAACCCAACTTTATCCCCAAAACCAGCCAAAAATCACCTCAAATTTAACATCAAAGTTCACCCAAATTCACATCAAAAATTTCCCAAAATTATCTTTAAAAATTTCCAAAATCCACTCAAAATTCACCACAAATTATCCCAAAATTATCCCCAAAAATGGCCAAAATTCATCCCAATATTCACCTCAAATTTAACCTCAAAGTTCACCTGAATTCACCTCGAAATTTTCCCAAAATTATCTTAAAAACTTCCAAAATTTACCTAAAATTCACCTCAAAATTCACCTCGAAATTCACCTCAAAATTATCCCAAATTTTTCCCAAAAAATGGCCAAAATTCACCCCAAAATCACCTCAAATTTAACCTCAAAGTTCACCTAAATTCATCACAAAACTATCCCAAAATTATCTTTAAAACTTCCAAAATTCACCCAAAATTCATCACAAATTATCCCAAAATTAGCCCCCAAAACCGTCAAAATTCACCCAAAAATCACCTCATATTTAACCTCAAAGTTCACCCAAATTCACCTCAAAACTATCCCAAAATTATCTTTTAAAACTTCCAAAATTTACCTGAAATTCACCTCGAAATTATCCCAAATGTATCTTAAAAACTCCCAAGATTAACCCAAAATTCACCCAAAATTTCAAAAATTCACCTCTAAAATTATCCCAACTTTATCCCCAAAGCCGGTCAAAAATCAACCAAAAATCACCTCAAATTTAACCTCAAAGTTCGCCCAAATTCACCTCAAAACTATCCCAAAATTATCTTTAAAAACTTCCAAAATTCACCCAAAAATCACCTTAAATTTGACCTCAAAGTTCACCTAAATTCACCACAACATTATCCCAAAATTATCTTAAAACTTCCAAGATTAACCCAAAATTCACCCAAAATTCATCAAAAATTCACCCCTAAAATTATCCCAACTTTATCCCCCAAACCGGCCAAAAATCACCCCAAAATCACCTCAAATTTAACATCAAAGTTCACCCAAATTCACCTCAAAATTCACCACAAATTATCCCAAAAATATCCCCAAAAATGGTCAAAATTCACCCCAAAATCACCTCAAATTTAACATCAAAGTACACCCAAATTCACCTCAAAAGTATCCCAAAATTATCTTTAAAAATTTGCAAAATTCACTCAAAATTCATCTCAAAATTCACCCCAAAATTATCCCAAAATTATCCCCCAAAACAGCAGAAAATTCACCAAAAATTCACCTCGAAGTTATCCCAAATTTATCTTAAAAACTCCCAAGATTCACCCAAAATTCACCCAAAATTCATCCAAAATTTATCTTAAAAATTAACCCAACTTTATCCCCAAAACCAGCCAAAAATCACCTCAAATTTAACATAAAAGTTCACCCAAATTCACATCAAAAATTTCCCAAAATTATCTTTAAAACTTCCAAAATCCACTCAAAATTCACCACAAATTATCCCAAAATTATCCCCAAAAATGGCCAAAATTCATCCCAATATTCACCTCAAATTTAACCTCAAAGTTCACCTGAATTCACCTCGAAATTTTCCCAAAATTATCTTAAAAACTTCCAAAATTTACCTAAAATTCACCTCAAAATTCACCTCGAAATTCACCTCAAAATTATCCCAAATTTTTCCCAAAAAATGGCCAAAATTCACCCCAAAATCACCTCAAATTTAACCTCAAAGTTCACCTAAATTCATCACAAAACTATCCCAAAATTATCTTTAAAACTTCCAAAATTCACCCAAAATTCATCACAAATTATCCCAAAATTAGCCCCCAAAACCGTCAAAATTCACCCAAAAATCACATCATATTTAACCTCAAAGTTCACCCAAATTCACCTCAAAATTAGCCCAAAATTATCTTAAAAACTTCCAAAATTTACCCAAAATTCGCCTCAAAATTCACCTCAAAATTCACCACAAATTATCCCAAATTTATCCCCAAAATGGCCAAAATTCACCCCAAAATCACCTCAAATGTAACCTCAAAGTTCACCTAAATGCAGCTCGAAATTTTCCCAAAATTATCTTAAAAACTTCCAAAATTCACCCAAAATTCATCACAAATTATCCCAAAATTAGCCCCCAAAACCGTCAAAATTCACCCAAAAATCATCTCAAATTTAACCTCAAAGTTCACCCAAATTCAGCACAAAACTATCCCAAAATTATCTTTTAAAACTTCCAAAATTTACCCAAAATTCACCTCAAATTATCCCAAAATTCACCCCAACACAGTCAAAATTCACCCCAAAGTCACTTCAAATTTAAGCTCAAAGTTCACCTAAATTCACCTCAAAATTATCCCAACATTATCTTAAAAACTTCCAAAATTTACCCAAAATTCACCTCGAAATTCACCACAAATTATCCCAAATTTTTCCCCAAAATGGCCAAAATTCACCCAAAATCACTTCAAATTTAACCTCAAAGTTCACCTGAATTCACCTCGAAATTTTCCCAAAATTATCTTAAAAACTTCCAAAATTCACCCAAAATTCAGCTCAAAATTCACCACAAATTATTCCAAATTTATCCCCAAAAATGGCCAAAATTCACCCCAAAATCACCTCAAATTTAACCTCAAAGTTCATCTGAATTCACCTCGAAATTTTCCCAAAATTATCTTAAATACTTCCAAAATTTACCTAAAAGTCACCTCGAAATTCACCTCAAAATTATCCCAAATTTTTCCCAAAAAATGGCCAAAATTCAACCAAAAATCACCTCAAATTTAACCTCAAAGTTCACCCAAATTCCCCTCAAAACTATCCCAAAATTATCTTTAAAACTTTCAAAATTCACTGAAAATTCACCTCAAATTATCCCAAAATTCACCCCAAAACAGTCAAAATTCACCCCAAAGTCACTTCAAATTTAAGCTCAAAGTTCACCTAAATTCACCTCAAAATTATCCCAACATTATCTTAAAAACTTCCAAAATTCACCCAAAATTCAGCTCAAAATTTGCCACAAATTATCCCAAAAAGATCCCAAAAAATGGCCAAAATTCACCCAAAATCACTTCAAATTTAACATCAAAGTTCACCCAAATTTAAACTCAAAACTATCCCAAAATTATATTTAAAAATTTCCAAAATTCACTCAAAATTCATCTCAAAATTAACCTCAAAATTATCCCAAAATTATACCCAAAACCAGCAGAAAATTCACCAAAATTTCACCTCAAATTTCACCTCGAAATTATCCCAAATTTATTTTAAAAACTCCCAAGATTCACTCAAAATTCAGCCAATATTCACTTCAAATTTAACCTCAAAGTTCACCTGAATTCACCTCGAAATTAGCCCAAAATTATCTTAAATACTTCCAAAATTTACCCAAAATTCACCTCAAAATTCACCACAAATTATCCCAAATTTTTCCCCAAAATGGCCAAAATTCACCCAAAATCACTTCAAATTTAACCTCAAAGTTCACCTAAATTCATCTCGAAATTTTCCCAAATTTATCTTAAAAACTTCCAAAATTTACCTAAAATTCACCTCGAAAATAACTTTGAAATTCACCTCGAAATTATCCCAAATTTATCTTAAAAACTCCCAAGATTCACCCAAAATTCTCCCAAAATTCATCTCAAAATTCACCTCAAAATTATCCAAAAAATTGTCTTTAAAAATTTCCAAAATTCACCCAAAATTCACCTCAAAATTATCCTAAATTTATCCCCAAATATGGCTAAAATTCACCCAAAATTCATCTCAAATTTAACTTCAAAATTCACCCAAAATTCACCTCCAATTTAATTTCAAAATTCACCCAAAATCCTCATAACTTTGGTTCTCTTTTTCGTGTACCTGCACAATAAATATTAATTTTGAACAATCATAAAATTTTTCTTTCCTGTTTGAACCCTGCTGAAGTTTCACCCACCAGTGCCACGACAGAATGAGAAATTGAGTTCAGATTAATCAGATAGAAAATAAGAAAAAATAAGAAAAAATAAGAAAAAATAAGAACAAATAAGAACAAATAAGAAAAAATAAGAACAAATAAGAAAAAGTAAAAACAAATAAGAAAAAATAAGAACAAATAAAAACAAATAAGAAAAAATAAGAAAAAATAAGAAAAAATAAGAAAAAATAAGAAAAAATAAGAAAAAAATAAGAAAAAAGAAGAAAAAGAAAAAAGAAATAAGAACCAGCAATGGACACACAAACACAGATTCACAATTTTGTTTTTCTTGTAGGATAGAAATCATTTATTCTACACCAGTGCTGCCTTTGGAGATTTTTTTTTTTTAATTTTTTTTTTTTTTGAGACATGTTTTTAGAAGAAATAAGAACCCATGTGAAAGTTTCAGAGGTCTGGCAGAAGAAATTGTGCAGATGCTCTTGTTGATAAGTTTTGCTCTGAGCTGCCTGCATGCCACTTAACTTGGGTAAAATATTGCACTTTCTAAAATTAGATTTTGTGTCCAGTTTGGGCTGGTTTGGTGCCTAATAACAAAAAAAAAAAAAAAAAATTCAATATCAAGGTTTTGACAAAGTCTGGGGCAAAGAGAGAGGGGGGAGTGTGTAAAGAGGAAGACATGAGGAAATCAGGAAAGGAAAAATATATATTAAAGAAAAAAGATTGTGTAAATCAAAATGAAGAAATGGTGAAGAAGAAGAAAAGAAGAAGAAGGAGAAGAAGAAAAACAAGAAAAGAAGAAAAACTAAGAAGGAGAAGAAGAAAAAGAAAATGAAGAAGAAAAAGAAGAAAAATAAAAAGAAGAAGAAAAAGAAGAAGAAAAAGAAGGAAAAAAGAAGAAAAAGAAGAAAAATAAGAAAAAAATGGGAGAAACAAGAACAAGAAGAAAAGAAAAATGAAGAAGTAGAAGAAGAAGAAAAAGAAGAAAAAGAAGAAAAAGAAGAAAGAAGAAAAACAAGAAAAACAAGAAAAGAAAAATGAAGAAGAAAAAGAAGAAAAGAAGAAGAAAAAGAAGAAAAAGAAGAAGAAGAAGAAAAGAAGAAGAAGAAGAAGAAGAAGAAGAAGAAGAAGAAGAAGAAGAGGACGAAGAAGAAGAAGAAGAAGAAAAGGAAAACCAAGTAGAACAAGAAGAAGATAATTGGTTTTTTCCCAATTATTTGGAAATGTTCCAGGAGGGAAGGTGCTCACCCCCAGGTGCAGAAGGAGCAGCTCAGGGCACCAGCTGGGTCTCCCAGTATTTGGGAGAGGAATGACTGGCAAATCCTGCAGAAAATCGTGAGCAGCCAAATGGATCGTTCACACCAAGGGCGTTTTTCAACAATCTTTGAGCACTGGTTGTATTTGAGTTATTTCATTGTGTCTACCTGAATCAAATCCATTTAAAATTCCACTGAATTCACTAAAAATAGCGAATTTGTCACGTAACTAAAATAAAGATAGCGCTCAGGTTACTCCAGACGCCTCAAATCTTGGCTGGCCATGGGAGAAGGCAATCACGGGAGCACAGCTCTGAAAAACGAGACCTTCCAAAAAAGATCACTTAGTTACCAGCCAAACAGAAATGTTCTTCTGCTTTCATTGATCCATCCAGGGCTCCAGCACTGCCCTTTCACGCTGACAGCTTTATTTCACTTTATTTCACTGCACAATTCCCAGGCGCTGGTATCATCACACGCCAGACATGAATTATTTATTTGATCAAAAGGCTGACATTACTTGGCAGATAAATACATCTGCAGTGTATTCCACGAGACATCACAACTTGGAAATGGCCTTTGTGATGGCTGGTCACTGTGTCCTGGAGCAAGGGAAGCAGAGCCCAGCTCCTCTCAGTGATGCTCAGAGCAGGGGAGGAAGGAATGGGCACAAATTCGGTGCAAAGAAACGAATTACAGTAATTTCACGATTATAAGCCGCACCATTTTGACTAAAATTTTGGTCCGAACCCAAAGTGCGGCTTATAATCAGGTGCGGCTGATATATGGACAAAGAACGAAAAGTTACTGTTTTAGGAGGATAGGTGTGTGCTGAGAAAGGCAGGAGCTTCCCTTTGAAATGGAGAATGTAAACTCCCTCCCTCCAAATTATTATAATTTTGAAATCAAGGGGCTCTCAGGCAAAGACATGGGAATTAGGAATAACAGTTCTTTACTAGGGAAATTAAAATAGGAATACAGCACTACAAAGAACAAACCCCAAACCCTGACACAGTCAGAGTACAGCCTGACACCCGTCAGGCAGGGTGTTGGCAGCAGTCCCATCCCATGGTGGCTGCATCCTCCTGCAGTGACAGCTGTGGCTCAGCTGGAGCAGTGCTCCTGTACAAGGTGCAGTTTCCCTCCGGAGCTCCAGTGGGGATGAGGAGAAATCCGGTTTTCCTCTGGAGTCCAGTGGAGAAAGGGGCTCCCTTAGTGTCCCAAAACCTCTGTTTTTATCTTGGTAAGAAATGTTGGGCTCTTCCCCCTGGCTGGAGCAACTCCCAATGGGATGCAGTAATTTTATCAGTGCCACAGTGGGACTCAATGGCCATGAGCAGAAAATGACTGGCTGGAGGAAGGATGGGTTGTGAAAAGATAAAGAACACTGCCCTGCCTGGTTTCAATGGATGGCCCATTAGCAGAATATCTCCCATGGAGATCAGGATCACTGCCCCCACCCTCAACAGATGGTGATAGAACAGACACCTTTTATCACACTCTGCATTGTAACATGCGGTTTATAATCAGGTGCGGCCTATAATCGTGAAATTACTTTGTGAGGGTGGTCAAGCACTTGGAAAAGTTGTGAAAGAGGTTTTGAAGTCTCCATAAATGGGAATAATCAGAGCCCCCAGTCAGCCTGACCCATCCTCCAGCACAGGGTGGGGTCCAGAGATGCCTTCCATGCCCAGCTGTTCCATGATTCCAACCAAACGAAGCTGCAGCAGCGCCAAATTTTCACTGAGACTTTGCAATAACGCCACAAAAACCTTGAGTACAGGCTGCTCTGTTTTGCCTTTTAATCCTCACATGTTTTCCTTCGAGTAATTAAACCACACTGTCTGTAAATCAACACCTCCTTCTTCCCACAGCAGCCAACTAATTGTAAAAAGTCACAGTAATTTGAGGTTTCAGCTGTTCCACTCACCATTTTCTGCATAGCTCTTGGCCATAAGTAATTATCTGGGAGAAGAATGTGAAGCCAGCTCTGCTGGAAAAAATTGACATTCTGCTGCCCTGAGACACCCAAGTTTCAGCAGGTACCCCAGATCCTGCCCAGCATTCCTCTTCCAGAAGAATTTCCAGTTTAATCTTGATGATAACAAGCCACAGAAGGACCAAAAGTTCCCTGTGGTGATTGTAGAGACAATGGAAATCAAGGTTTTAATTTTTTTTTTCTTTATTCCTTGCCTTACTCCAGCGCTGGTGGTTGCCCATTCCTTCCCACAGTGACCAAACCTGGAGTTTTTTTCCCCCATTTCTGGCTTATTTCACAAAAGTGCTGTAAAAAAAGTGCATTTTTCACGTGCTGATCCACGGAGCTGGGCTGGGAGAGAGGCAGGGAAAGAAGCACACAGAGGTGTGAGAAACAAAATAAAGATATTTTACCTCCCTGGAGGAAACCCCAAAGATTTTGGAAGCCTGAAAAAGGGGAAGACTTTCTGATTAAACACCATAGATTTCCCCTTGCACACTTTTACCAGCAAATTCAATTTTTTTATTAATCAGATCCTTCCACACCACAAATTTATCTCTCTGCTGATGAGTGGAGTGACAAAGTAAACAAAATTCAAATTCTGTGTTCCAGGTATCAATTAATCATTTGTAGTGATTGCTCAGTAATAAAAGCTGCAAATGGGAAATAATGGTGATTTTAATAGAAATAACAGACTGTTGATAGACACAGAACCTCCAAGCTGAAGCAATGCAAGATTTGCAAACATGATTTGTGGAATTCTGCATAATTTGGGGAAAATTTGAGGCTCATACTTTAGCTAATAAAACTACTGAGCTTTACAACCAGAACAAAAAAAACCAATATTTTAAAAAACCCAAAAAACAATTAAACAAAATTTAAAACTTATCAAAAGTGCAGAATAAAGCCAACATTTCAGTTCTCTATTAATTGCATAAGACTAAAAACTGAGGATGCCAATGAAGAGATGAACCATCCAAAGTTAGGGAAACACCTGTGTGCAGAAGATATTTCTGATTTATCTGAAGAATCTGGGGCAGATTTGGCTCCATTTGAATTTCCCACCTTGTCACTGCAAATGCAGCAAGAGCTGGAATTTCTAGAGCAGCTTCCACCAGCAGTCTTCAATAGCTGGAAACACAATTTTCAGCAATATTCACCTTCAAGAGTGGCCTTCAAGGCAATCTCCAAGAGAAATTGAGCAAGCCTTATTTAGAATAGAGTTAATCCATAGCTGTGCTTGAAGAAAAAATGAAAATAAAGTAAAACAGGTGGGAAAAATAATAAAATAAAATAAAATAAAATAAAATAAAATAAAATAAAATAAAATAAAATAAAATAATAAAATAAAATAAACAAAATAAAATAAAATAAAATAAAATAAAATAAACAAAACAAAATGAAATAAAATAAAACAAAATAAAATAAAATAAATAAAACAAAATAAAATAAAATAAAATAAACAAAACAAAATAAAACAAAATAAAATAAAATAAACAAAATAAAATAAAATAAAACAAAACAAAATAAAATAAAATAAAATAAAATAAAATAAAACGAATTAAGATAAAATAAAATTTCTTCCTGGCAGGCTGTTTCCCCTTGCAATAACCCTCCTGCTTGTGACATCTAGCGTTGGCTTGCTCAAAGGACAAGGCTCTGCAGGAACCACAATTCCTAAAGGAAAGAAGGTTGGAAAAGTGCATTATTGTGATGCAATTATTTGATAAAAGATGTGAAATTTATCCAGCCTAGCAAGGCCACTGCCAGGGATGAACCTGAGAGGGGTTAACAGAGTTTTTTTGTTTGGAGAGTGGATAAAAGGAGTTTCACAGGTGTTCCCAGGGGGGTGCAGGAGTGCAGAAATCAAAGTGAAGGGAAGGAATTTCTGAGTGAGATTTACTGCTCTAATTTCCACAGAGATTGCCTGAGTTGTGTCACATCCTTAGTTGGACAGGAATGCAATGACCACTGCCACCAACAGTCGTTGACATTTGGAGCTGCAGGTCCAATAAATAAAAAGGGAGATTTTTCAGAGCATCCTAACAGTAAAAAAAAAAAAAAAAAAAAAATTAAAAAAATTTTAAAAATAATTATAAGAAAAAAAAGCTGAATAGAAAATGAACAATTCTTGTGTCCCTCTATCCTCCCCTCAGCTCTGCACCCTCTCTGGAATCCCAATTTTATCAGTTATTGCCAGGGGAAAATAAAATACAAAATCCTCAGGAGCCTTCCTTGTTGACTGGCTGATAGGAAGAAGAAATATGCTTTTAAGTATGTGGGTTTTAGTTTCCATTTGAAACAGTATATCTGGTTTAAGATTAAATTTGCTATTTTATCCAAGGCTGGCTAGGGATATAAAAAAAAAAATAAAGAAAGGTTATAGGAAGGTAGAGGATTTTTCATTCCTTTAACTGATTTAATTTAGAAAAAGACATTTTTACAGGGCAGGGGAGAATGAAACCCTTTGAATTCCTGTTTCAGCAGGAAAACTGAGATGCTGGGAGTGCATCTTGTTTTTTCCCTCTCAATGCAGAAAATATTTAGGTCAAACTGCAGAGCTTAAATCTGCACATCACCAAATTTCTGTGGCCCATCCACACTCAAAGAGAAATTTTGTTCCACCGTGGCTGCCCCATGCAGGACAAAACACATGGCAAATTCTCCTTTTTAAAAAAGCAGAAAATGCCATTGATCCCCAGGCCACATGAGGTCACCTTTTCCCATGAGCTGGAAACATCAACAGATGGAGAAATTGAGATTTTTTTTTGGTTTGTCCTGTCCCTGTCAGAAGCCAAATCAGGTTCTGAGGGCCATCACTAATCACAGAGCTAATAAAAATAACTCTGCCCATACTCAGCTACCAACAGGAAATAAAAACTCCAGAGGAGCAGCAGGCAATCAGATTCCTGGGAAATTAATTTAGAAAGTCTTGGCTTATAAAACACTGAAATTTAACTCAAATCCCCTATCACAGCCCTTAGCTGGTTGCATAGGATTTTTTAAAAGCCCACATAATAACCTCAAGGTCTGTGGACACAAATCTTTAGGTAGAATCTGTTAAAAATTACAAACCCCTGAAATTTCTGTCAGTTGGCACATCACAGAAATTCAGTTTTTTTCCCTTAATTCACCTGCACAAATCCTGCATTTTCATGCTGATGGGGAATTTTGTGTGTTCTCTCTGGTCAGAAAGTCCAATTTCCTCTTGAGGTAATAAATATGTGAACACAGTAAAAACCCAAGCAGCATTTTCTCTGAAAACACATTTTTTTTAATCACTCTCATCACTGTTCTCTGCTTTAATAAAAGATGCACAGTGCCACCATGAAGAGTCAATTAGTGAGGAAAAATAATAAATATATTTTTTTTCCTTAAAGACACTTTGATAAGGGTCACAGTGAAAGAATATTTTAAAAGGCACTGGAATTTCCCAAGTAATTTAAAAATAAAATTATTAATAAAATGCACACTGCAGTTGGTGCAAACCTTTATTTTTCAGTGTTGATTTTTGAATATGTCTGTGCCTGCCTGTCACCAGAGAAGTTCTTTTTTTCACTTCTAGTGCACTATGAAGGCATCAGATTCAACCCTGTAGTATTTGGGGGGAGGTTTATTGGTTTTTCCAAATCACCCTTTCCTAAAAAGCAGAAATGTTCAGCCTGGTAGCTTATTAGCAAAGCCTTAAAAATATAAAAATAATAAATGAATAAATAAATGAATGAATGAATAAATGAATAAATAAATAAATAAATAAATAAATAAATTTATTAAATAATTTCAGTGTCATTCCAGCATTTTCTTGCTTTAACAGATTAAAGGGGAGGAGAATTGGGAAAAGCCTGACCTGCAGCCACGAGGGGAGGGAGAATTTCAAGATTTCTCTGGCCCTGGTTGGGGCTGAAAGACAAGGATGGAGCCCCCCAGGGCTGCTTCTACAGAGCTATAAGGAAATTTTTAAAAACTGAAATTGGGTCTGTGCTCATGGCAAACCATTTCCTCGTGATGTATTTTCTGTCTGAGTGTTTGATCTTGCTGATAGTCGTGGTCAGAGCTTCCACCCTGCCATTCTGAACTTGCTCCTGAACACACAGGGAAGAAAGTTTTTGGGTTTTTTTTTTTTTCCACTTTATATTTTTTCACTTTATATTGGTAAACATTGCCTCTGGGCCTGAAATCTCAGGTGTGCTGAAACATTTTTGTGTTGGAAATTTGTTTGTGCAAGCCCAGAGCCAAATGGAGAACAAGGGGTGTGGACATTTAAATCCTTGTAATACCAATTTTTCATGTTAATGCATTTCCTCAGGATCCTTGGGTGCAGGGATTTACCTGCAGGATGTTGCCATTAAAAAAATTGGCTTTTTGGCATTGCTTGTACACTGATTAGCAATTAGTACATTCTTTAATCTGTTGTAATTTTTCCTTCCCAGTCCTGATCCATGTCAGATCATGAAATAAAACTGGCATTGCAGCCAGCCAAAGCAATCCTTTCAACAGCAATATTAATTATCAGTGAACAAAAATAGATGCCACAGGTTTTGCAAGACATCTCAAAATTCAACCTCATCTTGATAACCTCCCAGGAATTAAAATTCTCTGAGTCATTTGGGAATCTGTCATCGACAAAAATAATATTTAAGGTAGTGAATTCTCCATAAAGACATAAAATATTTCTTCTGTTCTGGTATTTTTCTTGCTCTTGAGATTTTGGGGAAAAAATTCCTGATTAGTTTTCCTTTTTTCCTGAGGTTTTGGTCTCACTTTTGAAAGTTTCATAAGCAATTTCATATTTAAAACAAACAACACAGGGAAGCAAATAAAGATTTTTCACGTTCCACTCCTTGATGAGGGTATCTCAGATGTTAAGCAGCTGCAGGAAGGTCACAAAACACAGAGATACAGCCCCTCAAAATGCAAAAATTTCCATTCTGCTGCTGCCACCCCACTGGCTGTTTCACCCACAGATGTTGTGCCCTTGGACACAGCTATGTGGGTTTAATTTTTCCACATGTGTGAGGTTGAGGATGTTGTAATTGTGAATAAAATCCATGTGGTTCAATCCCTTCTGGAGTTTATCTCGTTCTTGAGTGTGGAGAGGCTGATCTTGGGAGGACACTTACAAACATTCACCAAAAATTAACCCCAGAAAATGAGTTTTTCATTGTATTTCTCTAGTCTCCACCTCCTCTTCATGAATCAGGTATGTAATATATTAATATAATATCAGGTATGTCATATATTAATATAATATATTAATATTGTATCAGGTATGTAATATATTAATGTATTAATATATTTGTGTAATCTGTTCCTAAAGTTTGTGCTAAATTTGATGCTTTCCCCCATTTTTAAGGAAAGGCTGAATAAACCAGCTCCTTGTGCTTGAATTCTGCGTTTTCAGACTTCACAGAATAAAATCACAGAGGGTGGAAAAGCTCTCCAAGGCCATCCAGTCCCAGCTGTTCCCCATCCCAGAGCTCTCAGTGCCACCTCCAGGAATTCCTGGGACACTCCAGGGATGGGGATCCAAACCTCCCTGGGCAGCTCCTAAACACCCTTTCCATGGGGAAATTCCTGCTGGTGTCCACTCTGAGCCTCCTTTTCTCCCTTTCCCAGCTCCCTCAGCCCCTCCTGGGCTTCCCCAGCTCTGTTCCCATCTCTGGAAGTGCTCCATGGGGTTGGACAATCCCTGCAGGGAATAAATTATTCCTCAAACCCCATGTAAAGCTTTTCTGAGTGACACAGGGCAGCAATAAAAAATGAGTTTCTCTCACCACAGAACGCCAGCAGTGGGTTTGAGGGAAAGGGGGTGAAGAGGTTTGCACCAGAGCTTGGCTGATGGACACAGGAACAGCTCCAAGGTGACCCCAAAACACTCAGCAAGCTGTGCAGGTAGGTCAGACTCTGCCACAGAGCAGCTCAGAGGTGTGAAAAAATCCAAAATCATGTGGGTGTCTGTCCCTTGGTTTGGGGCCAATCCAGCACATTGCCCATCTCGGAAGACTTTTCTACTCTAAACCCCAAATTTTTCCTGAATTTTCACACCTGGGATCTCTTCCTCAGGAAGAATCTCCCACTGCCAAGAGCAGCACTAAGGGATGCTGCATGTGCAAAGCTCTTGCCTTCAGAAGGGATTTCACTCCAGCAATGTGTCGATGTCAACTTGAAAAAGCCCTGTGGTCACACAGCCTGTCATTTTAAACCCAGATGTTTGGATTTTCAGCTGCTCCTGACAATTTTCAAGAACTGGAGAGTGACAAGAAGTGCAGCCCACTTGTGCAAACACAAGATAAAGGGTCTTGTCTTAAAAAAAGGTTGTGAAGGATTAAAGTAGCATTTTTTTTAGAAAAAAAACCAACAACCTGCACTATAGAGTGCAAACAAAAATATCACTAAAGCACAAACACATTTATTTAGGGCAGTTTATCAAGAATTACAATACAATATGCTTTTTATCATATATAACTGTTCTACTGATGTGCATTTCACTGCCTGGGTGGTCTAAATTCATGGCTATGAATTCAAATTCCTGCCTAACACAAAGCTAGCTCAGATTTATTTTCCATTTTCAAATCAATACCCACAAACTTTTCGTCCCATCACCCTTCCTGCATTTTCACCTCTGCCGTCAGAATTCCCTTTCACAAAAACCATTATTTTCTGGTGGTTTTTCACCCTTCTTTGCCTTTGAAAATGTCAGCCTGGATATTTTCCAAAGACAGGCTGAGGGCATGGGAAGGACGTGGGGTAGAAACATGAATATTCCAAATTGTTTTCTCTTCTGCCTTGGATTCAGAATTCTCTTTATAACCTGAAAGGGTGAGGAAACCAGCACAACCTGTTGAGTCTGCTGAGAGGAAAATATCTTTATTTTCCCAAAAAAAGGGGAAGATCTGGCATTTCAGCCTTTTTCCATCAGCTGTTTTCAAGCTGCAAAGACCAGCCTGGCTGCATCATGGTTTGAAATTCACCAAAATCCACAGGTTTTGTTAACAGAGCACATGTTCCTGGGGAAATGCACTTTTGGGAGACACAAGGGATGTTACACTGCTATGTATATTAAAAAAAAAAAATAATCCATGTATTTGGGAATTTTTATCCTTGGTAGGAATTTTTGGGTAACACAAGATCCTTTCAATTCCTGGATTTTGGGTCCTTGCTAAGGATTTTGGCACAGCAAACAAACAGCACCACCAGCAACATCTTCCTCCTTTCCCAAGCTTATTAAGAATATTTATTTTGACAAAGTCACAGCACTTGGGTGAGCACAATGTTCTAACTCTGAAAAGAGAAAACTGGGATCCTGCTGCCTTTTGAAATTAAATATTCCATCACCTGCTTAGGAAAGACAATTTTTTTTCTTTTTCCTCTTATTTTTTCAAACCTGTGACCTGTGAAAGAACAGGGCCTTAGTGGTCACTCAGGTCTGCTGTAAATCTTTTTGTGTGACCTGTGCCAAGCTTCTGCTTTTCTCTTTTTTCCCTACCAAGTAGGAATATTGATGTGCAATTATCACCTTGAAGACTGTAATAAACAGAGGAACCAAATTCCTCCATTCTCCTGCTGCTGGAGACAACAACACCATTTATTCCCTTCCCTAAAATGATTTCTCTCCTGCCTCAAAAAGGATGTAACTTCCAGAGGTGAATCCCAGCAGCCTTGCTGCAGTGCTGCATCCATGCAGGACCACCAGAAGTGTTTGTCTCCCTTTCATTTCTCCTCCACCCACCACAGGAGGCAGCTGCTGGGCCATTTTCAGCTTTATTTAGCTTCTCCCACCTTTTGGCACCTGGAAACCTGGAGTCATTTTGGTACTTTCATGGATCTTTTGCCACAATAAATTCCTCACTCGTAGAACTCAAGGCTCTGCCTCTGTTTTATCAGTGGCTGAGCCTCTACAGCACTAACAGCTGTTGGCTTTCCCCACCTGGAAATATTTATTTGCTATGGAAAACAACATTTGCCATTAAATCGCTCTGTACAAGGTTTTAATTTTCCTTCCAGGTCTGCTGCTGGAGGGCAGATGTTTCTGGATGATGTTTCTGTCCTTCTTGTCTCTGCTGTGCTAACAGCTTTGTGTGGCCCTCGAGCTTTTGTCCACGTCTCCTCCAGGCACTGTTTGCATCTTTTCCATCCTTCATCAGGAGCAGCAATGTGCTCGTGGAGCCCTGCACACGTCACTGCTTCAAATCAGCAACACAAGTTGTGTGTTTTCTCTGGACGAGAATGGATTTGTCATTTTGCACCAGCTGTTTCAACTCCCACCTCCCAGGGATGGTCTCTGCTCAGCACAGAGGAGCCACAAGCAGAAATTAAGAATTTTGTCCCAGGGAAGGTGTCACATCAACCCCAACCACAGGAGAAACTCAGTGCTCCTCCAGCCACCGCCCTGGCAAAACAATTTCTGGTGCCAAAGCTCCTCTTGGCAGCAAAGCCTTTCCACTGCCAGCCTGTCTGCATGCTGCTGGCCCCACTGCTGCACTTCCAGACACTTGTGTTTGCTCCTGCAGGGCTCCTCTGATGAGTTGTGATGTCTCAGCCAGGAGATCCCATTAAACCAAAGGAGCTCTGTCTCTAACTTCATTAAGTTGTGCATCCATAGCTGGAAAACAGGAATGTGTGCCCCAGCTTGTCTTGGTGTTTGGGGAGTTTTCCCAAAAGAGTTGTCCTGGCTGATCTCTGCCCTGTGTGGTGTCAGCCTGGGGAGCACTCCAGGAATTCCAACACTCTCAGTATCTGAGGGGACAGGAGGATGTTCAGAGCAGCACTGGGTACTCTGTAGAGACTTTCATGGGCACGAAAAATGGCAAAATCTGCATTCAGATCATAGAACCAGAGAAGAGTTTGGGTTGAAAAAGGGTTAAAGCCCACCCATGCCATCCCTGCCATGGCAGGGACACCTCCCACCATCCCAGGTGCTCCAGCCCCAGTGTCCAGCCTGGCCTTGGACATTCCAGGGATCCAGGGGCAGCCACAGACCCTGTGCCAGCCCTGCCCACCCTGCCAGGAACAATTCCTGCCCCAAATCCCACCCAGCCCTGCCCTCTCTCAGTTTGAAGCCACTCCCTGTGTCGTGGCACTCCAGCCCTTGTGACATCTCTGTTTTTGTCCAACCCCAGCACTGCTCCACAGACTGGAGCTCAGGGATGCTCCAGGGGAAGGGAAGATGGCATTTGTCACCCTGGCTTGTGACACGAGCGTGTGCAATCGGCAGGGTGTGGGTACAGGAACATTTTGGGGTTTGCATCAATATTAGAAAAATTCTCCAGAGCTTAAAAACTTGCCATTCCCTGTCTAAATAAACAAGCATGGGTGACAGGTTTTTTAGGGTTTTTTTGTTGTTTTTTTTTTCTTTTTAATAAGGAATGTTGTCAGTCCTATTTTATTATGCGTAATAGAAGGAGGTGAAAAAAAAAAATCAATATACGCACTGCATCTAACCTAATTAAAACTACAATCACAATGTTATCTGAATGTCTTACAACATTGTTTAAATCCAACAAGTAGACAAGAAAACAACAAATCTATGCAGGGTTTTTTATACATATGGTGAGAAAGTTTGCAAAGTGTTAAAATATATTTTCTGTTCTGTGTGTTTCTGGTACAAGGAAGTGATGTGTAAAGTAGTGTATATTTATGAACAGAGCCTTGACTTTTACAAGCAATAATCGACTTCAAAACATACAATGTATATCTTAAAATATCCCCTAAAGCTGCTCATATAAAGTCAAATCCAGCACCTACTAAAGTTCAGCCAGCTGACTCTTTGACTCCAGTGGGCATTTGACAAATCCCATGGTAATTATGAAGTACCTGACAGTCTGGTTGTATTCATATGAAAAAAATCACATTGCATAGATTTAAACAGGAAGACATGCAATAACAAGACAAGTCACAGTATAGCAAAACCTTGTTTCTTTGGTGAAACAGAAGCAGATATAAAAGTTACAAAGATTTTAGACTTTCATTCACAAAAAAAGAGAAAAAAAAAAAAAACCAAACCCCAGACATTCACATTATACACTATACAAGATAATAATATAAATAGAGAAAAGTATTATGTGCATTGTTTGGGGGTGAGGGGTGGGGAAGGGACCAGCCAACCTGCCACAGGGTTGGGGAGCAGCCTCTGCCATTCCTCAGGGTCAGGGGGTGAAGTCTGAACTCTGGGTTCAGCTCCAGACCAGCTGTGGCAAGGTCTGTCCATGGGCAGCTCTGCCATGTTGGCTGGGTTTCAATTCTTCTCCTTTCCCTCTCATATTTTTATTTTTTTTTTCCCCATCACAACCCCACGCGGACACAAAGGCGTAAACCTCGCGCCTCGTGTGTGTGTTTTCCATGTTGCTTTAAAAGGAACTCACTTTATTTTCTTTTTTCTTTTTTAATCATTACTATTTTTTTCCTTTTTTTTTTTTTTTATTTTTTTCACTTTTTTAATGTCCTGTGCCCAAAGGTGTGCAAGGCACTTTGCAGGAATCACAGTCCTTTCCGCGCAGAGGCCGTTTCAAACGCCACCTCCCGCACTCACTGTACACTTCGAGGTCAGTGGTGGCACTGACCAGGGCAAGAAATCAAAACAGAAAACTCCTACGTACACACTGCACCAAACTACAACCTAGAACCAATCTGTGCACACACTTCTGTAGAGAAAGCCAAGATCCTGATTCTTCTGTAGGTCACGCACAGGTCTCACCCATCTAGCTGCAAACAAATTGTCCTGTTTAGCAGGAATTTTTTGTTCTCCAGGGAAAAAGAGCAAGCTGAACTGAAAGATGGTTCCAAAAGTGGAGCTCAGGGGCTAATACTGCACTGGTGAGCTCTTTGAATCTTCTTTGTATGGGTAAAATAACATCCAATAAATTAAATCAGTATGGCTTACTTCATTTATTTATGTACGCTTCACAGCTGCAGCATTCATACACAAACATTCATTACTTTATAAAAAGATTAAAAAATGGTTATATATACAAAATTATTTACTTTTTTGATTTTTGTTTGTTTTCTACAAAAAAAAAAAAAATCCCCCAAACACCAGGTCTACCTCCATTTTAGAATGCAGAGACCTGTAATATAGACCTTGTGGTTAATATCGTTTTCCTTTTCTCCTCTTTTATCTTCTCATTAAAAAAAAAAAAAAAAAAAAAAAAAAAAAAAAAAAAAGTGGCCCTTAATGTATTAGCACTTGGAATTTTACAGGCTCTCCTTGTCATACACAACTCCTCCACGCAGTCCTTTCTCACGTGTGCTGAAGCTGGAATGGAGAGCAGAAAAAAGGTTCCATATTGCAGTCCCTAGTTCATGCTCCGTGCCACTTTTATGTGCTCTGTCTAAACTTTTCATCTCATGGGACACAAACTGTACCTTGGGTAGGAATTGGCACAGCTCCCACTTAAAAATAACAATAAAAAAAAAAATTAAAAAAAAAAATAAAATCATGTCACTTGTGTGTTTATCTTCACCTGATAATTGCAAATTTCAGTCAGTGAAGTCTTTATTTCAACCATTTCCAGCCTAGGTAAACAACACAGAAACAATGTCATAAATGACTGAAGACCTCTGAGGCCGTTCTAACCATAAATATGCCTGAAATTAGTGTGACTTTTCATTTTATATACAGGATTTTAAAAACAACACACAGTCAAACAACATTAAAATCATCTTATTTACATTTTCATTGGTGCTAAGATTGAGCTGTTTAAATATTGCAGAAGGCTGGTACATATCATAAAATGGTCCACACCGATGGCATATAGAAAACTAATAATCTTTATAGGCTGGAAATGGTTTCCTTTTATCCCCATAAGCACTTCTCCTCTTTTTTTATTTATTTCTTAAATTTTCTGATAAACACCGTAATTTTAAAATTTTTTTTTCCTTTTTTTTTTTTTTTTTTTTTGCAAAAACGCGCCGTGAATACTGCAGTCCGTAGTTTTCAAAACGATTCGATAATACTTCTATAAGTGATAGAAAAAGGCACAGAAAGTTATGACTTTGGCTGAAATGGTGGAAATCCCCAATTCACCATTTAGCTCTCAGCGCCTCGAGTCCTGCCACGTCCTGATCCAGCGGTGGTAGTGCTTGGAGGAGTTTAACGACGTCCCCTTGCCTGATGAGGAGTGTTTGTAGTAGTATTTCTTAGAGTAAGTCCTTTGGTATGTGGAGGCTGCAAAAAGAAGGGAGAAAAAGAGAAAAAATTTGTTTAAAGTTAAGCTGCAGATGGGTTGGTTACACTACACAATACAGTTCTATTTATTCTTGGTTAATTAATAGATTATTAACTGGAGCTGGGGCAGTGTTACAGGCATACACACTGTTGCAAAAAGTATTACTAATAACCTATTCATTCCATTATTTCCTAACTTTAAAATAATCTTAATGCCTTCTGTGGTGATGCCTTAAGATTTTAGCCTTTATATTTTTCAAATCCTGTGCTGCATTAGTGCATAACTCTAAGCTCCATAGTGTTAATTGCTGTCTTCACATTTTGGTCAGACAAAACAATTCCTTAGACCTGAGATCTATGGGCACCCTACAACCTCAGGCCCCAAAATGTATAAACAAAAGGAGCAAACTGGGGATAAATTACTTCATTAACTGAAGTTGTAATTGGAGGATTAACCCCTGATATTTAACTTACAATTGTGTGAAAAACTCATTACCACCATCCATCTTGGGTGTAGCCCTTTGGAGGTTTTTGACAGCCCAATTTACCCTCTTCAAGCCCTTTAATAAATACCTATTCTTATTCTCTCAATCTTATCTCAAGGCCTTTAATAAATACCTATTCTTATTCTCTCAATCTTATCTAGCCTCTGTTCTAGGTAGCCACTCCAAAGCACAAGTAGAAACAGAAGAGGAAAATTTCTGTTTGTTTTGGAGGCTGGGTGGTTTTTTCCCCCCCAGATTTGCTCCTCTCTTGAAACACACACCCATTACATTTTGATCTTAAATCAGCCTGTTGTTTCTGATGTTCTGCTGGTTTGCTGTCAGAGAACTCACGATTCATGCAAGTAATTTTGGGCATGTCCCATCTTCCGTTGCCCTGGCAGCGGATGGTCGGGATGTGGCGCTGGATGAAGCCATCCTTGCAGTGGTATCTGATGAGGGAGTTGATCTCGTAACGAGGTTTCATCTTCCCAAAGGTCTTGGCATTTTCCACCACAGGAGGCTGGCCACAAGCCACTGGAAGGAAAAGAGAGCACCACCCAAAATTTCAGTTTGCGGTTTGAGCTGGGGTTGGGGCTCTTTGTGGATTTCTGTCCCTTTTGTGGCTCCCAAGAGGAGCATCCAGACAAGGACAGGGGGGGGTCAGTCTGTCCTGTGGATCTCCAGTCTTGTAATCCAAAACCAAGAATGATGGAAATTGGAAACTGGCATATAATGTGGTCAGTATTGCCTTTTTGGTTTAAATTCTAAATGTAAATTTAAGCCAAAAGGTTGGCATACTCACACAAAGAAGCTGTTTTTCAGAAACCTGAAAATTAGTGAAGTTACTACAAGCATTAAAGGAAAAAGTCCTTTTTTCAGGACTCTTCATGTCATCCTCAATGACAGGCTGTTCAAAAAATAGAAACTTTTTGAAAACAAGGTCCAAAGACCATGGTGAAAAGTATTGAATGGCAATTTAGAAGATTATGCTTTTGTAACTGCAAAGTTTGTACCTGTTCCTTTCTTGCAGGTGTAAGTAAGGTGATAATTGCATGGGACATCATTCCACTGCCCATTCTCATGCCAGATTATAACAACACAGTCTTCTCCAGCAGAAAAGAAGCTGTCTGGCTGGTTTGGTCTCCAGTTCTCATATTGCTGCAGAAAAGAGAAGCAAAGTCATCATTCCCAGTGCTGGGGAATATTTATATTAAGAAAACAGCACATCATATCACCTGTGATAAAGCAATCTCAACAGTTTGATTCAGGCTGGGCTAAACAAAGCTAGATTTTTAACATCCTCCCCCTATATTAAAGATTATTTTAAGGGGAAAAATATTCTGGTCTAACTTCTCATTTACTGTAAACTGATGTCAGGTGAACAAAACAAAGAGACACAAGGAAAACTGGATCCTAAGAGTGTCAAAAAAAACTCTTTCCTACATAAATGTCAGGAGGTAGAATGTAAGAAAATAGAATAAATAGTCCATGACCCTCATTGGTGCACATTCACTAAGTGAGAAATTACAGACTAACTTCCCAGACTTGGATTATCTATGACACAGGATGTCATAAATAATCAAAATCTGACTTCAGTAATCCAAACTGGCTTCATTCAGTTAATGAAGTCATTCCACAGGATGATGTGCAGAATTAGGCACAGCTTAAGTGAAAGAGTCAGAATGTGGCCCCCAAAACCACTGGAGAATGGTTTAGTTTCCACTAAAAATGCTAGGTGGCAGACTAAGCCCAGGCAACAGCCTCTCAGCTTTAGAAATGGTGATTCAAATTCTGCCCTCTGTTGAAAAAAACAGCCTCAAACATCAATGAAAATATGTGAATAAAAGCAGAAAGTGCTTCTTCAAAACACACTGCTTCTAGAAGTAGAAATATGGGTTTTGGGTACGTGCCAAACAAACAAAAAAACTCCCAAAAGAACCCTCAGATGGCTGTAGAATACCAGCACAATGTCATTTTTGGATGAAAATTTGGGAGGATTCAGTCTGTTTTTACAATTAATGGGCAGGAGAAGTAGCAGCAGTTTTGTCAGACTGATTGAAACTTGTGCAGCAGTTTCATACCTCCTCCTGCCCTGCCAGCCAGCAGAGGTGGGATAATCCCTCACCTTGCTCCCAAAAAAGCATAGGAATCTGAGACTGGCATGTCAAGAAAAGTGAGAGAATATTTGGAAACCACTCCTAACGATTTTCGCTGTGATTTCTGTTGTGTCATTCCAGTAAGAATTTAGGGAAGGATAAAAATAGATATCTGTAAGAACTGGAATTCACATAAATGCCAGACATTAACCAGGCAGCTAGCCCCTTGTATGGGCAAAATGACACAGTTCCTACAGTGCTTATATTTTCTCAGTGCTTACATCTTTCTGACTAGAGCTGGCCCGTATAAATGTCATACAAGTTTAGCTTTCCACTTTCTTAACTTTGTGAAATAACCCCTCTTCACTGCCTGGGTGAACACATTTTAGAAATGAATTTAACATACCACACACAAGCAGTATTTACCTTACAATGAATCAAACTGTGAAAGGAAAATGAGCTAAATACTTAACCTTTTCCTACCACGTGTCATCTTACCCATCACGGGGTTTAATTATCCAGGCATTTTAACCAGCACAGCCTGAATAAATTTGTTCTGCGCTGAATTTATTGCCTCTAATAAAACATCCCCCTTTTCATTAACTCCATCTCAACTTTCCAGTGTTTACCTGTCCTAAATTACACCAATTCATTTACTCAGGTCTAGGATCCACTCGCTTTCAGGAAGATGTGCATGGATACACATAAAAATTAAACTGTAAGGGTAGTGGCAGAAAGTTTCACCAAAGTCCTGAGAGCCAAGGAAAGATTTCCACAAGCCTCACAGCTGTTTCTAGTGGAAATGACACTGCAGAGCTGCTTGCTTCCATAGGGATGAGAGTGTGGGAATGAAGGATTTTTGGTGGCTATTTGGGGGTGTGTGAGCTGGAGGTGCTCAGCAGCCTGCCAGCTCCCACCCTCAGCACTCAGACTCCATCTGCTCTTGCTTGCCTTGCCAAAATGACTCCAAAAATTTGTGTTTGCTCAGCTGGCAGGGCTGCAGCGTAGTGGCAAAGCATTACAGCTAGGCCCTGTGGTTTGTTCAAGAATGTCTGATATCCTCCAGCATGACTTGCTGTTACCTCACATCTGATATCGTCATTGCACAGATTTATTTTGGCTGAGGAGCTCTGATTTTGCCTGGGTCTGGTGCCAGAATTGCTTAGCAGAGGAAGTTCCAGACTGCTGAATTGCTTTCTTAGGTCTCCACCCAGCTCCTCTGTAGTTTTTCAGTTCCTTATTTAGACACTGATAATGGGACAATGATACTAGGAGATTCTCAGAGTTTGAGGGGAATAGACAAATAAACTAATATTTTGCTTTTCTCTTATGGATTACATCTTTACACAAGCACAGGCATGAATCTGTTTTTCACTAATGTAGATCTGGGTGACTGCACCATCTCCAGTAAACCCATATCAGCAAAAAATGAATTGGAAAAAACCTTTGGCAATGCTCTTAGCTGTATCATTCATAAGACAAAACCTAAATAGAATCAAATACTTAGTGAATACATGGAAGAAAAGTTGATGTAAGGCTTTTAATCCTTATCAGAAATATTGGCACTGGGTGATTGCACAGAGTGACCTAAAACCCACCACTGCTCTGGTTTTTGAGCAACATTATCAGAACAGATATGAATTTTTTTCTCTGTATTAAGATGCAAAGCACTTCCAGAATGTGCATTTATGGATATGCAATCTTAATCGTGTACAAGACACAAAACTGGAGGAGGAGGAGGAGGTTTGGCTGACCACACTTCTCCTCCAGCTGGAGAAGGAGGTCTAGAGCAATCACAGAATCTCAGAATGGTTTGGGTTGAAAGGAACCTTTAAAATCATCCAGCCCCAGGGACACCTCCCTCCAAGCCCCCATGTCCAGCTGATGAAAACTGGAGTTTATACTCTTTATGCTTTCAATTATACTGCAATAATTAGCTAATCTTACTTTTTTGGTTTTATTGTTGAAATCAAAACCTTCTCTGTCACATTGGATTTGTTTTTTCTGGCTTTCTCTGGTGAAAGTTTTGCTGCAGAGTGTGGATGGTCCATGACTTGGAGCTGGAGCTGAGCTCTGATTCAGCTCTTCAGGCTTCCTACGTGGCACTAGATAATGCACTTGGCTGGCCATTCACAGCCCATAAAATATCATGGCTTCAAAAGCCCATGAGGACATTTTAATAAATTCCTCATTTTTGGGGAGGATTTCCTCACATGGCACTGCACAAATTCACAGTCCTGTTTGGGTGGCAGGCTGACTTGTCACATGAAATAAAAGTAAAAAAAAAAAAGTAAAAAGTAAAAAAAAGCCAGGACTATCAAGAGCTGTGAAGCACAAATCTTTATTAGCCAGCCACCACCTATCCTCAATCAATGCTAATTAAACAGAAGGATCATAACCTTCCCATCATGGAGAGGACCCTGCCTGGTGGGAGATTTATTTCAATTCCCAGATAAGCAGCCTTTCTTGGTGGGTTCATTTCTTTGCTAATGGGTAATCCACTCAGCTCCACAAGGTGTTTTCACTGCCCAGGTGAATCCAGGAGTATCTCACCTTTGAGACACTCATTTGGAAATTTCCTTTGCCTCCAAAAGGCTCATCAAGTGCCTGAGCTCAATCACTTGGATTTTGCAAACCAAACGAGCCAATGAGCATTGTGTTTAATAAAGCACAATAAAAAAAAACACTGATGCCAACAAAACTTTACTGCTTGACCCCAGTATTGTGTAAAGGCCAGTGATCCTCTGCATAGGACTGAACCTAGGAAATAATTTACTTAAAATACATCTATTTAGATTTATAGGTTAAGGCTTTTCCTTCTGGGGAGAGGAAACATCTTTTCAGCATGTTTAAGTAAGCTGTCTCTACAAAGCTGTCCTGGCACATTTTGGAGTTTGCAGTTGTGATTTTTATTTTCTTTTGTTCTGGCTACTTCCCTGTCTGATGCAAGACTGATGAGGCAAATTAAAGGAAAAGCAGCAATGGAAGAGGTAGGGACTGGCTGATTGGATACTTTTTCTGCCATTTCATCTGAAAGTGGAGCAACATTTCCTGCCTGGTATTTATCACTAAGCTGAAACCACCACTGCAAACCTAACTATCACCCTTTTCTTCTCCTGCCATAGCTCTGATAAGAACAGGAATACACCTTTTTTTTTTTTTTTGCTAACAAAGTCTCCAAAATCTTTATCAGGAAAGGCCCTGAATGAGTCCCTCACTGTGGGAGTTGTTATAACTGGACAGCTTAAGTAAAAATTATATCTCACATTCAGTCAGTCTCGAGAATTACTTGCTGGCTGAACTTCAACAAGATCAGCACGAGGTTACAACGAGCACATGCATCAGTCCAGGAAACCCTCATGTGTGACTCAGGCTGCTGTACAGCACTGGTGCTGTTACAGGAGACACTTGGAAAGTTTAAATAGGATTGCATTTCTTTTCCACAGGAAAAAGAAAAAAAATCAGATTTCTGTGAAGATTTGGCAATGTATGAAATACTTCCATTAAGGTCAGCTGGTATTTAAATGCATTTTTACATGGGAAAGACAATAAGTTATCTTACAGTGCAGGCTCTGTTCCACTAAAATTCCCTCCAGTCCTGCAAAGGGTTCTTCTGTTTAATTTTATGAATGGAAGCAGTCTGACAGAGCCCACCAAAAGTGCCCTTGGGATTAAAAACTGCATTCACTGAGAGCTTAAGCACACACCTTGATTTAAGGCATGGGTCATGCCTTAAGGGGGACCATCCCAGGGAAGATCACATGCAGGATTCAGACAGATGCTAAAATAATTGCCTGAAGGAGGGACCAAGTGTGTGCATAAATCTTTGCTGGAAGAAACTCAAACCAATCTGGATATTTAAACCTATCTACAAGTACACACAAAAATCACATGTCATGATCCTGATATATAAATTTTTTTTTTAGGTTCTGCTTGAATGCCTTCCCTTTAGCTCCTAATCTGAGTTTTATTTGCATAGGATTTGGGAAACTGGCAGGGTTTGGACCAGGCAGGAACCCAACACTCCCCATGACTGAGTCACAGTGTGAGCAAGACAAAATCCCAGGAGGAGCTTTGCTAAGTACTTCTGCAAAAGATTTCACTAGCAGGGGTTGGGATTTTTGGTAACAGAGGGATGGAATCTATTGAGAAACTTTTGGAGTCCTGTGCAGCAGCTTGCAAAAAAAAGAAAGGCACTCTGGAAAACATAAATTCGTGTGCATCTATGGTTATCCACAAAAAGTGATTGCAGACTGAATAAGCAGGAAGAGCTGTGCAAAAAGGAATAATTTGGGAAGGAAAACTAATTAATTGAAATTGAAATTAATTGAAAGCCATACAGTGGAAAAAAGGCTGCCTGAAATTCAAAGGTAAAAGCACTGCCATTCCTACAGTTTGAGGAATAAATGATTGTATGGTGGAGCAGATGTTTTTGAAACAGCACCAAAGAATGACGATTTTTCCATGAAAATCAGAAAACTGTGAGAGAGGCAATGAAAAACCACTAGGTGACGCTGTCTACTTGCTGCTCCAAAATTACAATTATTATAATTATTCAGAAAAGAAACCTCTTTCATTAACTCTTTCAAAGCTAAATGAAGCCATGAACTTTTACCTGTTCATGGTGGGTTTGGTTTTGGTTTTTTTTCAGAATATTTGCTTTCATCACTCATTGTACAGTTCAGTTTTGAGGGAATGCTCAGAAGTCACTTTAGCAGCTGAGAAGTCATGTTAAAAATGAGTGGCAAAGGAAGTAGGGTGGTAAGTGGTAATTCATGTTTGTTTTGGAGTCACATTGACATGAATATATATTAGCAGCGTGATGCAAATTGTGTGGGGTGTGATTTAATCTTTTTTGTGCGCAGCTACCAGGAGAGCCACTGGAAAAAAAAAGAAAAAAAAAAAAAAGAAAAAAAAAAAAGAAAAACCTGCACTTTGTCAACAATTACTGCAGGTTTGAAGCTGCCCAAGAATTTTAGCCCAGAGTAAGGAGTAATTTCAGCCCAGCAGTAACAAGTCTCTGAAGTAATTGCTGACCCCCCTGGTAAAAACAAGACAAAACCCCACTTTGTCCAAGAGGCCCTCATTACAACATCCTGAACCAAAAATATACCTGTCATTAATAACATTATATAGTTCTCCTCCATTTAAACGTGGGTCAAATGAGCATCTTAAAAAGAGGCTGTAATGACTGACTGCAGCACAGAACCAAAACATTTGGTAGGTTTAAAATCTCCTTCTCCAGGGATCCTGCGGGACATGGGCACAATGAGCTTTTTGTTTGCAGCTGACTACAGCACTTTTTTAGTTTGTTTGCTTTACTCAGCCCTCAGAGGCAGGCTCCTTCACTACAATACTCCATGCCTTTTGAAGGTTTTGGGGTTTTTTGTGTGTGTGTTTGTTCAATGAAGTTACTCTTTCTGAGAGGGGTGCAGTTACACATTTGCTCAAGTTAAAGCCTTCTGATCCACCAACCAATAAAGGAAGGAAAAGAGAGGGCTTTGTTTTTGCCAGAATTAAGTTTCTGGGATGTTTTCCTTCTTTTCTTTTTTTTTAACTTTTAATTTATTTTTTTTTTAATGTAGCTACCTAACACTGACAACCTGAGTAACCAGAACACAAAGCATAAACACCCCTGTGCTGAAGGGCAGGAAAAACCAAGGCAGGGTCTCTGGACAGCTTTAAAAGTGGCAATATGCCTTTTCCTGGCTGGCAGCATTCTCCCAGTGACAGACAATCTGGCCACAGAGGCTGGCCAGCTCCTTATTACAGCACTAATCTTATGTAATGGCAGTGAGCTCACTGCCCTACAAAGCACTAATTATCAGCAGCGTTTTCCAGGGGATGTGAATAACCCCCCTCGTGGGGCAGGGGGCCCTGGGCACAGCCCCAAGTTGCTGTATGTGCTTAATCCATAACATGAATAGCTCCAAAGGGCTCCTTGTCTGCTGTGCCTGCTCACAAGGGTCCTTAGCAAACACAAAAGGGGAGCTGCCAAAAGCAACACCAGATTTTTTTCTTCTTTTTTTCCCCCTCATTTTTTTTTTCTGTTTGGATGGGTGTGCTTTACAGCTGTAAAAGTTACCATTCACAGAGCTAAGTGAATTATTTAAATTTGATTTCAGTGGCGTATTTTCAAGCATCCTGTTGTGTCCTCTCTCCCTTTGATCAATTATTAAATGCCCCCGTTGATAATTAAGTTCTGTTGTTCTGTAGTTTGTATTGCATCACATTTAAAGTATAAAAAGATCCAAGCAAGCAAATTCCTCTGCTCACACAGCTGTGAGAGTGTTTGGGCCTTGCTTCCTTCTCCTGCATCACTGTGTTTTTCCCCAAATGTGTTTGATTTTACTGCTTAGAGCCTTATAGATAATTGTGGGGTGAGGATGGTCCTTGATACACACTTCAGAGAGTTGTTCACTGTTAAGAGAAATGCTGGGAGAAAAGTCTACAGTGAAGTGCAAAAAACAATTTAGATTCTGTAATTTTCTAAATGTAAATAAAGACTACATATAGCCATTTTCATTGTACTGTGGAATGTAAATCAGAGGGAAAATTATGTTCTCCCACACCAAAGCCAACAGAACAGCCCTACAATTACCCCTGAAAAGAAGAAAAGCAGAGCTAGGAAAACATGCTCTAAAAAACACAATATTATTCTCCCCTGCCTCTTGAATCTATCAGTGTAATCATACCTGAAATGTCTTGAGCAGAAACTGGCTTGATTTTCAGGAAGCAATGAATAACAAAGCTCTAAAAGAGCTGGGGTGCTGCAAGTTCTCTGAACACACCTCAGAGCCTGCTCTCACCACCAACACTTTGGGACAAATTATCTGAAATCTGGGACCAGATTTGCCAAAGTTTGCAGCTTCCTGCTGGTCCACACAACCTCAGGTGATGCTCCCAGATTTGTGGCAGTGTCCCCTCCTCTCCAGCTCTCACTGAACCTGCTCCACGTGTGAGGATCCCAAAAAGAAACTCACTTTTTTGTGCTGCACTAACACAGCTGCCAACAGCTCCTTCCCCTTCACATGAAAAATAAAGGTCCAACAACTCCTTGCCCTTCATTTAAAAAAAGGTATTGGGTTTTTTTTGCCCAAAATTTGTTTTGTTGTGTGGCTTATCAGCTCCAGAACGTGAATTTCACCTCTCCCAGCCAACAGAACCACTGAAAAGTTCTTTCTTTCAAAAACAAAAAAAATCTAAAAACACCGCCACCACCACCAAAAAAAACCAACCAAACAAAAAAAAACCCAAACAAACAAACAAAAAAATTAAAAAAAAGAAGAGAGAACAGAGACACAAAGAAGATGACAAAAAATTGCTCCCTGCCACCCAGAAACAGCAAAACAAATCAGAAAAAACCAGATACATGTGAGCAGCCATTGGATTCCACAGCTTACTGTAATTACAGCCTTTTTTATTCTGCTCATTGGACAATGTTCCCTAAATTAGCCAAGGAGAACTTTGAAGATAAATTCTGGCCTTAGCCAAGAAGATCCCAATTTGTTTTTTAAAGAAATTTCAAAAAAAGAAAGACAAATATAAGCAAATACTTCTGACCAAAAAAAAAATCCTGTAATGATAGACCAGCCACCTGAAAACCATTTTCTTTATTGAAAATGCCACCTGAGCTGACAATTAAACTTTAGGGCATGAGAGGTGGGACACTAATTACTTTATTCAAGTAATTTTGCTCTTCTCAAGCCCAGTCTGTGTTTGGGTTGCAGTGGGTACAACAAACTGAAAATGTGTGTTTTACCAGCAGATGGTGAGGCTTTTTCTGCACAAGACTGTGCCATTTTGCCTGAAAGGCAGGAAACTGCTAACTGGTTTTGAATTAAAACCACTTCACAGTTCAGAAATAAACTTGCCAACCCCTGCTGAAATCTCACAGGTGATAATGCAGCAGACATTTCAGTGAGGTGGATCAGAAAACCTCCTCAAGTATAATAGATTCAGGACCAGAATCTATAATATTGTGATTAAGGAGTGGGCCTGTTTCTATTTTATTAAGATAATTTTTCTTGTCCTAAAAGGTTGTGGGGTTTTTTTTATGGAAAACAGGCAGACAAAAGATTGGGTCAATAAGATTTAAATGTGGGTCAAGGAGATTTAAATACTATTTCTTGCTTTCTCACTGAATTTGAGTGTACTGGCTTCATTATTCAAGACACCAATTCCTCCAGGAATTCCAAGAGCCAGAGTGTGAATTTACCACATCACTCTTCATCTTTCCCAAAACTTGCTTACTGGCATTATTTTTCCAAGTTCAGCATAAATTCCAAAAATGTGCAAAAGAATACAAAGTTTGAGGGCTTTTTGTTTGCTTGTCTATTTTTTGAGTTTTGTTTTAATTTTTTGGGGTTTTTTGTTTTGTTTTGTTTTGTTTTAGTTTGTTTTTTTTTTTTACTGCTGCTGCTGGTTTTGATGAATTGTTAGCACAGAGTATTTTCTAGAGGGATGAAAAAGGAAGAATTCCAAGATATCAAAAGTGGCTGACTTACTAGGCACCTAAACTGTCTTTTTCAGAAGGGCTGAGAGCCTGTCAAGGCTACTTTAGGTTCAGTGAAGGTTTTCCAGTAAGAACCTTAATTCTGTATTCTCATTTACATGCTTTGCCCAAATATCATGTTTAATGGTGGCTGGCTCTTGGTCTCAGTTTAAAAAAATCTGGAGAAACACAACTTGTCAGAGGCTGAAAATGTTAAAAAATTAATGATTTCCTTCCACTGAACCCATTGGCTGGAAAACATTTTAGGTGCAAAGAGAGAAAAAAAAAGGTATTTTATCCCTTTTCCCAAAATTGCCAATAAAATATCTGGCAAAAGAGTTGCTGTCAGTGTGCTGCATATTTCTGGTGGGAAATGAGTACCAAAGTAATATAAACCTTTTTCTGTGTCTCCAGTAGTAAAGTTTGTGTTTCAAGCATTCCCAATTCCCAATTCTAGGGGCTTGTTTTGGTTCAGAAAGACAATTCACATGACAGAGAAAGCTGTCACCTACAAAATGTCTTGATGATTTGTTGTTGTTGTTGTTAAATTGCTTTTTCTTTTAAGTCTACAAAGCACCAGAACTGTTAGGGGTTTATTTTTAATCCATAAAACCTCATAAAGTCATGCTGCATGATTTCTTGAATTGAACCAAGCTGTTGTTGGAGAAAATTCAAAGAAGTATCAAGATAAAGATGAATGTGCACCACTTGTAGCTGCACAATCACTTTTCTGATGGAATCTCCAAGAAAACTGATATCAGGGGGATCCCCAGCAGGCTTGACAACTTTTCCCCTCTGCCAGTAGTTTTGAATAGAATTGTGGATAGATAATATTTTTTTGGAGAGTGCACAGAGTAGGGAAATAAATTTAGAAACAGCTGAATACAGATGCACCCTGATACATAAAATACATCAAGGCTATTTAAATTCTGGCTATAGGCAGGAAAAACCTCTAAGCTCAGAAATTCAATTTGGAACCTGAGTGTTGATGTAATAATGCTGATTGTTATTATCACAAATTATGCTAATGCATTTAAAGCCAGCATGAATTCTGCTTATCTGCACACACATGGAAGAGGCAAATTTTCTACTGCATAGTATTTAAATTCACTTCAATTTTAGGACATCATCAGGGAAATAGATTGGATGTATATATTTAATTGTTATCATTCCTATCAATTACTAGAGAAGTAATAAATCACTTTAACAACAAGAGTGGTTAGAAAGTATGAGAAATAAGTTAAAAGCCAGGGAAAAATGAACAAATGAGGCAGCTGCTCAGAACCATGAGATCCAGAAACCATATGGAATAAGTTATGAGGAAAATCTATTGAAGCAATGAACATAAGTGATTTCAAGAGACACCTAAATTGTTTCTGAAGGAAGAGACAGAGGGAAGTTGTTAAAAATGAAAGAAAAATAAGGTGGAAAAAAAGATCAATCAAAACAGAAATCTGTTGGACAGATGGTACCACTCTGCTCCTAAAATATCTTAGTATCTTAAAATTGAAAAATTACATAAAAATATAATGCCCTGGGTCAGTAGCCTGAATTAAGGCGGAAAAAAAAAGGATCTTAGTTCTAATTTTAATTCCCTCAAAATCACAGAATCATAAAATGGTTTGGACTGGGAGGGACACCTTCCACTAGACCTGAGTGATCCCTCAATGGCACAACAGCTCTGTCTTTGGAATATATAAGCATTTATCTTATTTTACACTTGGTGTCTGGAATCACCAATGGGTTCACCACCCCTCCTTGCTGCCACCTGCCACACACACAGCCATGTCCCCAAGAAATGTCTCATTTATCAGCCATTTCAGAGCACTTTAAGACCCTGGTTATCTACATGAAATGGCAATAAATGAAGCCTGCTTTGCCCCAGGTGTCTTTCTACACCAGCAGCAGCCAAATGGTCTGCAGCAACAACAGGTGTGTCCAGATGCTGTCTGATTTAAAACTTCACAACTGGAAGGAAAAATCATAACCACTTTGGGCTTTTTCTTGGTGTAATGCTCTTCACTGGGTGCTCAACACCAAATAAATCATCTGTTCCTTCTACAGAAGAGACTAAATGGGGAAGAGTTTAATAATTTCCTATGTCCATCAGCTCTTTGATTTAGGTTTGTTGATGGTGGGTGAAGATGTTTTCCCTCTCCTTCTGCTGGTTTTCCTTTTTAAGTCAGCATCTTAAAATGTGATGGGTGAATTATGGGTCACAGGCCTCCTGAACCAGCTAAGGATGGCTGCTGCAGAGCTGCCACACAGAGCAGGCTCCAGAAATACTTGAGAGGCTCCTCTGTGCACCCCAGAGACCCAGCAAAGAGCTTGAATGCCACATCATCCCCCAAAAATGCATCCTGGTGAGTGAGGAGGATTGCCACACATGGCCTTGTGCAAGGCAAAATCACGAACCAGCTCCAGCAGAGACCCTTAAATTACCACAGCCTCAGATTTTTGCTCATTTCCATTTGAAACCTTTGAGAGTTCCCACACATACAATAACAGGAACTAAGAAAAAGACCTTAGAGCTAAACCACAAAATATTAGGTGTCCCAAAATGAATTTACTGGCTGTTTGCTTGGGTCCATATTTAGTGACAGGCAATTTTTTTGGTTGTTTTTTGTTTGGGTTTTGGGGTTTATTTTTTTTTTTTAATGCAGCTTCTCCGATGCTAGTGGGAATTTGATAAGCCACCACAAAAAGAAATGAGTGAGTGATTTCAGCTCAAAGGCATCTTACCAGTGGGCTACCATCAGTCCAGCGGAAATCACGCTCAAACATCTTGTCATTGAGGCCAATCCACTGGTAGTCATGGCCAATACCTAGGGAACAAGAAGGGCATTTTTATTAACCTTCCCATAAATGGAAGAGATTTCACCAAAGAAAAAAATTTCATGCAGAATGAATCAGACATCCTGTTCTTAAGATTATTCTGCCCTTTGTGCTAATGACTGGCTTAGAGGCTCTTTTCAGCTTTTTTGTTTTAATTTGGGATGTGTGTAAAAATGCAGATTCGCATCTAACAGTTTTAAATGACCTTGTTTCTTCACTCCCAGTGATGTCTATCAAGGCAAAGAGAATTCATTTCCTACCTGAGAACATAAGAGGGGAAGAAAAGAAAAAATTCAAAATCACCTATTCTAATCCATATTTTTCAAGTTTTAGTTAGGCTGTGACCAGTGTTGTCTAAATTTTACAATACAACACAGTAGTTACTTCTTTATGCCTAACCAACATCATGCATGATGGCATTGGCTTGATGTCATATGCACAAAATACCTTGTCTTGAGAAAAAAAGTAAGTTTCAAAAACTTTCAATGCCAAAACAAAAGTTCCTGTTTTCATCCCTCCCCCAAAAAGTATTTTCTATTCAACAAGCAATAACTTAATAGTGATAGAGAACTTGTATTTATTGCAGAAGTAAACATTTAGATCACAAAGTGATTCTAAAAGTGTGCTGTAAGTTGGAGATGCAAAAGCTGAGTGGTGAGGAGGAGATCTCTGAACCCTCAGTGATCTCTCTTGTTTAGAGTCACAGAATACAGAGCTGGAAGGGACTCGTGGGATCATCAGTCCAGCTCCTGTCCCTGCACAGACACCTCAAAATCCCACCCTGGGCATCCCTGGCAGTGCTGTCCAAACTCTCCTGGAGCTCTGGGGCTGTGCCCATTCCCTGGGGAGCACCCTCTGGGGAAGAACGTTTCCTAAAACCCAACCCAACCCTGCCCTGACACAACTTCAGGCCATTCCCTGGATCCTGTCCCTGTCACAGGGAGCAGAGATCAGAGATGCCCCTCAGAGGATGCTGGAGACCACAATGAGGTCTGACCTCAGCCTGCTCTTCTCCACCTAAACTGTCCAAGTGACCTCAGCTCCTGTCTAAACCCTTCCCCACCACCTTTGGACATCCCCGACCCCTTCAGATCCCCCTGGTGTGGTGTCCCCCAAGGTGTGAGGCAGAGGGACGCCGTGGGTACGCACGGTTGACGAAGATCTGCTCCTCGTGGGACAGGATGCTGGTCAGGTGAGCTCCCTGCAGGCGGCACTCCCGCTCCGCCGTGTCCCACGTGCGCCGGTGCGCGAAGTACTTGTAGCACTGCCCCTGGAACTTGTGCCAGCCGTAGTCACAGGTCTCCGTGTCTGCAGCAAACAGAGCACAGCGCTGTCAGTGCGCCAGAAACAGGCATGTTTCATCAGTGCCCCAAAATCAGGCGCGTTTGGTCAACGCACCAAAATCAGGCATGTTTGGTCAACACCCCAAAATCAGGCGCATTTGGTCAACGCACCAAAATCAGGCGCATTTGGTCAACGCACCAAAATCAGGCGCGTTTGGTCAACAGCCCAAAATCAGGCATGTTTGGTCAACACCCCAAAATCAGGCACGTTTGGTCAACGCACCAAAATCAGGCACGTTTGGTCAATGCACCGAAATCAGGTGCATTTGGTTAATGCACCAAAATCAGGCATGTTTGGTCAACACACCAAAATCAGGCGCGTTCGGTCAACACCCCAAAATCAGGCACGTTTGGTCAACACACCAAAGTCAGGCACATTTGGTCAACGCACCAGAATCAGGCGCGTTTGGTCAACGCAAAAAATCAGGTGCGTTTGGTCAACGCACCAAAATCAGGCATGTTTGGTCAACGCACCGAAATCAGGCACGTTTGGTCAACGCGCCAAAGTCAGGCACATTTGGTCAACGCACCAGAATCAGGCGCGTTTGGTCAACGCACCGAAATCAGGCACATTTGGTCAACGCACCAAAATCAGGCACATTTCTTCAATGGACTAAAACCAGGCACCTTTGGTCAATCGACCAAAACCAGGCATGTTTCTTCAGTGAACTAAAATCACGCACATTTCTTTGGCCAACGCACCAAAATTAGACGATCTTGATCAATCAACCAAAATCAGGCGTGTTTGGTCAACACAACCAAAATCAGGCATGTTTCTTCAACGGACTAAAACTGGGCACCTTTGGTCAGCGCATCAAAACCAGGCACATTTGATCAATCAACCAAAACCAAGCATGTTTCTTCAATGAACTAAAATCAGACACATTTCTTTGGCCAATGCGCCAAAATCAGGCATATTTGGTTAGTGCGCCAAAATCACGAACGTTTATTTGGCCAATGCACCAAAACCAGACAACTTTGATCAATCAACCGAAACCAGGCATGTTTGGTCAACACAGCAAAATCAGGCACATTTGATCAATTAACCAAAACCAAGCATGTTTGGTCAACTCACCAAAATCAGGCATGTTTGGTCAATGCACCATAACCAGGCACATTTGCTCAGTGCAATGAAACCAAGAACATTTGATCAATCAATCAAAATCAGGTACATTTGGTCAATGCACCAAAACCAGGCACATTTGATTAACCAACCAAAACCAGGCACCTTTGGTCAATCAACCAAAACAAGGCAACTTTGGTCAATTGACCAAAACCAGGCATGTTTCTTCAATGAACTAAAATCACGCACATTTCTTTGGCCAATGCACCAAAATTAGACAACTTTGATCAATCAACCAAAACCAGGCATGTTTGGTCAACACAGCAAAATCAGGCATGTTTGGTCAATGCACCATAACCAGGCACATTTGCTCAGTGCAATGAAACCAAGAACATTTGATCAATCAATCAAAATCAGGTACATTTGGTCAATGCACCAAAACCAGGCACATTTGATTAACCAACCAAAACCAGGCACCTTTGGTCAATCAACCAAAACAAGGCAACTTTGGTCAATTGACCAAAACCAGGCATGTTTCTTCAATGAACTAAAATCACGCACATTTCTTTGGCCAATGCACCAAAATTAGACAACTTTGATCAATCAACCAAAACCAGGCATGTTTGGTCAACACAGCAAAATCAGGCATGTTTGGTCAATGCACCATAATCAGGCACATTTGCTCAGTGCAATGAAACCAAGCACATTTGATCAATCAACCAAAACCAGGCATGTTTGGTCAATGCACCAAAACCAGGCACATTTGATTAACCAACCAAAACCAGGCACCTTTGGTCAATCAACCAAAACAAGGCAACTTTGGTCAATCGATCAAAACCAGGCATGTTTCTTCAATGAACTAAAATCACACACATTTCTTTGGCCAATGCACCAAAATTAGACAATTTTGACCAATCAACCAAAACCAGGCATGTTTGGTCAATGCACCAAAATCAGGCATGTTTGGTCAACACCCCAAAATCAGGCACGTTTCTTCAATGGACTAAAATCAGGCACCTCTGGTCAGTGCATCAAAACCAGGCACATTTGATCAATCAACCAAAACCAAGCATGTTTCTTCAATGAACTAAAATCAGACACATTTCTTTGGCCAATGTGCCAAAATCAGGCACATTTGGCTAGTGCGCCAAAATCACGAACATTTATTTGGCCAATGCACCAAAAACAGACAACTTTGATCAATCAACCAAAACCAGGCATGTTTGGTCAACTCACCAAAATCAGGCATGTTTGGTCAATGCACCATAACCAGGCACATTTGCTCAATGCAATGAAACCAAGCACATTTGATCAATCAACCAAAACCAGGCACATTTGGTCAATGCACCAAAATCAGGCACGTTTGGTCAACGCACCAGAATCCAGCACATTTATTTGGCCAATGCACCAAAACCAGGCACATTTCTTCAGTGGACTAAAACCAGGCACATTTGGTCAATGCACCAAAAACAAGCAATTTGATCAATCAACCAAAACCAAGTATGTTTGGTTAATAAACCAAAATCAGGCACATTTGGTCAGTGCACCAAAATCAAGCACATTTATTTGGCCATTGCACCAAAACCAGGCACGTCTCATCTACACAAAAGGATTTTCTGTGGGACAAAGCTTCAAGAAAAAACCCATCTGTTAAGGCATGCAGAATCACACACCCATCCTTGAGACCTCACTTTCAGGCAGTTGTGTTCACCCACTTTTCACCACAAACTGCACGGGTATTACTTATCTAAGGTACGTAATTACAATTGGAATTTTTGTGGGTTTCCGCTGATTGGATTTATCTGAATCTGGGCAATTTCAGGAGGACGTCTCCATCCTTATCCCTGGATGGATGAAATGCCTGGATGTTGGGCTGCAGTGAACCTACATTTCATCAGTTTCCTGAGCCTGTCCTTGGGTATGGGAACTTTTACACGGACAAATGGTTCTTCAAGTGACTGTACTAACTTAAGTTTGGAAGAAACTGATAACTGAAGATTATATGAAGGGAAATTACTGTAATTTTTCAGCCTGCAGAAGAAAAGCTGCAATATTATCTTTCTGAGCCAATGCCCCCAAATCCTCCTCCAAAACCCATCTTCCTTGATGAAGTCAACTTTAGGCGTGAATTTGTTAGGAAGTTTGCAAAGCTGAAATACAAAGTAATGAAATTACACGTTGTCTGTGCTTGCATGAGGCATGCTGCTGATAAGAATAAATCACAGAGAAAGTTCACACCAACCACTATATCCTTTCAGCTCAAAGAGAAATAAACACAATCCTTGGAACAGGAACAACCTGGATTTGACGTTAATTATTCTGTCAAGGTTAGGCAGCTGTAAACAGAATAGATGGCAAAAAACCCAAGAGTTTCAATTCCAAGTTTGCTTCCGTGGGGATGAATCACAGGAAAAATCAGTATCATTAAGATGGGCAAAACAAGAGTGATGTCTGAATGTGTCTGGGCTGTGCTTGAGGATGGGAAGGACTTGCCAGTGATAAGATGGAGTTTTAGGGAGGAGTGGGAGAATCAGCAGGGGAAAGGCAGAGAGTTTCGAGCCATGGCAGATGCAATGGCATCATAAAGGACATTTCAGCACAAGATCACAGCAAATTTCAGCCACAGCTATCTCAGCACACCCTGAGGGGCCTCAGGGTGCTGAGGAACAGAAACACAAGGCGTGGGCTCCCCCACCCCACCCACCAGGAATCAGCCACTTCCCACCACGTTTTATCAGTCCCACGAGCAAAACGGTGTCTGAAGCCAACTGTTCCAGCCTTTCCAGAGTTATGGAGACGTTCTGGGCTGGAAAATGGATTTCTCATTTTCAGTAAGTGAATGCAGTCAGTGGTCAATAACATGCTTTGGCCAAAAGGGCCAAAATAGCCAAATATTGCAGTGTAGGCCAAGGGCTGATGGCTGCAAATATCCTAAGGGATTACTTAGGTTTGAGCTGCTACCACCTGAAAAACAATTATTCACAGCACAGGTTCTTAATTCACAGGAGGAATTTCCATCCTGACACACCAAATTGCCTGTTTTTTCAGAAAAAGGTTTCAAATCCCCCATGACACAAACTAGATTTTACATGTGCACAAATGGATTTTAAAGTACTAACCTATCATGAGGTTTATCAGAATTTCTCTGACACCAATAATGTAGCCATTGTCTTAGGAGACTGATAGCAAAACAATTTCCCAAAAGTCATCAGTATTGCCATAAATGTACCAAATGCAGAGGCATAACAAAGCTTACACTGATTACCTCCTTTCTATTTCCAGGAAGCTGAACTGTAGAAAACTGCTTGTGCCTTGAGTCATCCCAGCTATGAGAAAAGGAATGTAATCTACATAACCAAATTGTTAGTTTTTTTATCTTTTCCCTCTTTGTGTTCATTGGGAGGTGCAGGCTGCAGACACAGCTTTAATCTCTGGCATCGAGGTAATTTTTAAAGTTTAGTCTGCCTTGAGTTTTCTAGAACATTTGTTAAATCACATGAGGCTGACTAACAGACCTGTGTCCCTTGTGAAGGCACTTAAGATTTTATTATTTATCTGGTTCAGGGGCTCCTTTGTCTCACAGGAAACAACTCAGATAATAACAAAGAGCTGAGAAAAATGTGGCCAGAGAGGATTTCCAGACTATTCTAATCAAGTTTTCCCTGGCCTCTCCTAGGGAAGAAGTGAAGGATTTGAGAGAAGATCTCCTGAAAGGCACATTGGGGAAGCAAAGAAGTTTGAAAATACAAAACTGAGAGGACTGTATTTATAAAATTAAATATAATGGCCTGGGCATGAATAATAAATAACACAATTTTCCTTCTTAAGGCAAAAGGTGCCTGAAGTTAATTTTTGCACCTGTGTGTGTTCCAAATCCAAAAAAACCCAAAAAACTGATGGCTATAAAATACATGGTGAAAATTTTTTCTGGGGTTGGGGGAGTGATTGGGGATTCTGAGGTTTGTTTTTTGGGGGATTTTGCTTTTGTTGTTTGTTGGTGTTGGCATTTTTGGGTTTTTTACAGCAGAGAGGTTGATGAGAAGAGGGAAAAAATGAAAAGGGAATTGAAGATTCAAGATGATAGAGGATAAAAAATGCAAACCAGGCAAGCAAAACTGTGGGGACAGTTTCATCTCTGCAGATTTTGTCCTCAGTGTGCAATGAAGAAAGCTGAAAGGGTGATAAAAAGGTAAAGGATTCCATATGGACATAAATTTTTAGTGCCTTTACTAAACCAGTAGACACTAATTGCTGGTGGCTGTAAATTTTCTGACCCAACCACAGTGAGCAGAGTAGGTGCAAGCACTTATTATGAATGCAATACTTCACATTCATTGTGTACTCCAGCATGTGATGGAAAGACTGAAACACTGCTCACCATATTTGTGGTGGTTTAAAACTCATCTAGGGTTTATGACAATTCACAGGGGTTTTCAGTGGTGTGCACAATAAAGTTACCCTCACAGCTTCTGTTCTCTATAACTGCAATTGAGCATGTGTAACAACATCCCTAAACAGTGCATTTTAAAAAAACATAAGAGTTCTCTGTAGGTTTGATACATAAATAGGGACTGTTTTTCCAAAACCTGCTGACAATAGGTCCATTGTCTTTAAAGAAACTCCAGAAGAGGCTTAAAGGAAAAAAAGATTGACACAGGTACCAGAACATAATGAGAGTCTTACTCAGCTGTGAATTTTATCAGTGACTCTCTGCTTTCAGCTAATGAGGAAATGCTGGAGGCCACTTAGCCCACACAGGAGAAACCCATTTCTCTAGCAAATATCCAAAACATTCCCTTTTCAGCTGATAGACATCAGTAAGAGACCATCTGTTTTCAGAAAGCATCTTTTCCCTGGGCTCTTCTCAACTACTTCAATCCCAACCAACCAAGCCCTGGGAACAAAGGGAATTAAATGAGACTGGAGCAATCACAGACATTGAAGCAATGAACTTGGGTTATAAGAGCACATGATTTCTGATAGGGTGGTTAAAACCCACAGTTGTTTTGCTTTCAGAACCTGGAAGAGAGCAGCTGGTTGAATTGTCCCATGGAGGCTCATCCTGTTACAAACACACATGTGCCATTTTTGCACGCATGTCCAGCTGCAAGCAAGCCAAACCTTAAGGTTAAAACATTCCTTGAGAGCAGGTAGACACCAGCTAGAGCAGAAAAGGGAGAAAAAGGAAAGGAAACTCTAGCCAGCCAAGGAAGGAAGAGGAAAACCCACAGAGATGTTCATCCAGTTCTCATAAAGAGAACTCACCCTGAAATCTGAGGTTCAAATTGCAAGTCTCTGCCATTTCCTGAGAGTTGTCATAGGGGCTTTTCACAGAGGGGTGACAGTGGAAAGACTGATGGCTGTCCCAGAACAAAACTCACACCAAGATTTACTGTAGTCTCCTGTCATTCTTTGGAAAAGTGTTTTGGGGATATTTATGAATTTTAAAGGGTGATGTTCAAATGCCAACAAGTGACAAGCAGAATTTGCATCTTTCATTTGAAAAGATACAGGTGGTGGGCAAAAGGGGATATTGTCTCTTTTAATCTCACCTGCTCCAGAGTGATGCTGTCTTTACTGAGCTAACAATCCAGTTTAAAGGCAAACTTTTCAAGGAACTTTCAGCTGCACTATTTCTAACATCTGACAAATTCAGCTCTCTTCAGGAAGATGTTCCTGGGCTCAGATTGCTGAACTCCTTCCACCTGGCAAGAGGAAGGGCTGTCAGGGAGCCAGCTCCAGCTCCCTGAGTCTCAGGACTGATTTTCCTCAGCCTGGATTAGATCACCCAGAAGGTTCCTTTAACTTCACCACCTGCCAGAGCTCCCTGGTGTGCAGTTCTGCTGTCCCCTGTCACATCCCCTCCAAATGCTGACACAACCATGATACTCCTGTCAAAGATCCCTTAGTCCAGAGCAGTCCCACGGGGCAATTTGGGTGAAATTCTGAGTTTTGCATTTTCTTCTGCACCAGTGTAGTGGGTGTGGGTGTGGTGGTCTCCCACCCTGACCTTCATTTCCAAAGGCAGTGCATGCTCCCTGCTCCCATTCCCTCCCACAGCATTTTGAATGCTCAGCACTGTGCCTAACAAATCCCTTCAGACTGATTTTTTTTTAAGCTTTCTAAAATGAATAGTATATTTGAAATTAAAAAAAAAAAAAAAAGGAGTAATGAAATATAATCTCGGTGTGCTGAGCTCCACCTTTCCTGTGGCACTGAGGTGCACATTCTGTCGTCCTGGCTGGTCTTTAAATCTAGTGAGGTCAGGACTGATGCCTTGAAATAAAGCCTGCTTGCCAGACAACCATGTCTGAATCGCCAACACAGTTTTATTTTGTCTGGTGGAGTGGAAATTTGGCACTAAAACCTTTTCCCAAGTCCCAAACCACTGCAGGACTTTAAGTGGAGGAAATTTAAATTCCAAAGCTGAGAGAGCACAGCTCTGGTTCTGATTGACAAACTAGGAAATGTTCCCACTAACCACCTAAAATGCACTCTCAGGTTGGTCATAAAAAGCAGCTTAAAGCTACCATGGCACTCAGAGCCACTCACTGCTATGGATTTGCTGAAATGAAGGGGAGGAGGAAGGGAATGAGAACATTTATTTCTTTTGGTGTGAAAACACTCCCAATTTTTAATTTGGGAGACAAGATTCAGAAAGCCCTCTCAAGTTACAAGGTTAGCCAGGCTGCTGAAAAGGTTAAACAGTAAAATGCTGGAGCTGATCAGCTCTGAGATTTTTCATCTCTAACAAACAGAACTCCACAGGTTGAGCTGGAAGAGTTTGCAAATCATTCTTCACTGAAGGTGAGAAACAAACATGAAAATGCACAATATTAATGAAACAAATCCAAAGGTTTAGTTCAGTCACCTGTGACCAAAATCATTCAGCTGAAGGAAAAAATATTTTCATAAGTTTAGCAAGCACGTTGTAATACACTATTTTTTTTTCTCACGGAAACGCCTGCATTTATTTTATGGACAGAGCAAATGTTGCTACCCTATTCCTCCTCCCACATATTAAGTAAGCACTTTGCACTGTAAATGTTTCCTGTAAATGCAGTGGGGCTTCTTGCAGGCAATTTTCTAAAAACTACATCACTTGGACATTCAGTCTTATTTCAGTTGTCCAGCTTAGAAAGCTTTTTGCGATCTCCTTGTAACGATAATCCTGCACCTACTGTTCCTAAAATAATGCCAGAACAAATAATTTTGATAACTGTGGGATGAAGCTGTGAAATATGTGGTGCCCAGTGGATGAATATATAATCTGTCTCATTCACTAAACTATTCCTGCATCTCACTGATGCTTTTTGGAGGTGATGGGTTGTGGAGGGGAATACGTCTTTCATGACACATGTAATTTTTTAAGAGACAAAATCAGTCACAAAGTAACTCTGCTCCCACTCATTAAGCATCACTACAGTAATAAGAGAGCCTCATTATGTGTCTTCCCAGCAGTTTGCAAGCCAGAATAAGCAAGCAGGCTTGGAGCCACCTGAAAACTCCTTCTGAAAAGCAATACCTGGGACCTGTTGTGTTGACACAGAAATTGCCTCATGTATCAGTTTATATTTTTGTGCAACACAGGTTAGCATGTGGATAGGGCTTGTGCAAAAGAGCCTGGAAAAAACCCTGAACCACAAGTCAGGGAAGTCCAACAAAAATTAGGAGCTCTCCTCACCACTGGTGAATTCACGCAGGTTTTTGTCGGCTTCTTCCACCTTCGTGTTTTCAGAAGGCTTTGCCCTCTTACTCCAGAAGGATTTGGGGCTGGAAATGGGTGTCCAGCTGCACAGGAGAGGGAACAGCCCTTACCTTGCTCACAGAGAGCCCCGATGTAGCTGGGCAGGCACAGGCAGGTGAAGGTGTTGAGGCCATCGATGCACGTGGCTCCGTTCCGGCACGGGTTGGACTGGCACTCGTCGATGTCTGCAGCAGGAAATAAAAGTGGTTTCATCACCCACCCAACTCCCAGGAGGGAAATGTTCTGCAGCCTTAGTCAGGCTGGTGGCTGGGACCGGTTCAGAGCAGAGGAATGAAGTATTTCGAAAGGTCCCAGTGTGGATGAAATAGAGGAATGCCATGGAGCGCTCTCCTGGTGGGAAATCTGACTTGAGTGTGTGACCCTGGCACAACAAAAATTCCCACTCACCACCAGGGACCTCGAATATCTTCACAAAACTGAAATATTGGAAATCTTATCATGCTAATTTCAGCCTGCAGAGCAGCAGGCTCTGGAATCTCATTGGTTTGCATTTCTCATTTCTCTCTTGTCTAATCTTATTGAGATAAGGACAAAACATCGTGGCACTCATGGTCTTGCACAGTAAACAAATAACATGTCTGTCCCTGCCTCCTCTAGCTGCTAAAATACTTTATCTTCACCTTTTAAACTGGAGCATCAGTTCATTTTATATAATTATTTTCAGCAGGGGTTTCTTTTGCACAGGTTATAAGCTAGTGTGTCTCTTTGTAAAGATCATATGAAGTTTTCTAATGAGTGCTGTTCCTCTGAAACAATCACAGTGTAAACTTCAACACAGCTTTTGCAAACATCTCCATCCAAAAAAATGTAATGCTGGTTGTGGTTCACTTATTAAAATATAAGAGAGAAGTTGGACATATCTACAAACTAACAAACAACTAGACATAATTTCTGCATTATGTAGAAGACTTAAATATATATATTTCTATTTTAAAATATGTTCTGGTCAAATTTTATGCTAGGTCTTACTTGTTCCAGTAATTGTATCATACTTTGGTTGGCTTTCTGGAAGGAAAATTGGTAATTCTGAAGCACATAGGTGAGTATCTTGAAATCTACAGTCAAAGGAGGTTTAAAGATGTCACAGGCAGCTGGAAGAGGTTCCTCAGCTGAATTGGTTACCAAAATACTAATTTGTACCAAAGATGCATGTGATTATGATGATATTTAAATTTTCCTGCCACAATTTTCAATTTTGTGTTCAGTGCTCAGCTTCCCATTCACATTTGGGATTAGTTTATCTTACCAGCCTTTCAAAAATCTCTTAGGGAACCATCCCAAATACTAATCTCTATTTTGTTTTGTGGTTTTGAATTCAGTGCTGTGATTTCCAGCCATGATTTACAGTTCCCTTCACTCTTGTGTGTGTGCAAAAATCTGTGCACTTCATGGGGAGAGGGAAAAAGGGAGACACAATGACAATTTCCATTTAATTGTCCCAAAGCAAGGCTTTGGTGCAGAACTTTTCAAACATCCATGCAGAATTCAAATTTATAGCACACCAGGTCTCATGTACACGAGCTTTAAATCAAGTTATTCAGCACCCAGATGTCACCAGTTTACCTAATTCACACTGCTCCCCGCTGAAACCTGGCAGACAGGTACAGATGTAGAAGGAGCCACGTGGGTAGCAGGTACCACCATTGAGGCAGGGGCTGCTCTTGCACGGATCTTGGCCTGTTAAACAAGTAGAGAAAGGCATTTCATTCCCTAGTTTCAAGGAAATGGTGTATTTTTGATTTTCAGGAGGAAAAAAAAATATTTCTTCATTGTTGCATTGGTGGTGCAGGCTTTACTGTGGTTATAGAAACTCTATTAACATACTCAACCACTCAAAGTAAGATTTATAAAACAGTGAAGCTGGTCTTCAGGCATCACTACTTTCAACTTTAACAACAATACAGCATTTACTATGAACCAATGTAAATCACTGTCGGAATTACTTTTTTTTTTTCCACAGCAATTTGTACTATATTTGGCAGTCATGATACTCTGTTGAGGATTTAGTTTGCATGACATGACAATTAATTATAGCTGAAAACAGTTAAACATATGCAAAATGAATGGAAAATGCTTTTTTCTTGAACAGGGTTAGTTTATGCAGAATGACAGGGTACACAGAACATACTGACTGGCTACTTATATTTAATCCATCAATGCCCACAAAGTCTTAATTTTTTTCTCACATGTGTTTTTCCCACCTGCTTTTCTTAAAAATACATTCAAAGAATACAAACAAAGGCACTGAATACATTTGTAACTGGACTGAACATTAAGATAAAAACTTACCTGCTGTGAAATCCTCAGATGTTACAGGAGTTAGCGTTTAAATACCATTTCCTTGAAGAACTTTGTGCCTTCCAGTGATGTTTATTTCCACTGAGTTTAGATACCTGGGTATTTTCATTTGATTTCAAGCCTAGGAGCACTCACTCACACAAACAAGTCCACACTAAACCATTTTTAAGAGTTAGTTTCTCACAGTGAGAGGGAAATCCTGAAGACAGTCCTTCTGATATGCAAAAATAAAGCCCTGGCTTTGAAAGCTTACAAAATGGATAAGAGAATTCTGTAAATCAGAGGCATGAGGAAAATTAAGATTTTTTGCTCATGTTTTCCCAAAACAATCTGATTACGATTTATGAAAAAAAAAAATAAAAAATAGAAAAAAGGTAAGATTATCTATTTTACTCTTGCAAATTAGAGATTCAAAGTCTTCTTATAGGACCAAGTTCCCTGTCTAGGCATGGGAAGGCAGAAGGTCCAGCTGAAAGCCTCCAGAAGGAAATCCTATGTTCAAAAGTTTAGGATTGCAATAAATTAAATAAGGATTTCACCTTTGGAAAGGATCTGATCCCATCCACTCAACAGGGTGCTAGTGTCAGGACTGCTTCACCAAAAGTCACAAATGTAGGGCTCTGTTAAGCAGCTCAATGGTGTTTTTTGTGTGTTGCTGTCTGTTTGTCCTTCTACAGACTGGGTATTTCCACAGCAAACATTTTCAAATTGTCAGCTACCTGGATTATTTGAGGAAAAATTATAGTAAACTTATAAAATCTGACCAGTCCAGTTCTTTCCTCAGCTGTATCTTGTCAAAATTTCAATTGATACTACTGGCATCTCCCATGTGTTTGATGAAATGGTGACCAATACCATCATGGAAAACAAAATACTGTGGAAAATGATGTCTAACAAAAAGTTCTGTAATTTTTAAGAGGCTGACATTGTATCAATCACCTAAATATACAGACAGGCTGAAAAAAAAATAATGGTTTTCTCTTGTGTGGAAAGCTATCTTGTAGGTCAAGAGAAGTTCACTTTATAAAATTCTGCTACCAAAATGTCAACTGCAAGATGTTAAAAACAACCCTTCATGCAAATCCAATTGTGTAAGAACTATCACCACGCTCACCAGAAAAGCCATCAGATAAAATTATCTGTTGGGAACTGGCAAATGAAATCACTCCCTCTGATTTCCCTACCACAACCAGTGTCACCTTCCTGTCTTTTGGAACTGGCTGGTTACCTCCAGTCTGATCCAGAGCTCCAAACACCAAGGGAAATTCACTGGGTTTTTGAGGTCCATCATTATTTCACACAGATTGTCACACCTCTTACCAGAGCCCCCTTCACAAAGCACCACAACACACCCCACACGACCACATTTTGGGAAGTTACCTGGGATTTGCACTGCTGTGCCTTCAACTGAACCCACACTGGTGCCAATCACGAAATCTGATCCGTTTGTGACCTCAGGAAGGGAAAACGATGAAGTTACAGCTTCCACAGTGTTTGGCTCCTCAGAGCCCAGTGTTGATGGCTGGTTTTGGTAGGGACTGTTCCCAGGGGCAATGCTGTTGGTTGCAATGTTAGAAGGGGTGGTTGTGACCTCCCCCTGACCAAACAAAGCTGGCTGTGTTTCTGTGCCTCCATCCAAAAGCTGGGAGGGTGAGGTTAGCATTGTAACTGCTTCCTGGCCAGGTTTAAACCCTTCACTTTCGATGCTGTTGGGTGAGTCTGAAACAGTTGTGGGCACAAGCCAGGGGTTCTGTCTCTCAGTACTCCTGTCTTCCTCTTGGTGGGGATTATTGACTCTCCCTGAGGAAGCTTCGACTTTTGCTGTGCTGACGTTTGGAACATCTGTGCTCGCTCTGTCTCCAAAATTCAGAAAAGCAGTAGGCAAGACATGTATTGATGGAGAATCTCCAGAAACAGCAGCTTCTTCCTCACCAGCTAAATCAGTTGCAGGGGTTTCTGTCCCCTCTGTCCCCCCTGTTAGAAGGATACCAAAGAGAGGAGTGTTTTCCATGCTTGTGCTGTCTGAAACAGGCTCGGGAGAAAGCTCCAGCAGAGAGGACTCTGTTGTGTCAAGAAGGTCAGTAGTGGGTGGTTTGTATGTTGCTGTGATATCAGAGCTAACCTCTTTGAAGAATGCTCCTGATGAATGATTGGACTGATGTGAATCCCTCGATGATGATGATGATGATGATGATGATGATGATGTGCTTGTGATGATTACCTCAGGGTACTCAGACACTCCATTTACCAAATGAACAGTTACTGAGGATTTAGGAGTTTGAGGAACAGAGTAAAAACTCACGGGATCTGTTTCCTCATACTCTGCTGCTGCAGATTTTGTGTTTGTGTACACTGTGGGACGATTCCCTGCACTCTTGGTAGGGGACACAGTTGTCAGCTGGGATGCAGGCTGTGTGGTGACAACACTTAACTCAAGCTTGCCAGTTGTCAAAGCCTTTTCTGGCTCACCAGTTACAACTGGTGTAAAAGAAGGAACCACAGGTTGATTATCAGCCAGCTCTTCTTGGCCCATCCCAGAAAAGCCAGAGATTGTTTCACTTTGATCTGCTATTGCTTGGTTGTTTGCTGAAGTACTTGGCTCATAGGTGTCCTCTGTGGGGCTGGTCACAACAGGTTTAGACTCGTGGGGCACCTGAGGGCTTGCCAGAGATGGCACTGTAGGAAGGAAAATGCCCAGTTCAGACGGTTCTGTGGTGGTGAGAGTCTCTGTTGCAAAATTCATGTCATTTCCTGAACCCAGATCCATGTCATCTGAGGTTGGTCTGTGCCCAGAAGTCACCAGCTCTCTCCTTGGTGGATTGGAAGTAGTCAGAGGAAGATTATCACCAGATCCAACTGTCTTTTCTTTGGCTATGGAAAATTTGGGAGTGGAATAATATTTCTCCCCTTCAGCTGTCGTGCTGTCATCATAGCCATATGTTGACTGAGTAACAGGATTTGGCATTGTCTGCACACTTATTATCTCCTCAGGCATTGATTTTGAGTGATCCATGTCTATAATGGTTGTTTCCTCTGGTGGGGTTTGCAGCCGTTCCTCAATCAGGGTAATATCACCATAAACAGAAACGTTCAAGATAACACTTCTTCTGTCATCAATCATGGGAATAATCTTTTCATACAACCCAGTGTCACTTGTTAGCTCTTCTGATGAAGCTGTCTTTGGAGGAAGAGAAGATGGATTTGACACAACCTCTGTTTCTTCTGTAAAAAGGGAGGCTAGCCCTGTGATTGCAGTCTGTGACCCATCTCTTGGTGCCTCTGTGGTCACCCCTTTGGAATAAACAAGTCCAGGAATGCTAGATGAGACATTTAGCTCTACTTTGGATACAGTGGGTATTGAGAAATGAGCAAACATATCAGGGGAGGATGAATCTGAAACACCAAGCCAGCCAGATCCTTCCCCAGAGCTCTCAGGTAATACTCTGCCTGGCGTTTTTGTTGTTGATGTTACAAGAGATTCCTCTCTTTCACCACTGGGAGTTCCACTCATTATGACAGACACAGGAGTTGTGCCACCTTTAATCAGAAAATGTGAATCTTCCTCTTGATAAATAGCTTCAGAGGTGGGTGTTGTCTTATCTGTTTCGTTTTCTCCTCTCCTATAATCAGTTTCCTTATCCTGAGGTTCTTCATTTGCAACAAAATCGCGTGTGGTGTCTTCAATCTCTTTAGAGATGAAGCTCTTGGAGCTGTCTTCTGCCAAAGCTGAGGAACTGGGGATTCTGGGAGTGGGGAATGGGTCTCCAGTTTCTGGCAGCAGCTCAGTTGCAGCACTTGTGACTTCTTCACTAACTTCAACATCTGCTGGAGTGCTCCCTCTTTCAAAGCCTTGTGTCACGTCAGTGGGAAGTTCAGGTCCTGTAAGTTCAGGGTGAGAAGTCTGAGGGCTTGAGGTACTCTTGATTTCCTCGACAATAAATGGCACCAGAGAAGGAAGAGCAGCAAGGTCATCTCCTGACCCCTGTCCTGAAAACAGTGGATCACCAACAAACTCATTATTTGACAGTTTTTCTTCCTTAGGTGTAAGGACTGTTCTGGGAATATCTTTTGTAGGGAAAATGTTTTGCACCAACTCTTCCTCCTGCTCTGTAACTGTGACTGGAGAGCTTACATATTTTCTTTCAATTGGCTCAGTTACTCTGTCATCATTAAATGGCAAAAGTATTTCTTTAACAGGTTCAGTTTCTAATTCCTTTTCATCCTGGGAAGTTGGAACATTTAAAAATCCCAGCTGTTCATGGCTAGTCTGTGTACCTTTAAAGAATACGACTGTTGTTGTTTCTTCAGAAGATTCCGTAGCTTTTGGTGAGATTTCACTTGGCCTCTCTTCCCCAGAATGTATCTCCTCCATCAAAGGAATCTTCGTAGAGAAAGTTCTCACTGTCAGCTCATCAACAGCTTTCTCCTCAGTTGTCCTGTCCCCTGCAGCTCCCACGGATGTCACCTCGTGTTCAGAACTCGTGACCTGCTCAGCAGGACCTGTAGTGAAGGCATGATCCAGTGGAGACGTGCTGACAGCTTGTCTCTCATCCTTTTCCCATGTTTCTGGTCTCCCAGTAGGGCCAGCAGCTGTTTCTGCAAACGATCCAGTGGATGTGTCTGGTTCTCCAGATCCCTGGTCAGTAACTGAGGAATGACCTCCAAATATTTCTTCCACAGGTCCATTAGACATAATGCTGTCTAATGACAGGATGCTGTCATCTTTGAATTCTTCTCCAGAGCCATGCTCCATCAGGAAAATCTTGCCCAATGAGACAGTTGAAGAGCCAGTTTTTGCATCTTTGCTTTCTGTAGATTCAGCTATTGTTTTTACACTTCCAGTGCTGTGTGTCACCAAGTCCACCACTGATCCTGGAGGCGATGTGGCCTCACCCATTTCTGAATTTCCAGTTTCAATTCCTGGTGCAATGTGAGATGCTCTCTCTTTTACCGAACCAGATTTTATGTCAGAAGGAGCTGTGTAGGTTGGTTTTGTTTCCATGTTTGGTTCTGCTGGGTTTTTGGTACTAAACATATCCAGGGACATCTGACTTTCTACTCCAGACCCCTCTGTGAAGCTCTCTGACCCAGTACTCAAAACTGTTACTGCAGATTCATCTGTTGTTGCATGTTTTTCATATTCTGTTGTCACATCCTTTGGTGAGGGATAATCTGTGCTGTAAACTTCATACCTTTCTGTTTGTGTTTCAGTGACAGGCCTTAACGGAACTGAAGTCAAAGTAGCAGACTCAACGATAAAATCTATGTCTCCAGAACCTGAGTCAATAAATGGGGAGCCAATACTTACCACTTTGCTTGTGGGACCCCCTGAAAATATGTCTGCTGGCTCTTCTGCTGATCCTTCATTTACAAAAAGCTTCTTCCCCCTCAAGAGAGGAATGGTGGTGACCCTTTTGATTTCAGAACTTATGGTACCTGGTGCTGTTTTTCTGAGTGGCTCCTGACTTACAGTTCTGACTTCACTTGTAGTGCTCCCAAGCTCATTCAAATCCAAATTTTCCTCTGCAGCAGTAGCTGAATTTTGATGACCTGAATAAACAGTGGTGTGTATTTTCTTTTCATCATCAATACTCTTTTCTGTTACAAGAGAACTGGCAAACACCTCTTCTGTAATAAGCTCAGACACAGAGTTGGTGGCAAGAGTTACTGCAGGACTTTGATCAAAAGCAGAATAAGGAGTACTTATAGCTCTGGGCAAAGCAGAGGTGATTCCTGAATCAGTTACAGAAAATTCTGTCAGCAGTGCTGTGCTGGAGCCCAAAGAAATGTCTTGCACTGAAAGTGTTTCTGTTACTGCTATTTCCTCTGTCACGGCTGAAGTTACAGTGATGCTATCTTCCACATCTCCAGAGCCTTCCAGAACCATCAAAGAGGCAGCACTCATCTCAGGCTTTGCTGTATGGCTTGTTTCCAGAATATTTTCAACAGGGGGATTTGCATTAAGTTTAATAGTTGTTTTATAATGGTCTCCTGGAGCAGGGGTTGCCTTTTCTGAAATGAGGTCAGTTACACCTTTGTCTACCGTAGCAGGAATGAAAACTGCCTCCAGAGAAGCAGTTACAGCAGAACTTTCCACAGTGAATGCATCAGGAGAAGATGTTATACCAGAATTTTTTTCATCATCCTGGTTTCTTGACCCTGACACGACTTCTAATGCTGAAGTGGACAGCTCAGATTCAGTGGAGCCATCTCCAGAGGATTCACTAGAGATCAAAAGCACATTTTTGGTGTCTTTAGTAGAGCTCTCCTCAGTTCCCTGCCACGTCATGGTCTCTCTACTGTTTTGCAGAGACTGCTCCTGTGAAGAAGTGCTGGCCATTGATTTATCTGTTGGAACAACTTCAGACTCTCCACTATAGACTGGCTCTAACATTGCAGCCCCTGAAGTTGGTTGTGTAACCTCAAACGCCCCCATCACCTCTCCAGCTTTGCTTGGCTGCATAGTGCCAGAAGCTTCAGATTCATTTATTATAAATGTGTTTGTCTCATTGATTTGAGAAAAGGTAACGTTTTTGGAATGTGCAACACTTTCAATTTGGTCACTCCTGGCTTCCTCAGCTTTAGTGCTCTTAGGTGCACTGGTAACTTGTTGCTTGCCATTGATGAACTGCAAAGCTGGGGGAGTTGTAACATCAGTGGTGTTTTCACAGTCTTCCTCTTCTTCAAACTCTGGATAGTGTGGAAAGAAAGGATCCAGTATTATATATTCAGATGAATCCTGCACAGAGTCTGAAGTACAGGGCTCAGTCTGAGCTGACTCTGCATCAATGTGGGTTTCATCTATGGCATGAGGAAGCATGTGGCGATTGAACAGATCCAAAAACTCATTCACCGGGTGATCTGCAAGAAAAAGAGAGCTTTTCATAATCCCTAAGTAACAGCAGACACACGAAGTACAAGCAATCCATCGGGAAAAAAAAAAACCAAACCCAAAAAAAATCTGAAATTCAACAATTCTGTGTTTTCTTCTGTTGACACAAAGTTAAACTCTGCCATGGTGTGTGACTTTCTAGTTGGAGCCTCTCTGTATATTGGACACATTAATTATTCAGTACTGTTGATTGCCAAGTGCCTTTGATCTCAAACTCATGCCTGAGTTACCTTCTTCTACATTTCCAGAAAAGATGAGGCATGGACAAGATGAAAACCATTTTTCAGACCAGCCTGTTGCAACTGCTTCCAGGGATTTAGGCACTAACCAAAACTGAACCTAGACAAAGCTAAGCAAGGCAAAGTCCAAAATAAAATAAGACATAGAAAAACTCCCTCTGCATCTCCATTTTCCTTTTAGTATAGAGTAATTCAAATTACTAGGAACACCCTGACATCTAGGTGAATCACTCTTCACTAGACTTGGACCCTAGGTCAGTGAATAAAGTTTTGCTTTACAAAGTTGTTGCTATTTGGAATTTTAAAGCATTATGCAGCAAGCAAGAAAAAATATCACAGATTCAAAGGCCAACTCCTACTCAGAGGGTAGCATGACTGAAGTTCAGTAATTTTCTTCTCTTTACCACTTATTCTCAATTATTTGCACACTCCCACAGGTTGCAAACCTCTCACAGTTTTTTCCTAGGTGGCCAGGCACATAAAGAGGAGGAAAGAAGATCTAAGAAGATTTTAGCTGCAGAAAGCCTCATTAATTCCTCCAAGATTTATGATCCCAAATTCCATAGACACTTTTTAAACTTGCCCTTTCAGCAAAAACATTACTTCAAACCTTCTGTTCCAGACAATGGAAGCTATCCTAACTAAAATTAAAAAAAAAAAAAATTAAAAAAAAAACCAAGAGACTCTGAAAAAAGCACCATATTTCAAGCTTGGCCAACTGACTTGAAATTGGAAACCTTGCGCTGAAATCCTATTCCAAGAGTGTTTCTTTCTTCTGGATCTGTGTTTATAAGCATTTTGGCCAGAGAGGATGACTTTCCTGCTGGTACAAACTGGAATGGCCAAAGGAGCTTTGCCCACATCTACCAGGAGAGGATCTGAACCACTTAACAGAACTCCTGCCTCAGAGCACTGTCAGCAGCCATTGCTTCCTGAAAAATATCTGCAGTACGTGACACAGCTCCATTTTTAAATCAAATCTTCCTCACTAAAACTGTCTACAAGTCATAAAACAACGAGAACATGAGGTAAAGCACTTCATCAATTTGAAGTAATTCCCCTACCTATGAAGATCATTTAACCTTTGTGACTACTGTGTCCTCAGAGACAGAGTCATCAGGTGATCACTCTGGAAAAGAATGTATTCAATCAAATTAAACTGACACAGAGCACTACGAAAGGTTTGTGGTTCTTTGGCCTGGGCTGCCCTGTGTGTGCAAATTGACTTCAATTTGGTTTTGAAAAGGTCACTGCAACTCCATTGAGAATTAATGTTCTAATCTCTCACGCTGTGTTTACAGCTAAACTCATGAAGTATTACTGGATCTCAGCTTTGCTAAAGCTCCAGCTGAAGAATACAGAATAAATCACCTCCATAGCATTGTTTATTTCAACTACAATGTCAAGTACTGCACTAAGCTCGGTGCTCCCAGTGTAACAAAAAAAAGGGTTGTTTTTAACCTTGTGCTTGCCCAGAGAAGCCTGGTGTTTACCCAGGGCTATGACAGCTCTGTTAGATGGCTGCAGAACTGAGATTTCCTCTCTCTCCCTCACGTGTGCTTGTTGGGAGCTATTTTATGCAGTGCTTGTAAAGAATGAATGCTTTTCTCCAATAAACTAGAAATATTTACAAAGGCTGCCCCATGCCACAGAAGAATAAATTTTCTACCACCATTTACTTGAGCTCTCCCATATGTTCCTTTCAAATTTTGTGAAAAGTAGGAATTTGGTAATCTCTCCAAGACTGGCAGTATGGCTTTGAGGAGCATGCCTAATAACCATCCTTTCAGAATCCAAGAATTTCAGCAAAAGCCCGCCCTGAACACACCTACCATGTCCTCATAACAGCAGAAGTTTAAATCCAGACAACATTTCACACCTTCCTTTCAAATCTGTGCATGCAAAATACCCATGGGAACTCAGTCAGTGAGAGAGGAATGGAAAGACAGAGCTGAAAGAGAGCCCTGAGAGTTTCTGATTTTTGGTAAATTCACTAGAAAATAACTGCACCCACACAAAGAACCAGAGAACCACACACAGAAGTTGGAATGGGCAGGAGAGATTCCTCGTGCTGTGTGAGCAGCTGAAGGAGGGATGTGCAGAAACAACCTGGTGCACAGACTGGTGTGCCATAAAGATTAATTATGATTTCAACACACAGCAATTAAACAAAGCAGGCAGCTTTGCACAGAGGTTGCACATTAAAAAAAAATAAAATTATAAAGCCTGGATGGGGCTGGATGGGCTGTAATTTGTAGGAGGGCACCATGACTAACAAGTTCTGGCCAACAGTGCAATATTTTTGCAGCAGTGCACACCTGGGAGTCCCTCAAATTAGTAGCTCACGCTAAGTCATTTATGGTAGGCAATAAATTTAGTGAACAACATCTGTTCCAAATTCACCTAGAAGACAAATACAAATTCTTACACATGCAGAGATCTCTATCAGACCCTACTTTTACTTTGTTAGCTTTTTCAAGATCTCACATGCCACAACAATCCACATAAAAGAACTTTAGCAAAAGGTATGATATCCTGATAATAAACTTTCAGGAGGCTCTTTCATTAAATAATAAGTATCTTTGGGGGCCTTTTTTTTTAATGTTTTGGATTTTTCCAAAGAGAAAATAATGAGCTTTTCAGGAGATAGTAAAGAAGGTAATTAATTTTTTTTTTTTTTTTTTAATTAGAAATTCTTTTCCTTCCTACAGGTTTGATTATTTAGTGTTAGCATTCAGGTTGCTCAGGGTTAAGAGCTTTGAGAAATGCTCTTAAACTCCTGAGATGGCAAATAATCTACATAATGATGTGGATCATACATCCTTGTCAACTGGTTATAAGACACTGGGATGAAAACCTACCATAAAATACGAATATAGAAGGAAAAGCCTTTATTGAACTGGTTTGTTAGACTCTGAGGGCAGGAACACAGCACCTAAATTAGTTTTAAACTGTCCAGATGCCACTGACTTATGCTGCTGCAGGTAAACACACACACACACCAAAGACTACTAAAAATGAGATGAAACCAGGGCTTCAAAGGGAAGGAGTTTGGCTATCAAATATGCTTATCAACAGCTCATGGAACACAAGCCAAAAGGAGCCCTTTTTCAAAGAGGTGCTTTGTTATTCTGGCTCCAGGAGCAGGAAAGTGAAAACAAGTAGCTGAAAAGGAGCAAAGCCAAGGGTTGTCAGCTCAGAGTGCCAACCCAAACAAGTCCTGGGAGAGATTTATCAGCAAAGCCTCTCTTGGAGGGAAGTGATGAGTTATGCTCTGAATGGAGATGGAAAGGACAGGTATATCCAGCCTAGAGTGTTTCTTAACCCATTTAATATATCTAGATGTTCTAAATGACCTGCAAGGAGCAGGCATCTATCCCAGGAACAGTTCTTACGTGCAAGAAATGGAAATTCCTCTGGCTAAAGGGTGATTTCAGCCTGCTGCTGCACACAGCCACAGAGCCACGGACCAAGGTGTCATTAATTCTCATCACAACCCTTCCAGTCCATCACAACTCATGTCAGTTTTTCAGTGGAACCAACAGTAAAGTTGCCTCCCTGTGACTGGTGCACGAGATAATGTCTGCACACATCCAAAAATGTGTAACGTGCAGCAGTGTTTCTTTTCTTGGGAGCACTTTAAATATTCTACAAAGAGCTTTTACAAGACCATCTTCGAGGGGGTAGGCAGTAAAAAGCATTTTTTCTCCCTCAAAATCCATCAGATAAGCATCTGAAGAAGAATTAGTAGGGAATTAAATAGAAAACATATTATGATGTTTTCCAAACTTTTGAAACACAAAATATTTCATTCAGAAGACTTATGGTTTTGTGAAATCTCTTTCAAAATGGGGCTCTTAACTTCTAATCTGGCATCCTGCAGATAATGGAATTTCACACTCCTGCAATTTGTCCACTTATTTCTTCAGAGCCACATGCTGAGTTATTTGTGAGCAGTAGTACAGTTCAGTCTTTTGTAGAAGGACTAGAGGTCTGATAAAGCCATGAAATTCACATAAAATGTTCTGTGGACTTTAAATCAGGCCCTGCATTTTGACAACAATACAGCTAAATAGGAAATTTAAAAAAAAAATAGATTTTAGATAGAAGACTGAAACCATTTTGGACTCTGTTTTGAAAGTACTTCCTTGGATAATGTGACACACAAAATCCTGAATGTTCACAACCAGGAACCCAGAACAACGAGACAGGTTTGCATGAAAAATCAAAAGAGTTTGCATTGGTCAAATTATTTCCTGCACTTGATACTCAGATTTTTTTGGGGGTGGGATGAATGGGCTTTAAGGTCAGTCCCAACCCAAACCATTCCATTTTCTATGGTTCCATGAAGCCATTGATAAAACACATGTAGAGATGCCATGTAGAGATGTTTTTAACGAGCTGTTTCAAAACCCCTGCACATTTTTGGGATGCTCATGGTGGGATCACAAAGGTGATACACACCAGAGAGAGCCCATGGAAAACTAAAATCCAGACCCTGCTTCACCTGGAAAATAACAGAGCAGAAGAGAGTGAAGATGGTTCAAACCCTCTTAAGCCTCACTCCTAGGCTTAGGAGAGGGTCTAGGATCCTCTAAGGAAAGACTAAACCATCTTTTTGTCATGCACTGACTGCCCTAACCTCAGCTCTGCCAGGATCCTGATCTGCAGGCTGGATTTGAGCAGCTTTACGACCATGGCTTGCTGAAACTCTTACAGAAGGGAAAAAAAATCCAAAACCTCAACCAATTCCACAGGAATGTGTCCGTTTCATTGAATATATTCTGTTTTAAAAGCCTAGTGAGGAAATAAAAAAGGGATTCCAAAAGCTGTCCCCAATACAGAAATTTTAAAAAACCCAAAACTTTTCCATTAAGTAGGGTGATAATTCCCCTGAAGATATTGCATTCAAATTGAAACAAAACCATTCAATTTTACAGAAATAAATCAATCTGATAACATCTTTTGGGCTGTTTTGTTTCACAGAAGAGGTTTGGGGTTTTTTAATGTATATTGTTCCTTTCATTAAATTAAAAATAAAAAAAAAAGAAAGAAGAAAACATTTTGAAATAGAGATATTTCCTGCTGAACCAAAATTCCAAGTGTCAGCCTTTGGAACATGCAATTCCTCTAACTTGTGCCATCTTGTAGTATCATTATCCCACCTAAGCATGGTCAAAGTGCAACAGTGCTCCAGGCATACCCCTTCTCCTCCTCAGGAAAAAGTAGGAATACTGCCAAGGAGCTGGTCTAAGGCATTAAAGAAACATGGCTAGTAATAGACACACCTAAGTAATTTTATTTTTTTTTTTAAAGTCCAGAAATAATTAAAATTTTGATGCTTTTAATCCTTCTACCTCACATTAACATGACTAACATACATGACAAGGTCTAGTAAAATCCAGCTCTTGATTACTGTTCACTCTAGATAAACAAAAGGGTTTATTTAGTTTACTTTAAAATGTTTCCCAGCTGGACGTATATATTTCTGAAATTTTGTTAACTTTGGCTCCCTTTGCAAATCCTTAAGGATGTAGGGCAGGTTTCAATAATTTGAGGTTTGGATTGTTTTGGGCTTCTTTTACCTTCTCAATGTTATCAAAATTTATGTTTTGTTATCGCTCTGAGAGTCAAAAGAGATTATTACATTACATTACACATATAAATTTACCTTGCATAAAAGTCTCAACAACTCAAGTAAACTTCTGGAAGAAAGTAATTGTAAGGAGTGACTTTTGCACAGCTGGCTGGGTAGGAGTTGAAAGTAATTCAAGGTGGGTGGTCAGTCTTGCCTACTGAAATTCACCCATCCACTCTGTCTGCTTTACCATATTTGGGTGTTTTCATGCAAAATCCATGAGTATCAATTTCTGGCACGTTCCTGCCCTGCAGCTTTTTTACAGCCAAGCCAGGAGCCCAGCCTGGAGCTGCTGAGCAAACCCAGAGGCACCTGTGGAAAGGTGGATGTCACTTAGGTGGACATTTTTTCTGCACAGGGCTCACTTTCCTCTGCCAAAGCAGCAGACAGGATGGTGCAGAAACCATGTCAGAAAGAAAGGAACTGTTTTAATAAAAGCATATCGTGGGGCCCTCTGGCAATTTCCTTTGTTCATCTCCCCCCACCCGACCATAAATTTGCTAAAAAGCAGCAGACTGAGTGAAATGTCAAGTTGTTAAAAATGGCAGCTTTGCCGTGTCAAGGCTGAGCCCCATCACGGGCAGGATGCAGCTCCCTGGGTAATGCCTGGATATTTGTCATGCAGCATTCCGAGGGCAGTCATTCCCACTTCCTTTCTGCTGCAATGTGTCACTAACAAAATATGATTCCAGCCTGTGGTGCCTCCTCCTGAGCCGTGAACATCCTTCCAATGACAACATTTCACTCACTGCCTACAGAGAGGACAATTCTGAAGCTCTGCAGGGCTAAACAACCCAAACCCAAACAACTGCCGTGCAGTAAATCAATTTTCTCCAGATGCAACCCAAAGCAGAGCAGGGAGTCAGACTGCATCTGACTGAGCTGGTGTGTGTGTGTGGAGGGAAGTCCAACTCTGCAGGAAAAGCTGGTTGGGAAAGAGCAACTGCTCACCAGAGTGACTTCATCCATTATTCCATGAGGTGGAAACACTGAGATGCCAATGAATTTTGGGCTTTCCTGTCCCACTTCAACACCATCCCCTCGTTACATTTACATCCTGATAACTGGGAGAATCTCAAAGGCTTCTGCCATGACACAGCTGGCACAAGAAAGAACCAGTTCTGGCCCTTCCAATATGGGGATAGAGTGTCCCCTCCAAGAGGAATCAAAAATTGATTTACCACAACATAAATCTGGGCAAAAGTGAGATTAGTACATTTAGAAACTCAAAGTATATGTCCACCCTTTGACTGCTCAGGGCTGAAAGGAAGATTCTTTCCCCTCTTCCTTTTTCCAGTAAGACCACACACCTTGGCTTTAGGAAAAAAGAACCTACAGTATACTCCTTAATGTGGCAGTTTGGGGGGAAAAACAGGTTGACATCAAATTATTTTAAGGGTAATAAAGGCTGGTTTACACACTAGGCATGCACTAAATTTTACTTTCTTGATTCGTCTCATGAGAGGAATTTTATGTGGCAAAAATAAAGCCAGAAAATATTTTGCTGTTCAAGCTCTAAAACAGAGAGCAGTGTCTGAATATGTGAATGTGTGTTTATGAGAGGAAAAAGGAAGAGAGAAAAAGAGGTAAACAGCAAGAAAAGGAGACAAAATAAAGGGAAAAAGGGAAGAAGGAAGGAAGGAAGGAAGGAAGGAAGGAAGGAAGGAAGGAAGGAAGGAAGGAAGGAAGGAAGGAAGGAAGGAAGGAAGGAAGGAAGGAAGGAAGGAAGGAAGGAAGGAAGGAAGGAAGGAAGGAAGGAAGGAAGGAAGGAAGGAAGGAAGGAAGGAAGGAAGGAAGGAAGGAAGGAAGGAAGGAAGGAAGGAAGGAAGGAAGGAAGGAAGGAAGGAAGGAAGGAAGGAAGGAAGGAAGGAAGGAAGGAAGGAAGGAAGGAAGGAAGGAAGGAAGGTACAAAATGTCTTTCTTCTAAGAACTGAAGCTGAGTTACCTCACCTTCTGTACCCCAAAATGCTCTTTTTACTGCTATCTGGAGAAGTTTATTCCCCTTATAATGATTTTCTGGCATTTATCTCCTACTATTTCTCAAGCATTTTTTCAAGTACCTCATAAGCACTTTTAATTTAAGGCCTGCACAAGATCACTTTGGATGCAGTGAGCATCCAAAATTACATTCTTTAGCTGCAGTCCCTGCTCTTTTTGGGCATTATTTTGACCTATTAATCATTTGGCAACACACAATCTTTTTCTCGTAGCAATTTTTTTTTTTCTTTGAGTTTCATTTTTCTTCATTGAAATATGACTAACATTTTTTGGGACAAATCAGTCTTGCCCTGGACTTTTCTACATGTGCAAAATTAATTGAGTTGCTACAGAAGTGGTAGTGATAACTCAAAGATCTGCAGTGCCTTCATAACTTCTCAAACGCAAATGAGCTTTAGAATACATAATTAGAGTGATTAAATACATAAATATTGACATATGTGGCAAAAGGATATTTTTGCATATAGATCTGAGTGTTGGGTTTTGCAAATATTACTCAGAAGATATAGAGTGAATTCTGAAATTGCAACTTTAATGAATTATTGTCACTATCATGCCTTAGTTCTGGAAGAAATGAAGTTGGAAATTTTTAAAATTTATCTACAGGGGTTAATAAATAAAATTATTTTGGTTATAAAACACGCAAAACAGCCTAGGGATACACCAGAGGTTCTCAGTTAAATCAGCATAAGTGTAAGTTCCCCTCTGCTGCAGATGGAGTGACACAAGTGTTTCTCCACCAGACACAATTTCAAACAGTGCACACAGATCATGAGTGTTTGTTTAACCATAGAATCACATAATTTTTTCTTTCAATAACTCCTTTCATCTCAGTTTTCTTTTCTGTTTTGGTGTGTTTCTTTTTCCCCCGGCAAAACTGGAACATTTGTTCTGGAAAAATATTAATTTGTTTTTAGAAACACTTGGGGGGTTTTTGGAAAAGACACTTCTTTTGGACAGTACTTGAGAACAAATGTTTTTAACCAACTACAGCTTAAAACAGATGCCTGGCTGTGGTAATCTTACTGCAGAGGGAGATATATTTTTGACTATAAATTACTGCCACAAACACCATCCTGTGCTATCATGGTAATATTGCTGCAAAATCAGTTCAGACAGGCTCTGTATGTGGTCAGAATAAACTGAAAAAAAAATTATATATGGGTCAAATAGTCAAAAAATTCAATAAAGGTGTGAACAAATACTTGTCTGAAGAACATTTTGGGTTAACCCTTGGTTCTGTCACTTGGACCAAGTGTCCACAGCATTTCCCATAAATTTTGCTTCTAATGTTCAATATTTAACTAGACATGTGACTGGAAACTCACTGCAAGCCAGAGTAGTGAATATATAAGTAAGCCCAGAATCATTTTACTCACCACTTTCAAGAAAAGAAAAGCAATGGTTTAGAAAAAAAATCCCACAATGAAATACAATCAAATATCTCAGTGCTACTCTATGGACATATAGGCACATTCTTTGCTGCTATTTTAGCAAAAACAACAAAAAATTTGCATCAAATATGTGGAAATTCTTTTTCTAATGCCAAAAAACCTCCCACTGAAACTATGGGACTCCTGCCTGATGAGGTGCTACATGTAAAATCCAAGAGTATGGTTTAAAGTAAGAAATAAATGTTTCTTGTGCACTCCTTGAGCTAATGATGGGTATCAAAAAGTTAATGAAGTGTAGCAGAGGTAATACCTAGGCAGGCAGAGACTACTGGAAGACACTCCTGACCAGGAATAAAATTCCAATTGCTTTTCTCCTCCTCAGGAAGTAGAAAGTTTTCATACTGAATCCTCCTCATTTAAGAAAAGCAGTAACACAAGACTTGTCAGAAAAGTCCTGATGCACTCAGCATCTTAGGAAAAAAATATTCTATAAAGATTGATAATTTCAGCAACATGTTCCCAAAGACAGCACAAAATTTACAGCAGCCACTCTGCACACATCCTCACTTGTGGCAGGAAAATATTCTGAAAGACATCAGTGGGTAGTTTGTATGTTATTGATCAAATTTATCACTTTATCACTTCAAAAAACCAGGATGATTTTAAAAAACTGGCTGGATTAGCAAGGATTAATCCACTCACTAAACTGAAAATGTGCAAAAACAGCTGCAAAACAAGACCACTGAAAATTCCATACTAAGAAAGTTACAATCTGTACACATTCAGAAAACTTTGGTACAGAAAACTGCTTTCCTCAAAAAAAATTAAGTCATATTGCATCACCATGTAAAATACAGCTCATCTTTTCTGCACTAGGATTTCTTAAGACTTTCTCTACTTGTAAACAAAACCCCTAAAAGGATTCCTGTTCTTCACAACAGAGCTAAGAAAAACTACATTGTACCTATGAATAAAATTCCTTCATTTCTCTCATGAATAAACAAAGAGCTATAAGAAAGCTGGAAATGTGTAATCCCTATGTCTGGATCTGAGGCGTCTCCTTGGATACAATGCAAAAACAGCAGGGAATGTGTAGGCATCCTCTGAACAGTATGTAATGTGAGGGCACTGTTCCTTGTATCTATGGAAGTCCAGAAAGGAATGTGGAAAAAGAAATTATTGTTCTATAATAAGTCTTTCTTCAGGAAGAGCCAGCAACAGTGGCCTAAAGATCATTTGTTAATTCAGTTTTAGCTTCTTGTGAAACTTTTTAAGTATCAAGTTTCAGCTCTGTTGGATATGGGGCTGGTGGGGTTGGTTTGGTTTTGTTTGGGTTTTTTTTTCCCTTTGTTTTGAGAAAAGAAGAAGTGCACAAAAAAGCTTGAATTTATTAAAATTACTAGGTTATTAGTTTTGCTTTCACACAGGGCATCACTGGTGTTCTGTTTTAAATACAATTTATATGGGATGGTGTACAACCTATTTCAAAAAGCTCTACACATCACCAGCAAAAAAAAAAAATTTAAAAATATGATTTTAAAAAAAATATTCTAATATAGAATAAACCCAACTGGTTTAGTTAAACAACAAATCTACCAGTTTGGACTGAACTCAAATGTGTTCTGAAGAAAAATAATTATACAATGACCCAGAAGCTGCAAACTGTTGTGAAGACATTGTGATACCTACTGTCCCCACATCCCCACAGCTCTGCTCTCAATCATCTCATTGGAATTACTGTGGTGTAATTACACTGGGGAAGATGATATCAGGATCTGGCCACGTTACTCAGCATTTAACACTTCAGTTACTCCAGGCACAGGAATAACATGGCTGTGACCATCTCTACAGAAAATTTTATGAATAAATACGGAGAGTTTGGTCATTCAGGACATGAAAATTACTTCAGTCAGGCTTGCTTCCATGGGAAATGAACTTTGGAACATTACAAGTAATAAGGAGACAAGCCCAGCTGTCCATTAAGGGAAAAAAAATAAAATAATAATAGGAAAAAAAAATAAAAGGGAGATTTTGCATTTAATAAGGTGGGAAATTTGCCCTGCCCATGTGAGGCCACTTTAGTTGTTGCTTCAAGATCCCACCAGAAATTCAGGTCAGCCTAGCTGCAAGACAGCATCTTGCTTTATAGCAACCCTTGGTTTGAATTAGGTCCTATTAAAAAAAACACATTTTCAGCAGCATATATCCTTCATTTGGGGAAAAACAGAAATCTCTCTAACACAATAATTAGCAAAAAGGCACACCAAAAATTGCACCTGGCACGTGTGTGTACACCACAAATAATGGTGTCCAGAGAGATTATTTACCAGTGGGCACAAATAAAACATCTTAAAGGAGAGCAGCGTGGGTACAGATGAAGAGAAATGCAGATCTGGGTGCTGCAGACTTTTAGGTTGTGTCTTGGCCATCCAGCAGCCCTGGGGCAGAGCCAGCATCTTCCCTCCCTGCACAGCCCCAGCACATTCCCACTCTCCCACGCACACAACCCCCCAGGAGTTACCAAAAACGGGGGCTGGAAAAGGGGACGTGGTCATTCTCTGCGGCTGAGCAGAGAAATAAAAGTATCAAGGGATAAGTGTCAGGAAGAAAAAAGACCTATTCAGGCTAAAGACAATGCTGGCAAGAATAAACACGGGTATAAACTGGCCAAGGAGCAATTCAGGCTAGATATTAGAATCAGGCTTAAAGAGAGCCATGACGATCTTTGACAGCCCTCCAGAAGGAGCTGTGAAGACAACAAGATTAAATGAATTTTAAGGCAAGGCCTAAGATGGACCTGAAAAGGCTCTATTCTGCCTCCTTTGTTAAGGTTTATGACTATGACTCATTACCATTCTGCATTTCATTCAAATTTCACATGCCCTCTCACACTGCTAAGGCAGAAATATGCATGTCAGAGAATTACATGTTGAAACACAAAGGTTTGTAACCTCTTTCCATAAAATTCCACATCTACAAAGCACAGGTTCCTGCAATTTGGTTCTCTTCGAAGCTGGAGGGGACAAGAAACCAGACAGAGCTGGTGTGAGTCCCAGGGTCCAACAAGCTTTGAAACATATTCACTAAATAAAGACTTTTAAATGTCTCCAAAAAACGCAGGTGTGCAAATTACTCCTGATTCAGACAGGAGTTATGTTTCCCCTCAACCACTGTTAAACAACACCCCCACAAGCATTTTTCAGCTCATAAAAGCTTTATGAGCTGAAAAGTTCCTTCAGGTTTGCTTTTTTTAATTTTTTTTTTCTTTCCCAGCTGCTAATCCATGACCTTCCAGCACCAGCAGCAGCACTCACTACCACAAAACTTCAGAGCTGCGAGGACACAGCAGGGCACAAGGTGGCAAATTCTGCATCCTCGCAGGAAAGACAAAATCCTGTATCCCATCTCATGCCATGGGAAGCTGTGCACCTCACACTGCAGGGAAATTTGGCTTCCTCACTCTCCTAAACCCGAGGGAAAAGCTCCTGGTTCCACTCCAGTGGATGAAGGTCTCAGGTCCCTTCCATTCTGAAGCATGGTCCTTTTTGTAGCATGGAAAAGGGTATTTCATTAATTGAAACAACTCTGCTAGATCATGGGATGTCAGAAAAACCAAGTCTTATTACCCAGACTTATTGGTGCACCTGCCTCATGTTAGTCCATGGATTGTTCAGAGATTTTCTCAATGAAAACTGCTGTACTCCTACACAAATAAACAGCTTTATCTGTTCAGCTCTGTGTTCTTTTTTTATCAGCCCTAGAACACATCCTTCAGAATTTAAATTGAGCTTGACCTTCCACCAGGTGCCCAAATTATTTCTGTTTCCATGCCTTGTTCTGTTTGGGTTTTTTTTAATCTAAAAGTAAACTTCCTTTGTGAAGGTTTTCATTGACTGCAAGCATGCATTTTAAAAGCTAGGAGTAAAGCTATTTACCTCTAGGATAATAAAGAAATATTCTAGGAGAACCTTTTCCTGGTCTAATAAATGTAAAGCCTTAGAAGTGATAATACTTAGCAGCACCTTGCAGTTATATATACTGTGCTCATTCAAATTAAGAGGGATGTGTCTATGAGACAGAATAATCTCCTTGCATCTTTATTTAACTGAATTTAACTCAACACCTTTCATAGGCAGCTTCAGCCTACAAGAATAATGAAGACAAATATCCTCCCAAAATCCATAGCTCCAAAACATATCTCCTGCTTGATGGAAACTGCTGAAAATGTCCCAAAATCTCGAGAATTTAAGCATTTAGCACAGCCCTTCTCTTCCACGTGGAATGTGAAACACTGCTCCTGCCTAACAAAGCCTAATGGCACCTCCGTGGAGCACTTAAATATTATTGTGCCCACGCTGTGGATGGCAAATGGAGCTGCAGGGAGCAATATTCAGCTGTGTAATAGCAGGGTTTTATTGTAATTGAGTGATAGGAAACAAAACATGGTGCTGAATTTCTGCTGAGCCCTGCCTCGCTGTTGAGCTGTTGCTTCTGGCAAAAACTGAATAACAAGGAGGTGAAGAATGAGGGGGAAAGAATAATCTCATAAATAGTTCCAGCACTTCTGCAAACACAGAAAGGAAAATATATCCGTTTATAGACAATGCCAACTATATATAACCTCTCATTATTATTCCTGTTTGAAACAGTTATTTCTTGAAGGGCTTTTGTGAGCAAGCTGTCCATTCTTTGGGGGCACTCTTGGATTCTTGACTTGAAAATCAGTGAAGGCCTTTGTTTAAAACCCTCACAGATAAACTTTATCTAAAAATGCTAAGCTGTATTGCCTTGAGAGCATGCCAAAGGAGCAAAACCCTTTGTTTTATCAGAGATGTAATATGTAAACTGTATTTATAGTTTCCCATCAGCTGAGAATAAAAAGCCAGAGGTACAGTTTAATGGAGTTCTTTATGATAGTGGATCAATCCTCAAATAAGGAGTGATAGAACAAGAACAGAATAGAGTCCTAGTGAAAGGCATATGTTGCTAATATTTGCCAAGTTCATTCCTTTTCATTACTCCCTATATGCATTTTCCTCAGCACAAAGAAAATTTATGGACTAAGGAACAATGAAGGGAAACTGGGCCTGACAGGATTTTTCACATGTTGTCTTGCATTTCTGTAGCAATAAAAGAAATCAGTCCAAACCCTCAGAGAGAATAAATCTTTGGCAGTTCTAACTGAATTTGGGGTAAGTAGGTAGAGGGTGCCTTTAGTCTGTGGGTAGCTAAGTGGAGGAATTCCAACTGCCAGGGCCTGAAAACAGAAAAATGAAGAAAATTCCTTTTTAATCTTGCACTAGACACATGATGAGGCTCTCTGTGTTTAAAGAGAACACAGATAGTGTTCTATAATTTAAGAATATTTCAAGAAAATAAACTTTTTTCCTCTCCTCACAGACTAAGTAATTCTTAAAGGCAGATTTTTAAGGATTTATAGCTTTGAGTCTGCTTATAAACATCCTGACACATATGCACATCTATACCTGGGAAATGCATGCACAGCTTTGAAAGTTTGTGAAGATGAAGAAGACAAACCCTGAAGAAAGTTTGTCCTGAAGACCTGATCACCCAAGGCAGAGTAAGAGCAGCTATGAAGAGCACACTGATCCACTGTCCTTTAGATAATCCACTTTCAACCAAATCCTGATTTAATGAACCACACAACCCATACTATTCTGGAGGGAAAAAAAAAATTAAATTGCAGTATAACTCAAAAATCTAATAGGAAAAAAAAAGGTCACTGTTGCCTAGTCCAGCTACTCATTATTAAGTCAAATTAAGTGTATTTCCATAGGTACAAAAGGACTTAATATGAGGGTTAAGCCTTGTCTTCAGAAATTACCCTTCTGTTCTGACTTACTGGACTTGTATCATTTAATGGAGAATCTCAAGGCACTGGTAACATAACGATAATATGCCACAGAAACAAAAGTTTCAGAGCTAGCATTTTCTGAAATAGAAGGCTAAGCTACTATTGATATAACTTGTGCAGGTTTACATCCTGTAAATATAAAATAGGGTAAAATAAGCATAACGTGAAAAAAGATACCAAGCTAAGGCACGAAATGTCCAACCAGGATATGGTGAAAAATAGCACTACTGGTTGTTGATTTATGAAAGGAACCCTACCAAGAACAAACCTGACAAAACCATCCAAAAGACTCCCATAAATTATGAATTCTGCTGGATGAGTTCTTCAGAGGCACGGAGGTTACAGCCAAGAACCAAAGAGAAAACAGTTTCTGACACAACCATTCAAAAGGCATGCATGTAGTTAAGGCATATAAGACCCCCAAAAAATATCCATTTTTTCTGTGTTCCTTCAAAAAAAATAAAATTATTATTATGCAACCATTAGACAATCAAACACAATAAAACATTGAACTTAATAGAAATTCTGTGCTTTGCACTGCTTGTCAATTCCTTTACTTTTTGTTTTAAAATATAATGTTTTACCGTGACATCTTAAATAATAGTTGACAGGCTTCTTTCATGTAGAACTGCACACCCTTCAACATTTGCATTATGGAGACATATTCATCATCAAGCCCAACAGTTCATTGCTACTTTAGAAGTTTCTGTTCTGGATACCCATGGAATTGAAGCTACATACACATGTACAGAACCATCAGCTAAAAAATGTGGCAGAATTAAATATTGCATCAGTTTGCACCACATACTCTCCAAGGTGGATTTTTAAAATGCTGTGATATGCTGTTTAAAAAATATGGAAAACCTTCATTCCTCCAAATCACAGGAGGAAGTAGAGTGCTTTAACCATTTTTTAGCTGACTACACTGTACATGGCATTGTTAATTGCTACAGACCAATGGAATGTTAAAATAATCTAGTGCTTCGTTTAGGACTAGTAATGCATGGAATGGAAGCTGTGAAATTAAAATGCTTGTTTCACAGACAGCTGGAGTTAAATCGGTGACTTGACAAGATTAAAAAAGAAAACTGGACTGTAGCCATCATGACTTTTAAAAACAAATAAAACAGTTTCATATTCATTCTTACATATAAGTAATTCTTACCACACAGCATACGTAAAATACATTTCTGAGGGGCTTTCAATGGACAGAAAAATAGACCTACCAATATTCAGCAAGTTGCTGCCTAGACCAAAGTGGTACTTTGCATCCTTCAGCGATCCAAGAAACATCTCCAGCATATTCTAAAGCACACCTGTGTGTCATGACAAACTGTCCACTCTGAGGGACTGCGGGTCTAAAAGGCAAAATCTTACCTGTGTCATTGCCTGTGATTTGAATAACATACAATCTTATGTCATTATCAGGGTGTGAAGTGGAAGGAGACACCTCCTGGGGTTGCAAGGCCTCTGTGGCCTCCTTCACTTGGGGTGGAGCAGTAGGTCGTGCCACTGCCGTGGCAGTCGAGGCTGTGAAATATTCCTTATCGATTTCTGGCTCCTGCATCTTTCCTGGCAGATCATCCTCGGCAGTGGCTTTGCTGGGAGAAACAGATTCATCAATTATGATGATGTCATGGCTCGTTACCTCCTCTTCTTCCTCGGGAATGATGCGTGGGGACTTTTGAGTGACAAAAGGTTTGGTTGCAGATGTAGGCTGAATTTTGTCGACAGCGCCAGTGGAAGGGGTTGTCATGCTGCTGAGAATCGTCGCCTTATCTGTTGCAGTGGCTGCAAACACAGCTGGCCTGGTTTCCTCAGGTTCTGTAGTCATTCCTGAACCTTCTGTAGCCTGGCTTGGAGAAGCTCCCAGAGTCAGGGCAGTAATGCTTTCCACAGTGGAACGTCCTGCTGGCATCGTACGGGAGGGTGGCACAGAATCCCAGCTCACTGCATCATCTTCCTCCGTGGTGGGGGCTCCTGGGCTGTGCTGTGTCTTTGCTTCTGTTCCAGCAGTGATGGGCACCACCTCAGTGACCTCCCCATCCTGCTCAGGAGCAGTTTCAGCTGTCGGAGTCACCGTGAGGGGCAACCAGGTGCTGGTTTGATCAGATTCCAGAACTCCTCCGTGGTCTGTGAAGGTCACAGGTACCTCTGTGGCTGGGTATGTCTCATCAAAAGTTGACCCTGTCTCATCCTGCGTCTCCTGAACTGCTGTCCGAGGCCATTCAGGTCCTGCTGACATCTCTGGCTCGTGTGTGTGGGCAGATGTCACAGAAAGCGTGGCAGTTCTTGGTTCCAAGCCTTGGTCCAGCGTGGAGAGTTCTGGGAACACCTTGCTATGTTTTGCAGTTGTTTCTGTTGCTTCTGTATGAAAGATATCATCAAAAGGAGTCTGATCAGTAATTGGCATATCTCTAGTGACCTCACTCTCTACAGTAACTGGAACTAGGGAGGCATCATACTCCTTCTGTGGAACTGCAGTATCTACCTTTGTTACATCTGTAAATTTATTAGCTCCCTCTGTCCCTGATGTCTCATCTCCTTCATGCTCAGTTACCCCCACATCTGTGGGCACAGCACTTGGCAATACAGTTACACTTGAGCTAAAAGACCCTATGGTTGCACTACTTTCTTCCACTGGTATTTTGGATACTGTGCTCATTTCCAAATCCAAGGAGCTGCTCGTGTGGGAAACACTTGTAGTGTCTCTACTCTGACCAAAATCAGCTGAAGCCAGTTCTTCATCCCTGGTCTCAGCTGCATCAGTAGCTGCTGAAATTGGAGCTCCTGGATGCACTGTGGATTCCACAATGTGCCCTGGCAATGATGTAGGCTCCATCCCAGAGAAGCCATCCTCTGTAGCAAACTCAATCACCCTTCCAGCGTGAGATGACTCTTCTGTCATATACCCCTCCTCTTTATCTGTTGGCAGCCACGTGCCAGAACCTGGAGGGGCCTGTGTGATCTTCTCCCTTGCAGAACATCCCTCAGATTCTGCTGTAGCACAAGGAGGAATGGCAGATGTGAGATGAGGCACCTTCACATCTGTTGTCCTCATTTCTGGCTGTTTAGTTTTCTCCTGCTCCTCTAAGACAGCTGATGCTTCTGTCTGCTGGGATGAGGGGATAGGAGACAGGGTGCCTTCTCCAAAGCTTGGCAGGGAATCTGTGCTCCCAGAGACGGACTCAGATTCTGTTTGATCAGCAGCTGACACGGAAAAGGATACAGGTGTTCCAGATGCCACGGTGGGCTGCACATCCCCCAGGTCCTCTCTGCTCCCTTGAGCTGAGGCCTCGCTGTCAAACGCTGTCGCAGAGCTAAATTTAACCCATGGTGTTGGCTCTTCCACTGCAGAAAACCGCCCAGTGGTCACTGTGTGCTCATCTAGGAGTGTCTCTGATGCAGCAGGCACTTCTGATCCTGGGGCAGGACCAGCAGCCATCCCAAAATCTGTGCCAGGCACGGCAGTGTGCATGCTCTCACTGCCCTCCCTCTCTGCAGACTCATCGGTGAGCAAGGCTTTAGGCATTACAACAGTTGTAAGCTTCTCGTCAGATTTTGCCTCCATTGGTTTTTCTGTGGGTGCATTTGTGAGGTGGGCACTGTTCTCTTTTGTCAATGAATCTGAAGTCCCTGTTCTGGCAGCCTCTCTCCGAGAAGTCTGTAGGAAGCTATCTGTAGCTGTCCTCAGAGGACCCACTTCTATTTGCTCAGTCTGATTATCAGCATCACGCTCGTGCGCATCTCCCGCTCCAGCATCTTCCCAAAAACCAGTGGAACTCTTAGCTACAGCTGTGCTATCCTGAAAAATTACAGAGGTCAAGAAAGCGTCCTCAATGCTTTCAGACCTACCTGGTTCCTCGGGCAGCTCTGCTTCAGAGTAAGTGTGATCCAGTTCCAAGTCTGGGGAGGTGGTGTCTGTTAGCCCGGGTGAGACATCGTACTCAGTCCTTCCCAGCGTGTCATAAGTGAATATTTCGCCATCAGTGGCAGTCTGAGGTAGAAGGGTGGTTAAGGGGATGTTCTCCTTGAGCACCTCCATCTCCCTTTTCTCCTCAGCCACATCAGTAGTCATTTCTGTGTCCTCTTCAGACTCTGGGGTTGTTTCCTCCAAAGAGACTGTTTGGGTGGCAGGCACTTCAGAAAGTGGAGTCTCAGAGATGGGAGGTTCGAGAGGAGCTCCAGCAGGTGATGATCTCACGCTGTCAGTTCTCAGGGATGTCACAGGCTCAACAGTTGGAGGCTCTGTTGTGACTTTTTTAGCTTAAAACAAACAAAAAAAAGGTACAGTCAGTACACAAGTTACTTTAGGTCATTAGTTTGAATGTTCCCAACAAAAACTAAATGCCACGCTGAAAAATAAGTGCAAAGTTCAAAGGCTTTAGCATTGAATGACATGTAATAACACACTGTAAAGCTTCAGAATGTCTAGCCTAAAGTCAGATGAAGTGGAAAAAGCAGCAATATTCTTCATATTTGTGGTTTATATAATTACCCCTGGAAGTCCTTGTGTTACATGAGTGACCATCAGCCAGCCAGGTACTGATCTGGGGACATAAAAGTTTATTTCAAGATGTCACAAGTGAGTAGAGCTGTGGGTTTTCTGCAAAGTTTGATGCTGTGTCCAACTCAGATGTACAAAGGGAGTGAAACAACACTTTAGTTTATTTTCAGCACATAATTACAAACTGCAAAAAGGAATCCTCACTGCAGTGAGAGCATGCTCAAGAAGCAGGATCAAGCATGCCACCAGAAAATTCTGCTGCTGCCCTGCCTTTAAATTATGCTGGGAGAAATTTATTGTGGGGAAAGGTGAAAACGTTGAAACTTAAGATCATAAAGTTAATACTGCTAAAATGATGTTGATCTTTGGAAAACACTTCAAAGATGCACGTCTAAACTCCTCCACACACAGAAATGCTTCCATGGGAGTGCTGAGCACTGCAAAGTGTTGAACCCTCTGGATGATGGGAAAGGTAAGGGAGTTGTGATCCTAGAAGAACAGGAGGCACAAAGAAAAGTCCTCCCAGTGAACCAGATTGTGATGTTTTAAACAACCCAGTGGCCTTGCTGCTTGTCTACTCCTTCCTTGCCATCTGGGGAAGAAGTGTGTGCCAGTACTGCAAGGTGTGTCAGCAGATTTTAAAATCCTAGAGAAAGTGAGTGCTCAGAAAAGAGCTTCTCCTCAGGAAAAAGCCCAGGTTGGAATCATCTTCCCTTCTGCCAGTTTTTCCAGGTCAGTAATCTTCAGAAGGGCAATGGGAGCAGATGGGTGGAAGATGTGAATGTCTTAAACCAATGCTGTTAACTGCTAAGTGACTGAGAGTCAAAAGCCTTATAAGGATGCAAATAAAGAGAAAAATACAGCTTTTAAATCACACTAAGCATATAAGGAATGCATCAAACAATCTGTGCTTATGAGGATTCACTGTTTACCAGACATGAGTACATCTAGAACTTCTTGCAAAATAAAATCTTGCTTAGCTTGAAATAGATCAAATAAGTCTCTTCCCCTTGCACACACAAATCGAAACAGTTGCATTATTTTACAGTTTGTACCCAAGCATAAGCAGCATGCATGCACAAACCGGGTTTTTTCACACACCTGTGGCAATTTTGATAGCTGCAGGTATGAATTCCCCATGTGCAAGCCAGGGTAACACAAATATTTGCTCAGTTTCACACACTCAGCTTTGGAAACGCCACCTTTGCAAGAGCCCCATCTGATTTACCACAAAGCAGGAGGGGCTGGTCAGAGGATGAGCACTCAGGATTTCTAGACCAAAGTGTAGAATTACAGAGTAGGAAAATGAGGTAAAAGGCTTTCTATTTCAGCTTTCCTGAATGAGAAGTGAAAGTGAAAAGGAAATTTTGAGGGCAAGAAAATATGACATCGCTGCGTGGTGGTGCTCTTTGCCAGCAGAAAAAGAAAGGATCAGATTCTTCTCCCTTACCATGTGTTAAAACTTTTTGTGGTTTTACAAAGAAAATTTAGCTACACACAGATATAGATATAATTTTTTATTAATTTAAGTTAAAACATTCAGTTGAGAAAGAAGGAGTACAGTTCTTGAAGCCCCACTAAGCAAAGCATAACCTGAGCATGAGAGATTTTTGAGTTTGTGATTCCACAACCTAGAGTGGATGTTTGTTGCTTTTTTCAATCTGTGAGACAGTGCTCAAATAATCAAGAATCAATGAATTTCTGCCATTTTTTATTCCCCTCTCTGCTTGCATAAGTTTTGCTTCACAGCTTGGGAAATTAAGGATGCACACAGGTGGTGTGTGCTGTCTCTACCAAAGAATTCACCAATTTTCCTCAACAGCTGGGGTTTTTTTATTGGCAAAGTGGGAAGAAGGCAGCAAAGTCTCAATCTCTCCCTTCTAATCACAGGATCAGTTTCCTTAATGTGGATGGAATTGGGTTTGCAGCCAGCACAAACACTCACTCAGGTCCCAGCTGCCATGCTTTGAGTGACCATCAGGATCACCCTCTGAATGAAAATGAAAACTTTAATGCCCTCTAACAGAGCTAGACAAAAATGAGGGCAATGTGGACTAATTTTTAAAATCTGTAGGGGAAAAAAAAAAAAGGTAACTTTATTTCATCGCTGCTGGGAAATTGTGTACAATTACTCACAATCACTTACGTAGCTTCCAGATTTCCAAGAAATGCTTGGAAGTCCCAAGAGTTCACATATTTATGCCTGGGATGCAGATATTTATTGTTCGTGACTTATTATCTGCTAATGACTTGAAAGAATAGGTACACATTTATTATGCCAACCTGAAAAAACACCAAGCATATTTGGTTTGCTTATATTAACAACTGAATCAATAAATATTACCTTTTTAGAGTGTTATAAGTAGAGCCCATGCTTTTTAAGAGTTTATCAATAAACAGCCAGATTTTCTCCCATGGAAACTGTGTGCAATTCAACTCTGGTTAAAATCAACTAGAGGGCCTCTAAAGTCACTTTGTCAAAACAATTATATGTAAGTTTTTTCACTCACATCATTCAGGATTGCAAACTTATTTGAGTGGATTTAAAAAAAAAAAAACTGACAGTGCTTCTTCAATGAAAAATCTGTCCATGTCATAATTTTTTTTTTCCCTGTGTGAAAAGAAAAATAAAATAAACAAAGAGAAGGTTGCTTTTTTAATAGACAACACCAGTTTGAGCTGTCCTCCACTCCACCCAGATGTTTTGCATTACTGTACTCCTTGCATCATGCGTGCAATATGCTATCTCCTTTGTCCTCCTTCTGGTTCAAGACATGAGGCAGATTTTCCTAATAAAATTCATGAACATATTAGCAGCAAGAAAGCAAATTATCTCACCAACAGCTGCTCATATCAAAGACTATATATTTATTTTTTTTTAATCGATTCCTTCTACATTGAACAACATGCATGGAGTTGATTTTGGCAGGGCTGTATGGCTTTGCAGAGATGCTATACTTTTTCACTTTCTATTTGTTAATTTTATGCCTTTACTGTACAGCATTTTCTTCCTCTTCCACCATGATTTAAGCAAGGATTCAAAATTACGGAGCAATATTGAAACATACTATTTTTTCAAGGAAATCAAACTGCACAACTTCAGACATGGTCTAACTTTGCAATTACCAGATAAGGATTTTAGTATGTTCTGTGCTGTTAATTTGGAATTAGTGTACTTTATGGAGGAGAAATGCTCATTTTTAAAATTATATATATTATAATTTATGTACACGGTTTGCCAGCATTACCAGATCTACCATGAACCTAATTTCAATACCTTGAGCAATTTTTCTGCACTCAGAAACTCTGTTTATCTGTTTACATTTAGGATTTACCTAAGAGTCTGGAAGGACATAGACCCTATAGACAAGAGATTGCTTTGAGTCATTGCTAACAGCCAAAACAACATAAAATTGTTTTAAGTTGGAACAAAAGCTGGAAACAGTGAATTCTTTCTGTGAATTACAGCCAAAATAAATTATTACAAAGTATAAGTAATGTTGAGACACTCAAAATTAATGTTTGAAATGTTTGAGCCCAATTTCAGCATGATGCCAATGCAGAGAGCTGCTTTGCTTAATTTTTACATATTTTTATATGTTAATTTGTTATGTTTCTTCTTGGTGTCTGTTCCTTCCCTGCTACCAACCCTGGCAGAGAGGACAGCCTTGAATGTTCCCCTGAGCCCAAAAGTTTTGCCAGCTGGAGTTTAAATTACTGGCAGAACCTTCCAAACTGAACAAGTCTAAGATTAAGAACAGATTAAAAAAAAATAAAAAAAAGAAAATAAAAGGGGAAAAAAAATGAGATAGAGACTGAACAAGAAACCCCTGATCATGGCACTGATCCAGTACCTGCTCATTCACACCTTTCCAGAAGCAGTGGTGCACAGGAGATGTGGGATTTTGTTCATAAATGATGAGACTTTTGGTAGCAGAATTCAAAATCTGACAGTGCAGCTGTAAGCATTTCTCTGTAACTCCAGGTGTATACTGCCACTCCCCTCTACTCTGTTTTGAGTGGAAATCAGAAGCCAAATGTAATGAGAAAAATATGAAAATCTAAATGCAGAATCCATTCCTGCTTACAAAGCATGTGCCATATCAGAGGAAACCAACGGGATTCTTAAAAAAAAAAAAAAAAATCCAGAAATTTGAAAGCTATCAGTCTGCCTTATTTGCAAGAAAAACTTTAAATGAAAAGTTTTGCATCCTCTTCACACCACTGCCCAAGGTCTTTTTTTTCCAGCTAACAAAACAGCAGAGGCAGCAGCTCTTTTAGCTCTGTGAACACAAACATTCTTAAGTAAAACCACTTGCTATTTCATAACTTCTGAAGTCAGATGGTTGAAGGGGGAAAGATATGTTATCTCCTGGTTTCCCCACATGTAAGTGTAGCTCTGTGAACGAATTATTACCTGCCAATCTATCCACAAAAGAACAATAGCATTTCTCTTTCCACATTATTTATTAGGAAACTGCCAGAGAGGACAAAAAAAAAAAAAAATCAGCAGGCCTCTTTAGTCAGCCCTTCCTAATTAAATCTGTAACCCAGCACCAAATAAAAGCAATAATCTTTGCTTTGTGACCGCAAAAAAACAATTGAAGAACAAAAAGGGCCAAGACTGTCACTTGGGTAAGAACTGGCAGCAGAATTCTTGGTGCTCTGCTCCCCCCACCTGGTGTGAAAGGACAGAATTCATCCCTGAGTGCCATGGGTGCACAGACCCTACAACAGCAATGGAGCAACGCTGACAAAGAGCAAAATCAATTTATTTTCTGCACTTAAAGGGGTGGACTTTCCACTTGTCCACATTGTTGTTCCTGATCCTATCCTTGCTGCCTGACCCATCCTGAGGCAATGAAAGGAAAATGCCTCCAATTGTGTCTTCTTCTCTTTCCTCTCTCCCTCTGGCCACAATGTTTGCACTTAGAGGTTGTTCTTAAAGCACCCAGTTTTGAATCACTCAGGTAAATTCAAGTTCACTTGCTCAGGCAAAAGAAGCCTCTCCTCCCCAGCGCTCCATGGTGCTCCAAACAGCTGCTCCTCATACATCAGTCAGGTTGGTAAATCTCTGTTCCTATTTTACACAGCATTTAAAAGGTTGAGGTGCACCCAGCTGCCACATCCTTCCCCTCCTTTCTCAGGGTGAGACGCTGCTGAGATGTAGAGCACGGGCTGGTTTGGAGTGGATTGAGACCTTGCAGATTTCATCATGGTCTGACTGAGCTCTCAAACCCCAAAAACAATAGCAGAGTGAGCTGTTGGTGTGCTGAGCCCAGCAGAGAGAGGCAGGCATTTACTACAGCCACAGCTGGGCCAAGAAATTACTGGGGATCTCTGCAGCTGTGCAGGTCTTGATAAACGACATATCTGAGAGAAGAACATAAATCTGCTTTCCTGGGAGAATAATAAAAGGCTGGGAAATGGTTGTCTGGGGGTAATCTCTTTGTACAGCTTCACCTTCACAGAGAGGCAGACTGAACAGAGCCAGCAGCCCTGCACACCCTGTGGTCAGTGCCCTGACCTTGGGATGCTCAACTGCCCAGTGCCCATTGTGATACTGGACTCTGAAATGCAGGAGCACACTGTGATTATTATGCCCTGTTACTGTGCTCCTTCTGAGATAAATTTCTCTTTGGGTTTTGGTTTTTTTTTTCCCTCCAGATTGGCAATTCTGCTCCTCGCGCGTCGCCACGCCCTATGTCCTCATTATTCTGCGTCCGTTCCCAAACTGGTCAGAAATCCACAGATCCCCCGTAACACAGCCCCTGACATCAGGCTGGAAATAATTCCCTCATCCAGGAAATAGCTGGGACACGCAGCTACCGACGGTTGCTGTGGAGAAGGACAGAGCTGCCCAGCTATTCAAGGTTTTCCAAGCTCGGTCACATGCAGCAGAAGGGGAAGACAACGTTTCTCCTGCCAGCTCTTGAGCTGTGCCTGAGAGCCTTTATCCTTCCTGTTGCTGGACAAGAGGAGCACTGTGGATGTCTGCTGAGGCTGAGCCTGCCCTCGTGGTGGCTCGTGCTGTAGGACTCCTCAAAACTCCGTGAAGCTCATCATTTCCTTTGTTTCTTCCACAAAATCGCGCTCTGATTTTGAGCTTTGGGTGGATGGATGAAGCATCAAAGCAAGAGGCCCTGAGCCCCAAGCAGTGGCAGACTTGGATCCTCTCTGGATGATGGGGCTGTGTTGAAACAATCAAAGCAGCGTGGGCTCCATTCCTGAAGAACACACATGGCAGCACCACTCCAGAACGGGAATGTTCCAATCTCCAGCTAAAAGGAAATCGCGGCGCCAAACCAAAGTGGTGCAACGGAAGAGAAGCAATAAAGGTGCACGAAACAAAGTCAAAATGAGAGAGGAAAATGGGAAAGAGAATGGACAAATCCAGAGAGGAACGGTCAACACGTGTTTTGAGTCAAGTAAAAAATGTTTTGCTGAAAGATTCGCCAAAACCAATACAGGTCTATGAAAGAATTCAGCTTTAATAAATCAATGTTTCTCAGCAAAAGTGGATTTATGTTTCAAAAAATTCAACCACCTCTGTATACGAAGCTAATCAAGTTCAGCTTTGTTGCAGGTACCCAAGGTAAAAACCTGAATGCATTTTGATTAGTGCATTTCTGCAGTGCAATTTGTTCTGCAGGTGCTGTGGGATAAAAACGCCCATCCACAATCAGCTGAATTCTGTGACAAGATTTCCACAAAGTCCAGTGAATTAGGCCTGGAGAGACTGGGAGGCTGAAGAATATTAAATTAATTAAATTAAATTAATCCCCTATAGCTCTCTGAAAGAATTAATTACTAAATATATATCTAATAAAAAAGGATTTTCTTAATGACAAAATGTTCTTATCTCTTACAAATTAGCAAAAGTGCTCAGCAAGAGCTGTTCTATTTTATTATTTTTTTTTAATATAAAAAAATAAGTCCTGTATGCTAACATTTGAAAAACTTTCCCTCTGATGATGGCCTCCAAGGAGCTACAAGTACTTAATCATGTGTCTAACCTGAAACCTTTTCAGGCCCCATCAGATATGAGATTAGGTATCTCTCAGAGAAAAAAAAAAGAAAAAGAAAAAGAAAGAAAAGGTCTGGCAAAAGCCTTGAAGGCACGAAACGAAACACACAGATAATGTTTCAGAAACTTAGACCCATGTGGTTTTTGAACAGTGAAAAGCACTTGTGATCAAAGAGGAGAAAGTTTCAGGGGTTTTTAACACGGCTTTTTGATTTTAAATCATGTATTATTAGTCTGGGCCACTCTTATTTTCATAAAGTCAAGACACTTCATACAATGTAATTTTGTACCCATAACACTGCTGAAGTTAAAATCCTGAACTTAACTGTACTTTAAAAGTTGTCCAGGTTGGCTGCTCTACTGAAACTAGTGAATATCATTTTTAAATTGAATTTGCTCCCTGTGTTTTATATGTATTTCAATAAATATGGTTCCTCTTTAAAAGCAAGCAAAATGCTCAAAATACGGATTGAGGTTTCTTAAAGACACAAATTAAAATTAATATTTTGAGATTTTCCACCACAGAGACTCATAATCATGTAACAGAAGTGAGGAGCCTGAGCAGGGATGAAGAAGGAAATATCCCTTTTCTCAAATGCACAGTTTGTCTTTGTGAGGACTGGAACAGCTGCCTGGATTGGCACAGATGTGCTGTGGTGTGACTGCAGGTCCAGGTGAGGAGGGAGACACACCCACGGGGTGAGAGACACAGTGAGAGCTGTGAGCAGGGGCTGGGGTCTCACTGAGAGCCCAGGTCCTGAGCAGGACGGTTCTGTAGTCAGGAACTGTGGGAATCACTGTGTGAAAGCTTTGATGTCAACCCCAAGGCAGGCCAAGCTGGGGAACAGCAGATTTCGTGACGGGCTGAAACTCTGAAACTGAGATAATGGGAAATTTCGGAAGAAACTTCCAGACAAAAGATGATTTGAAACAAAGGGCTTAAATTCAAGCCTTCTGCTCTCATGCAGAGCCATTTCTGGTTTTTTTATCCTCTCCCTTTTTCTGCCCCAAAGAAGGGACTGGGTCCAAGGCCCCAGTGGGAGAGAGTGACTCACTATAAAGCCACTGCACCAGGCAGCTGCTTGAGATGTGGAGGACCAAGATGCTGGGCAGGGAGTCTCATTACTCACCACTTGCATAAATCTTCTAGCAAAAGCAGTGAGGAGTCACAGCTGGTTCCTGAGAGATCCCAAGCACCTTCTGAGAGGGAGGGAGAGCTTTCAGTAACTTCTGAAATTTGTGGCACCCCGAAGGAGGGTACAGCATGACACCCCTGCATTTCATTACACAAAGCCAGATGTGTCTGGCAAAACCTGAGTCCTCTGGCCAGCAGGGTTTAATTAATTCTGATATTCTGTTGTTTGTAATTAAAAGTGCTAGAGAGCCACTCAGCCTCTACCAAACTATTTTGGTCCTTTTCAGTCTTATTTTCTCTTGTAAAAAGTTTGATAGCCCTGAGCTGTCTATTCCTGGGTTGGAAAGTGATGAAATATTTATTCTACATATACCAAGGGCAAGACTTTGCAGGAAAAGCCTTTATATAAAAGGCAACAATGCAATACCTATCAAGGTCACTTTTGGAACAAATGGTGTGTTAACACAAGCCATGCTAACTAAAACTTCTGGAAAGAACATTTTAAAGGCACATCTTGCTTGAAAGCGGCGAAATTCACAAAAACAAACAGCAGGTTGGAATTTGTCCTAACTAAAGACTAGATTACAGGCAAAATGTTCAGTTCTTACCCCAGTCTTTGAGAGGGACTTATGAAATACACCCTCATTAAAGTCTTTTTTATCCACAACACTTTAAACAGGTCATAAACAATTTGGAGTAGGAACAGAAGGAGTGATATGACAAAATGCTGCTCTGCAGATTACAGAATAGACTCCTGAACTTAAGTCCTTTTTCCTGTAAGCATTTCCATTAGGACTGATTTCCACATGCAAAGTTTTGGAACATCATACCCCACAAACTATAAAGGAAAATTAAAACAACAAACCAACACTGTCTGAGAACAGCCAGACCATAACGTTGCAGCAGATGTCGGGATTTGTTCTCAAAGAGTGAGATTTGTTCATAAATGGATCTTCAGTGCCTGAGCTGGAAAGATCTGCAGCTGCAGTAAGTTCATCATCCACAAAAATGGGGACAGTACAAACTGCACATATCAAGTAGTTCTGAGTTACAGTCACTGGACTGAGGCCAAAAAACCTAATTATTCACAGTTAATGACCAAGTTCTGAACAGTAACTCAATGTTAATGTCAGTTGTGCTATTTGCAACAAGGAACTTCCTCGGACAGAGAGGCCTGCAGGGAAATAGCTGAGCTGTCCAACCCCACCTGTGCTGAGGCTGCAAGTCTCAGGAAGCAGGATATTCAGCTGGGAAGTTGGCGAACCTTTTGGGACAACAGGAACCTATGCAAGGAGAGGCTGCACCATAATAGCAGAGCCAGGCAGCCGGCACTGAAGATAGATGAGGTTACAGGGCAACATTTGACCCCACAAGAAAGCTGACAGGTGTGGAGGGCATCTGGTTTAGATTGGTGACGTCTACCACGTGAATGTGGCAAGTGCTTGAAGTGCCTGTGAAAATACCAGGAGGGAAAGAAGCAGCAGTAAGAAAGGCAATTTAGACCACCCACTGGCCCATGAAATACTGAGAAAGAAAGAAAAAAGAATGGGATAGGACAAGGTCCCTGGGATCCAGAGCCAGCCCCCAAATTACAGACATCTGAGAGACCTGAAAGTAGCCAGCCTTGTACAGAGCTTGTGAGCAGTTTCTCTTGCTGCCATCATTGGAGAAAGGCTATCCATTGTTGATCTTTAGGACATTTATCACAGAACCACAGAAAAGATGTGGTTGGAAAAGACCTCCAGAGATCATCTCTGCAAAGGCAGAGTCATCTGGAGAAGGTGATGTGCCCAGGTGGGCTTTGAACGTCTGCCTTGTGTTTGTTGACAAGATGCAGAAGTACCCAGGCATGCTCAGGCGCCAAAATATGGAGCACCAACAGACCCACGGGCAAAACACTGCTGTCCTAGGTTACAATGTAAAGATGTGATCAAAAGTTTGTGTTCTATCATGTTCTGTTAAACCAGGTGGGGCAGTGATCCTGATCCCTGTGGGATATCTCCTGTTAATGGCACAGTTGTTAAACCAGGTGGGGCAGTGATCCTGATCCCTGTGGGATATCTCCTGTTAATGGCACAGCTGTTAAACCAGCTGGGGCAGTGTTCTTTATCTTTCCACAGCCCATCCTCCCTTCAGGAGATCTCTCCTGTTCATGGCCACTGAGTCCCAGGGCACGGCTGATAAAATTCCATCATCCCATGGGGAGATGCTCCAGCCAGGGGAGGAGCCAAGCATTTCCTACCCTGATAAAATCTGAGATTTGGAGCACCAAGGCAGTTCTTACTCACTGGTTTAGGACAAAAGCTTCCAGACCTTTCTACAGGATCACTGCTTCAACAAGAGCACTTCATCTTGACTGCTACCACCACCCTGAATAGCAGGGTGTCAGGCTGTATCCTGACTCTGTCAGTGGTTTTTCTTCTGTATTATTGGTGTACTTTATTTTTCTCCTTTTTTTCCTATTAAATTGCATTTCTGACTTGGAGTTTCTCACTGGTTTTACTTTCAAAACCATTACAACTGCTCAGGCTGGAATCTTACCTTAAAACTCTGCCTGTCTTCACCTGCAAATGTTACTTTAAGACATTCCTTTCAGTTTCTAAAAACCCGCATGTGCCGCAAGAACCGAAACGCGACACTTAAACCACTACTCGCGGCAAGCACGCCGTAAATCACGACCAGGAAAGGAAAAATAACAATAAAATGCTTACGTTCATAGCAGTAGGCATCAAACTTGCTATCGGGGTAAGGGAAGCCTGTTTGGTTCTCATAGCGATACAGGGTTCTCACCCCAAGCAAACCCCCGCCGCACTGGGGCCGCGCCACGGAGGCCGGGTAGCGGACGCTGCCGTCCGCCAGCCACCCGTAGTCACACTGGTCGAAGCCGTTCCTCCAGGCCACGTAGAGGTTCCCCACGGAAGCCAGGACGCCTCCTCGCTCCTCGCACAGCTCCCTAGCCTCCTCGAAGGTGAACTTCTGGGGGGCTGAGACGTGGACCACTTCATCTGGAGGAAACAAAATAAAATAAATAGCAAAGGGTGAGTAGCGCGTTCTGCTGTCAATGAATTCCTGCTCCCTACACCCACTCAGAGTCTTGAAAGGTTGGGGCTTTTTCCCAAAACTCAAGTATTTTTGTCCTTAAAAACAATCAGATAGCTGTAAAGCAAGCGTTCCAGGTTTGAATTTGAAAGTTAAAATGTCACAAAGCCATGAAGTACACTGTGGCAGGACACTGAGTCCCTCCCATGGTCTCCAGCAGAGGTAACAGCAGCCCTGAGGCTCCACTGTGACCCCTGTTAAAGCAGATTTTTCAGCTCAACTGAGTTAATTAAATCCAGTCCATCAGAATTTACTTTTTCCATAAAGCAAATCTACTCCTGCAAGCCTACCTGGCCCTTTTAGGCATTGCTAGAATCTCACTTCAAACACCCACAAAACAGGAAATATTCTTCACTGGCTGCCCTAGAGCTGCTTCTATTGTCGGATTTCCATCAGTCTTCATCTTGCCCCACGTGAAAACAAAGGTGTGGAAATGCACAAGACATGTTGCATGCACAAAGCCCTCTTTGTGTGGAGAAGCTGAATTAGTCTAGAAGGTTGGTAGTACAGTTCAGTTTCCAAGGAATAACAGTTTGTAAATAATAGCCATCCAGTTGGAAGCTAAAACAAAGCAAATAGCACCTCTAATATTTTGCTTCCAAGGTAAATCACCATTGTGCAGTGGTCTTGGTTTGCCTCATTCACCCAAGCACTCCAAAGAAAAGTCAAGCCTCTCATGTTCATTTCCAATTTTTTCCTAGACTTCAGATGAAACCAACCAGACCTAAAATGAGTGTATCCGAACCATCAGCGCAAATTCAAAATACTTGCTGCAGGACAGCAATGCCCTCCCTCATCCACAGCAGGCCAGGACACAACAGCCACTGTTGCAGAGAAAAAAACACTGCTTTTCCACACCAGCCATGCAATCTGTCTTACCCCTGCACAGGTCTGAAGGGAACACAGAAAAATGCAGACAGAAACTACATCACCCCGAGCAGTTTCATTCACATCAATATTACGCTTGTTTGGGGACTGAAAGGAATGCAAGTGTGAAAGGAGGCAAGGTGCCAGCTTTCTTTTTCCTGCTAGGTAGAGGCTCTGATTTGTTATTACAGCTGTAGCACCAATCCCATAGTGTAACTTGCCTTGCACACATTGTGTGCAGCTTCCAGCTTGGAGGTAGAGGGACAAAGTGTGGAGAGGGACAGATGAGGGAAGCAAAGAGTCATCCTCAGAATGGCTCATTCAGAGAAAAGGGAAGAACGATAAATTCTCATGACTTCCGCAAATAAAAAACTAATTGCACACAATCCCACAACATTCCTTCTGAGAGAAGCTTATAGAATACAGGGGAAAATGGGGTAAACAGTGCAAAATTACTAGAAAAGCAATTTTTCCATCAAGTTATTTGGATCAATGGCTCCAAGTGGAGCTTGTACACAACATCATTAAAGTTAGTGCTATTTATTGCTCTGAGCTGTCATCTGCAGTCAGTTAAGGCAGAGAAACTTAGTGAGGGGTTATGTCTTGGTGTAAGATTCCAAAGTGCAGGGCTCCTCTTTAAGAGAGGTCACTTTGCAGAGAACTGACTTACCCAAGCTGCACTTTCTAGGCAGAATTCTGCCTCATTTTTGCCTTGGATTATGCCTGTATCTGCAATAGTGATAATCCTGCACACTTAAAAAGTGAGTATCATACCTTTCTCTGCATTGAATATATTCTACTGACCCCACAGGGGCTTATTTTCTTCATCTCTTAAAACCAGCTGCTGTCAAACAGATACCATCTTTGTCAAGGATTGCTTTACAAAAAAACCAAACCAACACAACTTTAAAAAAAAAATAGAAAGAAAAATAAAAAAAGAAAACCCTCACACATTTAACAAAAAACCCACATCTTAACCAAAACAATCCAGTAAGTTAAATCCAAAGTATTTGACACCTAATTGGTATATTGAAGAATTTGTGACAATAACCTCACAAAGGAGGCAAAAAGGCAGCAGGGCAATCAGTAAAATTCCATCATATACCAAGTAAATGCACATTTATTTCAGGAATGCTGGGGATAAGATAAAGGGCAAAGATGTTAAAACATGTCATCTTGTAATTGCTCTACTTAGAGAGCATTTTTCTCTAATTCCACAATTCTTATTTTTAAAAAATTGAGTAATGGGCAAAAGTCGTATTGCAAATAGCAGTAATTTACCCTAGGAGCTATGACTCCTCAATTTGTCTCTTCAGTTTTAAAATAGATTAAAATTCTCTATGATTAAATATGAACTTAATGTGCTTAATAATTTTTTGGGATGAAATGTGAAAAACAGTGAAAGAGGGTAATAAAGGCCTTGCTTGACATATGAATCCAGAAACTCTTGAAAGTTTGTTCTGCTTCTGCAAGCTTCTCAAACCACCTTACCAAAAAAAAAAAAATTAAATATGGGCGTTTTGCTGGGGTTTCTTGATCTCAGTCACTTCTAGCATGTGCTGAAACATCCTGACTCCTTCAAAATATCAAAAAGACTCAAGCCTTCCACAGGAACTTCTAAAAAGCAAGGAAAGCAATTCTGATTTAATGATATTTATTTCATCCATGCAGGCTCTACAATTTACTCCTGTTTTTGAAAGCTGTTGTGCTTTCAAAATATTCAACAGGAGGACTAATCCTGCCACACTCTTAAAGTGTTTTTATAAAGATAAAGCTGGAAGCCCCTCAATTTCCCAGCCAAAACACTGGAAACAAGGAAAATAAGAGAGAAAACTCATCTGCTCAGCAAACAAATGATACAGCCACCAACACCAGGCAGGGCAAATTCAGTTCTGTGTGTGTTGAACAGACACATGCATTGTTTTAATAGCTGGAGCACACCCTGAGTAACTCAGCAATTCTGTGCAGGCAAAGCCCAGGGTTTAGGCTAGCAGATGAGGAAAAACTGGTTCTGCAGTACCAGGGGGTGGGGTGTAGGACGTGACTGTGTTTAGGCTGATGTGTGTTATTGCTGGCTCCTGTTCCAAACCAAGCTCCAGGCTGATGGAGCAGCCTCAGTGGTCACAGCACTCCAAGAATCCCCAGGATTTTCCTCCTGCACTTGTTTGTTTTGCTTGGTCAAAAGAGATATCTGATGGGAGTCAGGCTTTTTCCATCTTTCTCCAAAATATCAGGGTGGATGAAGAAGTCAGATTTTTCTCTTGGGAACAAAAGCTGATTCACCTACAATCACTGAGGAAAATGTTTAAGTTCTACAAGAATCAGTTCTACAAATCTTACCAGCTGATTTTACAGCAAGTTTCATTGCTTTGATTCACTTTCTCTCCTCAGCAGTTGTCTCAGCAAGGTGGGCACATTGGTAGATGTGAATGTCATGAATCACACAAATTAAATCAAGGTGGGAAGAAGGGCAGGCTAGAACCAAAGCCAACACATAAACTGTGTTGCCTGGGGTAATGGTGTCAGGTTGATGGTTGGATTTAATGATCTCCAAAGTGTTCTTACCCAGCCTCAATGATTCTATGATTGTGTGATTATTGCTGGAATCTGGAATTTGGTGCTCACAAGTTTTACCTTGTGGTTGGGTGGTCAGGTTCTACAACCTTCACTGTCATCCAAAGCCAGACATTAGAAAATGCAGAGGGATATTAATTATATGAAAAGCTAATCATTCCCATGAGAGGAAATGCTTAATTCTCACAAATTAAAATTTCAAAAAAAAGCCAAGACAAACAATCAAAAACTTTCCAGTGCCTTTTCATTTTAGTTTTTCAGTGATAGTTTTGTTTGAGGATAAGAAACACTATCTCCCACTAAGAATTTGGGAGCTCCTTTTTTTTTTATTTTCTTTTTTTTTCTATTTCTTTTTCTTTTTTTTTAAGCATGGTGTGGCTGTGGAAAACTCCAGACCTACTCATTAGTTTCTGAGAGTTGGAACCCACCAAGTTCACCAAGCAGAGATAACCCTTGGGAGCATTAGAGCTTCTGGATTCTGTGAGTAGAGCTGCAGACCAGGGTGCCCTGGGTCAGAGACAGAAGCTGGCTAAAAGTGACCAAATGCCATCTTTTTGATGTTATATGGAGCATTCTAAGGGCATTTTCTCACATGTGACCTATGGTTACTGCTCCTCACCTGGACACAGCCAGCAGGTCAAAGCCCAGGCAGTCACAAGACACTGCCATCACAACTTTATTTTCCTCAAAAATGTAGAATCTGTTCAAGATTTCATTCCTAGGACATAGCCAAGTGTGCAAAGAAGCAGGAAAGCCATGACCACTGTGAGGATTAAAACATTTACCCTTGTGCCTTCAGGGTCAAGAACTTCCACATCCCCCTCCTCTCTTTCTCTGCTGTTCAGGACTGGTTCTCTGGCACACCAGGGTAACAAAGAGGTGTCCTTAACAAAGTCACTAATTACCAAAACCACTCTGGAAAACCACAAACATCTAAGCAGCTTGGTTCAACTTTAAAGCAGGAGGCTGGACAAGATGAAGAAGTCTTTTTCTCTTGCACGTCAGAACAAGTCAGTTGATTCCTTTTGATGCACAGCAGCAATGATTTAACTAAACTTTCCTGAATGTCTTGAGTCTTTCTGTGCAGATCCATGGGTTGAACAGGAAACCTCTTGAGAACTTAACCCTGTAGGATGTCACACAATCCAAGGTTGGGTAAGTGTCCAGTATAATGCAAAGGCTCATAATTCTACCACAGGCTCTGAGCTAGAGAAAAACCACGATTTTCTCTGTCCCAGTTTTGAAACCTAATCTAATTGTTGCTCCAGAATCAGAACACACTCCAGAGAAGATCTTTAGCTGCCCAAGACACAGAAGAAACTTCTCACCTGAGGCCACATTTTAGACTATGGCTGCTTTAATTATGACTGTCATTCTCACAGAAATTTCCATGACAACAGCAAAACCGCATGAGAGTAGGTGGAAAGTATTCAAAGGACATCTGGTTTTGGTTTTTATCCTTCTCCCCTGCTCTCACTGTGAGGGGGGAGATGGTGCATGGAAGGAAGGCTGTGCAATCTCCCCCACAGGCACCCCAAAAATAACTCTGTACACCACAGAGGTTGGTCAGGCATACATGGTTTCTGGGGGGCTGGCCAGGAGAGAGTCCTGATGGGGTGGTTTGTGCTTTGGCTCAGCAAAACCAAACTCCACCACTGGGCTGTGGTGGTGGTTCTATCTCCATCTCTGACACCAGATTAAGCACACACTGCTTGTTGAAGACTTCAAGCTCTTCCTCACCCACCCATCTCCATCCAAAGGCAGACACCCCTTCAGCTGGTGGTGTCAAGAGATCCTCACCCAAACCTTTGCAGCTCAATTGCTTTAAAATCTTCAGTCATAAATCACCTTCCTGCAGTTAAAAGAACCCTAAATGTATCTGTTAGTGCCTGGTACACTGAAATAAGTGATGAAACATGAGGAATGTAAAACAGTTTGTAATAAAACACCATGCCTAGTACCTTTTTGATGATACTTTGACTCCAGGTTCTCATTTTTTATCTCCAGGAGCTCAGAAATTTTCAATCCTTCCCACACTTATTCTTCTGACTGTAGCAGCAAAACTCATACTATTTAAATTAGAATTGTGCAGTCTTTAATCTCTCTGGCTTTCCTCGGAACAAGGAAATGGTAAGAGTTACCCTAGATAACTGGTTTCAATTTAAGCTAATAGTTTGTGATTTAAGGAGAAATCCGTGTCTCTGGCTGACTTCCTGATTCCATACAGCCAAAAAGGAATGAAATCGAGATGGAGTTGCTCCTGCAAATCCTCAGTGCAAATACCCAAATTAGTACTGCAAATTCAATGCACATTTGTTTCAAAATGTATTGCAAGAATTCCCACCACCATTTATGGCCTTCAGGGGCAACACACCAACAGCAGCCAATAAGTGTTCGATGACTTCCACGGTGACACCCTCGTTGTAGCCCAGATTTTTGATATCATCAGTCAGGCTTGTGCCATGAACAGTCATTCCACTGACACAGACCCTCCAAATAAGGTCCTCTCTGGTGCAAGCAAGTCTAATAGATTTGGCATTGAATCAGGGCAGGGTACGCAGATAGGAGCTTTAAAATCCGCATGGAAAAAGTTGAATTTAAGCACACCCTAAGTGCTTTGGATTAATTTTGCTGTGAATTAAGTCATGAGTTAGAGGTCACACCTTGCAGGATCAACCTACACTGTTTCTATGTCCTATACCCACAAACTCCTCCTGGAGGTCATAAAGTTGTTGCCACACTGCTGATCATTTTAAAACTTCTGAGAGAATGAGAAAATAATGAAATCTCTCTCACATACACACATGTAAAAACCAACCAACCAAAAATACCCAAACCAAAACAAACCCCCTCCCCAAAAAAATAAAAAAAACAAAAACAACAACAAAAGAAAGGAACCCAAACCAACCAATCAACAAAAATCCCAAAAAACCAATAGCAACAAAAGGGAAAATTTGGCTAACTATTATAATTATTTGGCATTAAACTTGTTCAATATAATGAATGCAATATAATGAACCAAATCCCTACAATACTGTGCTCTGGCTTATATATTTGTTAAAATCTGGGTGTTTCATGTGCAAGCAGATCATGTCACCACAGTCCAGCTGATAGGCCACAACAGTGGGACAGAAGTGCAGATGCATCCAGAGAGGGAAACTGGGTCATAAATCTCGGCAAAATAAATTTTATAACAAAGAAGAACCAATTAAAGCCCATGAAAAATTCAGGACCTGAGCATTTTCATCCATGAGGACTGCACAGCCACTGCAGCCACTTTGAACTACACAGCAGTCCCCATCAGTTGTTCCCCACCAGCCTCAGTGAAAAATGCTTCAGTTTTGGCTTAAATTCTGTTTTTCAAAGTTCAGTGATAACTTTAGACCCTGAGAAACTGCTGGCTCACATGAACTCAGGACAATCTTTTCTGCATTAGTTACATTTCTCTGTTCTTGAAGAGGGAAAAGAACAAGGGATTGTTCTTCACATAGGAATAACATAGATTATGTTTTTGACTAAACTTTCTCTTTGTAATCTAGGAAAGACAGAAACTGAATTTAAAAATGTTGATTTAGAGGAAATTCAGAACCCAATCCCATCAAGGAATGATGGAGGATCAAATGTCATGAATTGTAGATGTTCACAGGTGCTGTTCACTGACAGATGTAAACAGGATATAACTAAAATTAAGACAATGAAACACAGTAACAAAATTCTGTCACTTAATTTTCAAGCTCAAGTTACAAATTCTCAAGCATGTATGTTTTATGGAGGCTTTGCAACACCTCTGTTGCTTGTATTGCATAAATCTCCAAGTTGTCTAGGACAGATCTTCAGCTACTAAAAATAAAACACTTACTGATTTCAGTAACTAAAATCTCTTCAGTAACTAAAATCTCTAAATTCACCAGCAGGAGAAAAAACCTGCATGATCTAATCTATATCTTATCTAAGACAGACTACAAACAAACACTGAGCACCTGCATTTTGCAACTGCTTTTAAAAAATATATGTAAACCTATAAAGGCAGGCTTGCTCAGAGCCAAGGCTGATTTGTTGTTCTGCTGACTTTAAGACCACTAAATTAAATGTGTAACAGCCAAGGATCATCCCTGAAGATGTTTAGTTAAGAATTATCAGGGGTTTTTTTTAGAAAAGAGTTGTGGAACTGGCATGGAATAAAAACTTGTGAAACAGAAGCAATGTGACACAGGGCACTTTAGTAAGCTGAAAATGTATTTTAGATCTGGTTGCAAAGCATTTCTGTAATTTACTAAACAAGACCCAGAAACTACAGAGTTTTTTTCCTTGTTTGTTTGTTTCTTTCTCAATCTGAGAGGGCCCATTATTAAAAAGATACTACTAAACATAGATGGCACTTCAATATCTGTCTATTTTTATGCCATGGACATATAAAAAGACTTAATTGCATACTTTATGAACTACAATACAGCTAGCACATATACTACATCTATCTTTGTGTACACTTATGTATAGCATATACAGTTTCTCCAACATAAAATGCATTTTCTTTGAAAATACTTTTATGTAACATTCAAAAAATAGGATGCATCCACAGAAACCTTTGTGAGATCTACTGCACTAACTATAGGCAGCTTGAACCCTGACTGCCTCTTTGTGGACTCCACACTGGCCTTTAATTAGGACCTGCAAGACCACAAACTGTAGATTCCCTCCGTTTGGCAGCTCCCTTCAGACGCAGAGCAGCCAAAACTTATTTTAAATGGAATTTTCTCTTTCTGCTCTTCCACATACTGGGCTCCCCAGTCACTTTTTAAGTCCTGCAGTGCACTCCCAGGATTTGCAGACCCTGCATCTCACCTTCCATGCGCTCCACGTAGCAGTAAACGTCGTAAGTCTCGTTGGGGAAGCGGCGCCCGTACGTCCTGACTCCTTTCTTTCCCATCTTATCTCCAAAGCAGCCAACTCTGGGATGTCTAATTGGATACCTGGAAATGCAGAAAATTTGTCATTATGATGCCTTGGGGTTTTAGCCTTTTATATTTTTTTAAATCCTGAGCTGGTTTAGTGTATAACTCTAAACTCCATACAGTGTTAGTTACTGTCTGCACATTTTGGTCACACAAAACATTTCCTCTGTGCCTGTGGTCCAAGCACACCCTACACCCTCAAAAATATAAATAAAAATGAGCTGGGGGAGAGCAAACTGGGGGTAAATGACTTCATTACCTTAAGATGTAATTGGACAATTAACTCCTGACATGGAAATGGACCAAACTTTTAATTGTGTGAAAAACTTGTGGCCATCTTGGGTGTAGCTTCTGGGAAGCTTCTTACAGCCCAAAGTGCACATATTGAAGGTCTTTAATACATATCCACTTTTATTTTCTCAATCTTGTCTAGCTTGTGTTCTAGGTAATCACTCCAAGGCATCAATTATGGCAAGACAGCAGCTCAAGCCGGGTAAAGCACACAAATTTTGGGGAGAAGAGTGAAGGGGTGTTTTGAAAGCCTCACCTGACAGTCTGGTCAGACACCCAGCCAGCATCACACTGCTCAAACCCATCCTCATAGGCTGCTTTCAGCTGCTCTGGGCTGGCCATGACAGCACCATTGTCCCGGCAGGTCTGGTGGGCCTGTGTGAAATTCAGGGTGTACCTGCTCGTGGCAGCCCGGTAGTGAAACACCACACCTGAGAATGCAAAAATAAAAACCATTAGTGGCACATTTTGTGTTGTTCCTCCAGCCATCACCACTCTGAAACCCAAAAACCACATTAGTGGCACATTTTTTTGTTGTTCCTCCAGCCTTCACCTCTTTGTAACCTTACCTAGGTGTTGTCCCAATGCTGAAAAGAGATGGGTAGAATGAGAAATAGTGCAAAAAGGTGAGATATTATGGTAAAAATGGTGTTCACCCTCTAGTGGTTGCTACCAGTAATGGCAAAATACCCTCAAAAATGTGTTTTTTTGAAGCAGATTTGTTAATCAGTGATGGTCCTGGTGTCTGTTTCTACACATCAAAGATCACTACAAATATATAATTTATCACTTATATGGATTTTGGTCAATTTTCCATAGCTGTATTTTCCTGCACACAGCACAAATGGTACAAAAACAAAAATCGAAGTGTGATTTTATTTGGGGTTTTCCTGGTTCTGAAAAGGATCTTGACCTTTGGAGAGAGAGGTCTGGTGTGAAGATGGGTTTTTTGTAAAGCAGGGTTTTTCTAGAAGCCACATTCTGTTATCAACACACACCCAATTCCCACTGAATCTGACAACAGCTAGAACAAACCATAAAGGGCACTGAAGTGGCAGAAAACAGCCATCCCACCTTAAAAAATCATTTCCCCCTACTACCACTGTCTTTTACAGTTTAGCATCAAAGGCATGTCCCTTGCAATACCTAACTAATAGCGCTCTAAAATCCTCAGAAGCATTTCAACACCATAAAACATCCACAGAATGGAAACAAAACAAAACAAAACAAGCCCCTAAACCATTAAATGTTCTTTTTCTCTGATGGTTTCACTTGAGTACTTCATGATGAGGAAACAACATACTGTAATACAGTTTGGGAAAATGGTGAGAGTGTAGCAATAATTAATTTTACAACAAGTCTTTGCCATTAGAGCATTGTTGAAAGATAAAGAAAGCCTGCTAGTTCACAAACAAACAGAAATATAGGTCATTTGTCAAATTGTTGATGCAAGAATTTCCAACTTATTTAGAAATCTTCTCCCCATGCTAACAAATTCAGTAAAATTTTGCCAGTCATCAAAAATCTGCATATGGCCAACAAGCAGAGAAGACACATTTTTCTTCTTGTCATGATTCACTAAGAAATTAATACAGAAAATATTATCTGAAAACTACTCAGCCATCATTTTTTTATCAAAGCCACTTGCAGAGAAACAGGAAATAAAAGAAGAAAGGCTGGGAATCCCCATATTTCATCATTTAACAGGGAGTCACAGACCAGCTGCAGCCACTAACTGGAAGCTTGCAGACCACCAGCATCCCCATAAAATTCCTTTCAGAACTGACAAAACCCATCACAAACAGCTTCTTCCAAGCAACAGTGTAATTTCAGCCTCAAATGGGTCCAAGTGTTGTTTGGCAACAGTGACAAGTGAAGAATACACCCCGGAAAATCACGGCTGGTGTTTGTATCATTACATTAAACTTTCCAGGTGCCTGAAATTCAGTCATTAAGGGTGTTAAATTGTTAGGTTATTTCACTGCATTATTTGGCTCAGGCCCCACAGTGCTGTTCCAAACAATTTCTGGGCGGATTTCAAGAACAAGCAGAGAACAGGAACAGCTTCCAAAGGGCATCTTCATCCTGTGCTGGGACCAAAGGAGCATTTCAATGTGGATGGGGGCCACAGCCTCACGGCTAAACCACCCCAGAACTCAGACTTAGGAAACATCAGCATTTAAACCTTAAAATCGCAAAAAAATACTACCTGGAGATTTATAATTTTTTAACATGCGGTATGCATTAAAGTATTTATTTTAGTACATTCAGAATTTGGTAGCAGTGGTTGAAACTGTGAGCAGAGCACCTGCTGGCATAAATGAGGATTGCTATATTAGTAGCACAGTGGTAAATAAAAAGAGGAGTTCAGGTGGCCTCCTTGGTGTTCTGGATCTAGAATTTTAAAATGGGCAACTTTTATCAAGCTCCCAACAGAGGCTGATAAAATATTGACCCTGTTCCATAACTATGAACCCATAATAATATTCACAAGCTGTGCATCTAGCTTTTCTATTTGTTATTTGTGAACATACACAAACATTGTAAAACTTTTTTTTTTTTTTTTTTTTTGTGACGTTGGCAATTCTGTCATCAAACATATTTGATGCTGAGTCGGAAATGCCCAAGTATATGAAACAATTAGTTAATTCAGTTTGCTGTTTTAATCTTAATTACAATGTATTTTGTGTGATTTTGGATTGCCTCTTGCTTATAATATTTTTCCAAGATTGCCTAAGTGATAGCATACGACTTCAAACTGGGCACAAGAGTTTCTGATTGTCAGTACAGCCACCCAAAGGTTTTGTTCCCTTAGAGAGGATAGCAACATATTTCTCTAAAGCTCTATTTTTATTTTTAAGCTTCCTGCTGCTTGAACATATGAGTGCATTTTCCACAATTCCACCCCTCATTCCTTCCTTTTTTTGTTGGAAGCACCACTGCCCTTCCTACCGTGCGACACCTGAACAAGGCAGGACTAAAGAGTTAACACCCCAGCCAATTTAAAGTGGATTTCGCAGAGGCAAAGAAGAGCCTTTGGTCATTTGTAAATCCTGGAAAGGAACTCGGGGAATGCTTTGTTCTCCTCGCCCTGATCCACAAGGTAAACTTCACCTATTCTCAGAGCTGGAGGCTCCTCCATTTCCAGTGAGGAGCTAATGGACATGAAAGAGCCTCCGAGATGAATGGGAAGGAGGACTCACTATGCATAAGCCTGTGCAACAGCTGCAATAATTAGAAGACTCCTGGGGCTAAGAAGATTAAAGTGCAGGACTTTCATTGTTTCAGTTAGACAGAGAGAAGGGCAAAACCCATTGTCCCGCTCTTTGCACTTTAAAACATTTGAAAAGGATTTTTTTTTTCCCCTCCCCTTTGTCTATTTCCTCCCCGAAAGAAAAGGCAAGAAAGGAGTTGTCCTAGGAACAAATAAAGCAACTGGAAAACAGACTACGGCGGTATAATGTTGTCACTGAACATCTGGCAAACAAAGTCAGTGTAATTACAGGAAGGAGTAGCAGCAAGAAAGAGCACTCATAGGAAAGCAATTTGCAGCATCCAAAATTCACTTCTGTCAGAGCAAGGGCGAACGCCTTTTCATCGTTTACCTCATGTCTTAGACCAGAAGATAAAAATGCAAAGTGTTTAACTTCTAACAAACAAGGGTAAGATCCTGGTTCTGTGGTTACACCCCTTTGGGTCGCAGCTTTATGGTGTATCATGCATCAAAACCTTGTGGAACTAGAGGGAAAGCTAGTTTATTATCCTGGTATGGCTAATAAATTATAGTTCACTTTCACTGGTGAGCTCACGCTGCTGCCACATGCAGTGTTGGCAACATCAAGCCTGAATCTCAGAAGTTGCCTGACACAGCAAATACCTGAAGGGAAGAGATTGTGATGGCAGAGCTGCTAAATTTTTATCTTCAGACCTTGGACACGGTGGTGCAGACCCTGAAATAACCCCTGGCCCAGTGCCAGAGCTACTACACAGTTCAGATGAGAGATCCTCCCTGGCTTTAATGCAGGAGGCAATTTACATTACAAATACACCCCAAAAATAAAGGTTACAGGGCTGAGAACTGTATGAAAGAAGGAATAGGGCAGCATTTCCAGTTGAATAATTAGTTTGTGTGTCATCTCTAGGCTTTGTACCCATCTTCTGAGCCCCGTCTTGGGCTTTGGCAACCTGAGAAGAAGAATCTCGCCTTGCCAAGTGGCTCAGGGAGCTCACGGTGGGGAGGGAAAGTGCTTTTCTCCAGGCTCTCCAGGGACAGACACGCCTGCTCCAGCTCACACTGTGCCCCCCTGAGCAGGATGTTTGTGCCCAGCACACAGCTGGAGGGACACAGGGACTCCCCTGAACAGCTCCAGGTAATGAGAGATCAACGCTGAGCCTCACCTGTGGTTTTATCCTTTGTCACTCTCCCACCACAGCTCCTGCATCCATCCCAAGGCAGAACCATCCCACCTGGCCACCAGAAGCTGTCACGCTCCCAAAATCTACAAGAACAGCTTGGCCAGACTCTTTTCCTCCCTCTTCCTGGCACGCTGGGTCTTTATCACCCCGAAATAAAATTCTCTGCCATCCTCTGATGGCCACTACCAATTGTGCTCTTCCCTTGACAGGAAGATTCTGTCCATTAGACTGGAGAGTAAAACTCGAGCTGAACAAACGCGGCAGCCCGTGATAATTTACACGGAAATTCAACATCAAGAGGTGGTAAGGTTTCAAGGCAGGTAAATCCGAAAGATTAGGTAAAAGCACCTCTTCAAACGCCTACTTAGGGAGATAAAGAAGGGGATTTCTGCTGCAGAGAGAATAGATCAATTAGGTTGTCAGCACACAATCTCCCAGGGCTAACAGCATCACTCAGTGGCAGCGTTCCCACTTGGGAAACAACTTTCATTTATTATCATTATAATGCTTGCAGGAAAGACCAGTTTGCATAAAAATGAAAATGTGAATTGCCATCTATGCTGCCTCCCTAATTCTTGTTTCTTTCCATTAACAAGATCAGTATCTTAAGCCCAGGATTGCCTTTGCGAGCTTTAAAAAAAAACACCAAAAAAAAAAAAAGAAAAAAAAAAAAAAAACTGGAGGAAAAATGAACTCTATCAGATTTGCAGCAGAATCAAACAAACTGAGCAAATTTGGCCCATGAAAAGAGTGGATTCACAAAATATCAGTTAGAAAATAATGAAGTGCTCTCTTTTGGCAAAAAAAAAACATCCACTGAGAAGCTATGACAAAAGAGTAAGTAAACTAGAAGGATCCCATTTGCCACTTTGAGCCCTTTAAATCCAATTATCTCCAAGAAGGAGAAGAAAAAATGAGGTCAAATGAGTGGTTTGTTCAGACTTCTTAATTTGGAATGCATTGGGTCATACATGTTCTTCTTAATTGCCCAATATCATAGCACCACACAAAACAAGTATTTCATTAAATATTCAGACATTTTCCAGAATTAAAAGTACTGCGTCCTTTCATTTGTAGCTCAGATTTTTACAAGGTAGCTCAAATGTATTTTATAAAAGTGGACTTCATTACAACTAGAGAGAAGGAATAAATGTGGACGCAAGAAGGTACAGCAGTAACTTTTTTATAAAATCCTTTCTGGAATTCAACTCACCCAAGGCAGCTTTGCCTGAAGGTTACAGGTTGAGTCTAAAAGAGTCATCCATAAATCTCCCTAATTGGTGACCAGGAATATTTAATGCAGAGAGCTTACCTCACCCAGGAATATCCAAAAGCTGAGAGGCCAGCATGAGACAGTTTGAATTGAGGGCTTAGAAACACCAAGAAAGGTTAAAAGAAAAGCACAAAACACCGTAGAGAGATGAAATTACAGAATCTGACAAAGGAAGAGCTGCTCCTGAGACAAAGGGAGCATTTTGGAGGAATGTGCACAGAAGGCAGAGAAGAAAACACGTGGAAGTGAAAATGAGTATGACTTGTTCTACACATCCAGGATTGGAATTGGATGATCCTAGTGGGTCCTTTCCAAATCCAAATATTCTATAATTATCATTCCCCTTCTTGTGAGAAGATGAAGCATCCAACATTGCCATGATGCTGTTAGATCCATTCTGAACACAAAAGGATCTCATGTGAACTCTTGATGATGTCCTGAGACAGAATCATGAAATGGTTTGGGATGGAAGGGACCTTAAAGATCATCTATTTCCAAATATAAACAGCTATTGATACCCAAGTAGCTGGAATCATAAATTCCTATTACCAAGGCAAAGGAAAGCCACAGAATGACATCAATATCCAAGATCCTGTCATTGTTTAGAAAACTTTTACCTGTCAGAATAGGAATGTGCTTTCCTTGTGAATGATAACTAAGATTACCAGCTGTGGTTAAGTGGTGGCCTAACCAGGAGTCCAGCCATGGATGATGAAAATCCACAGACATTCAAAAAATAAATGGGAAAAACCAAACCTTTATCTGTTCAGGATGGAATAACACAAGTTTCTGTGTGGGTAATTCCACTGGTGACAGATCTCTGATAGCAAAATGAGTAATAAAAAATAGGGCAAATGTTTAAGTTTGCCCTTTGATATCAGCTGCTTTCATTGGAATAGGACCCTAGGACAGTCAGATCTTTTGTCTGAATAGTTTGTTGCTAATAACACATGAATCTGATTTCAGAAGTTCATTTGGCATCTAAAAAAGCAAATTAACTGGATGTTTGCATACAGGTTATCAAATCTGTCTGTTGTGACAGCTAAACAGAAAAAATAATAGGTTCACAGTTACAACTTTTGTACAGTCTTGGGCTTGAGACCCAGCCAAAAGAAAAAAAAGTTCTACTTTCAGTGATTAATACCCACTATTCAGCTTAACCTGGGAAAATCTGTGTGCTACTGAGAAAATTATTCTTCCTCAGAAATCCCACTTTTCATTCACAATACATTCCATCACTGGTAAAACACAATTATTTGATGCACAGTGTGTTCAACAGCAGTTCTGTATTCCCAGCATACCTAAAGGAGAGAAATGGCAATTACAGTAATTTTATTCAAGTTAGCTCTCCCAGTTATCTATTATGCTACAGCAGGCCAGCTGTCTAATCTTATCTTCCTGGCTTCACTGATGCTGCTTTATGCTTTTTGTTTGAAAGTCTAAAATTAGGGAGCGTGCATAAAACAAATGGAGACCCTGAAAATACCTAGAATATGAGTCCTGAATTGGTTTAAAAAATACCCAAAGCAGCATAAAAAAAATCCCCAAATATAAAATCATCATAACAGCAAAAGAGGAATTACACCTGCTCTGCCAAAAAGTTTTGGCCTACTTAAATTGAGCATAAAATGAGCAGAATAAAGAAACACTGGTGATAATTTTACCAGAGGTTCAGCAGCCCCAGCTCCACCCAGGAGAGCTGACCAAAGCACAGTGCTGAACCAGGCTATCCCTCAGCTCTGGAATTACCTCAGTTAACATGGAAATATCTCCCTGCACCCGGTCAGGACAGGCAGTGCAGAGTGCACAAAGGAGGAGAACAGGGGATAAAATCTCTGTAAAAGGTGTCACTTTGGGGTGCAGGTTCAAAAAAGAAGCGATGGAGATGATTTGTATTTGGGAGTAATGTTTTTGTGGTTTATAAATAAAAGATGAAATCATAAGAAATCATAAAGAACAGAGCAGAAGGTTTGAACAGCAATATTCACATGAAGTTTTTATGAGTTCATAAATGCCATTTTTTTACATAATGGAGAAAACTGAGAATGGACAGCCCAAATGACGATCTCGCAAACCAATTTTCCATCTCCATAAGCAAAACTCAGCTTTTTCCCTCTCTTGAAATTCTGACACTAAAGTAGTCATGGAAAAGAGCAGTTGCAGAAAGAAAATGGAGTGTGCGAAGTTTTTCACTGAGGTAAAATCATAAGTCTAATCAGTTCAACACTTCACAGTGTTTTTGCAGGAGCAGCAACTACAAAAAGCTGGAGTATCACCATAAATCATCTGATATTTTATTGTCACAAACATCTGCTGCTCCTGGATATAGACATGTAGTCAAGGGAACACTTGAAAAGGAGTAAAGGAATGCCAGGTACGCTCATAATGAAAAGGAAAAAAGTAACTTCAAACCAGGATTTCTTTTGCTTTTGTCATTAGGACCTAACAGTTTCTGAAGTTATGCAGACATTAATGATTTATTGGATTTCCAAATTAAGGCCACACCTTCAAATCCTTTAGTCAAATCAAAGCCAACAGACTGTTCACATGAGGCTTGGCAGATTGGAAGAACAATACAGTATTAAGCTCACCAAAAAAGCCTTAGCCAAAGCCACAACTTCCAGCAGCAGATATTAATGTTTGTTCTGAGATTCATTCACCTGAGTAAATACTGAACTTCCAAAACACACCGAGCTGCAAAGGGGTGTGCAAGGCAGGGCACACAGCCTGTGAGGAGATCCATCCACACAGCTCAGTGCTGTCCTAAACACAGGCAGAAACCTGAGCCCAGAACTTGCCTGTGCATGGCACAGAGCCTGGGTTAATGCCCTGCCTTTCAGCACAGCCTGTGAGCTCAGGCTCAGTGCCAGCCCAACAGGGCTCTGGAGCAGTCTCTGTGCCACGCTCCATGAGCAGGCTCTGGAGGAGAAACACCCACACATCACATGCTGCTTTGGACACTCACTTTTGTTTTGCTTAAACCCATGGAGCACTTCAGGTTGGGGCAGAGGGGTTGGGAAAGGCCCTGGGAGTGCTGTGACAGAAGCTGGACACGAGCCCAGGGTGCCCAGGTGGCCAAGAGGCCAATGTCCCCTGGGCTGTCTAGAGAAGGGAACAGAGCTGGGGAAGGGGCTGGAGCCCCAAGAGGGGCTGAGAGAGCTGGGAAGGGGCTCAGCCTGGAGAAAAGGAGGCTCAGGGGAGCCCTTGTGGCTCTGCACAACTCCCTGTCAGGAAGGGACAGTTGGGGGGATTTGGGATCTGCTCCAGGAACAGGGACAGGAGGAGAGGGAACAGCTCAGGCTGGACATCAGAAAATAAGTGTAAGGGCAGTCAGACATTGGAATGCACTTCCCAGGGAAGTGGGGGTGTCACCTTGCCTGGGAGAGCTCCCAAAATGTTTGAACGTGGCATTTGGAGGCCTGGATTAATAGTGAACATGGCAGTGCTGGGTTAATGCTTGGACTTGATAATCTTAGATCTCTTCTCCAGCATCAACAGTTCTGAAACTCGTGTCTCTTCTGTCTCTCAACACACAGACTTCTCCCTCTCAAATTTTTGGAGGCTATTTCCTAATAGACACAGCAAGCAAACTGTTATCACTGCCTGCCCCACATTTAGCAAACACCTCCCTACCTCTTTTATTGCAGCTTCTCCCATCCACGCATCCAAAATTTATTACCGGGCAAAAAGAAGCACTTCCTTCACGCTTGATGTTCCTTTCCCAGGAAGTGGCTCCCACTTTTGGTGGCACAGTTTGGGACATCAAACAGGCCAACCACAGCTTCAGTGGCCTCCTTCCACCCTAAGCTTCCACCCTTTCCATCACAAGTCGCTTCTTTCCGCCCTACTCAAAGCACGAATCTCCAAAGACACCCTAAATTCCTCTCCAGCTTTGTGCCGATCACGAAGCTCTGCTGCTCTAGCTGGAATCACTATAGACAGACAAACCCTTACCCTCCACAGCCAGAGAGATGATGGCCTGCGTGTCCTCCACGCCGTACATGACGTCGCAGCGATAGACGCCGGCGTCGCTGGCGCGCAGCCTGGAGAAGGTCAGCGAGGCGTCCCCGCTCTCCTCGGAGTGGCTCGGCACAGACACCCTGTCCTTGTAGCTCTGCCCTATCTTGATGTTGCCATTTTGGGCCACCAGCACCGTGGTTTCCTTGGCGTCCTTCCCGCTTTTGTCCAGCTCCACCTTGGACCATTTGATGCGGAGGTACTCGGCGGCGTAGCTGGAGGATATGGTGGGGGTGGTTGAAAAGAAGCACGGCAGGACTGAAGTTCCAGAGAGAGACCCCTTGACCAGGGTTTTTTTTTCTGCTTTAACTACAAAAAAGGGGAGAGAGCGAGGAGAGAGAAAGGAGAAATCACATTAGTGCAACAGCAAAATCAGAAACGGATATATTTAGTTGTTAATTAATGATTCACTAATGCAAAGCCTGAAATCCATGAATCTTAGCTGATTTGTAACAGGACTGGGGAGTATAAGCTGAAAAGAGTTTGTATCAATCTTGGTACACTGTAAGCTGATGAGGAAGCCCGTTTTTCTTTGGGAAAATTTCATTCTGACTTATTCTCTCCATTTGTTATGGCCCCCAAGTAATTAACCTTTGGGGACGGCTCTGAAATTTCAGGTGACAGATGAACTGTAAGAGCTCTTTTCTCAATTCACATGAGGGAGGCTGAGTGAAAAACGATGAGTTACCTCTCTGGCCCAAGCCCCTGAGCGCAGGGGAGCTGCTGGAGCTCACACCTTGCCTCCCTGCAGCTGTTCCTGTCCTCAGAAGCAAACACAGCCCATGGCTTTGCACCCCTGACCCCGCTGCTCTCTCAGGGGTTAACTCTCTTTATTGCACACGTGCTGAAACAAAAGCCTTTCCAGCCAGAGTCTCCCAAACAGTCACTCTTTCAAAGTTGTTTCCTTGCAGCCTCAGGGCCTTTAACACATCACAGAAATGAAGTATTTCAGGATGTTAAAGCAAAGGAGGAAGTGAAGCACACAGAAAGTCCCTACTTGGCTCAGACTTGACATGATCAGGACTTTTATCATTTTTCATGTCATCTCCAGCTGCAAACATTTCACTGTGAAATGCTTCCATCTGACAATATCCTGAGGGGGAGGTTGACTACTGTTCATCCAAGCTGCACGCTGCAGCTGAAGAGAGGGTTCTGATGGATTTACCTTTTTCATGTGATGCTGTTTCATCACACACAATGGCTTAATGAAGATGTAGAGCTGATTTAAAGCATAGCAGTAACTATTTCACTCCTTTCCAAGGTAGAACATGGCCATCATTATTTTGAAGCCAGTTAGGATTCATAAAGTTTAGAAACATAATAATTTAATAATAGCTATCAGTGGAGCAATACATGACATAGGAGACACCAGCACGTAAAAATTATCTGTTTATTTGTGATGGAAAATATAATCTCTCCTTAAAGAGTAGAGGATTGGAGGGTGGAGTGGAAGGGTGGGCAGAGGGAGAGAATTAAAGGAGCAAAAAGAGAGAGAGAAAAAAAAGAAAGTAAAAAGAGAAAAAAAAAAAAAGAGGAAAAAAAACAGAAAAAAAAGAGAAAAAAAGAGAAAAAAAATAAAAAAAAGAGAAAAAGAGAAAAAAGAGTAAAAAGAGGGAAAAAAGAGAAAAAAAGGAGGAAAAAAGAGAAAAAAGGAGGAAAAAAGAGAAAAAAAGAGAAAAGAGAGAAAAGAGAGAAAAGAAGAAGAAAAGAGAGAAAAGAGAGAAAAGAGAGAAAAGAAAAGAGAGAAAAGAGAGAAAAGAGAGAAAAGAGAGAAAAGAGAGAAAAGAGAGAAAAGAGAGAAAAGAGAGAAAAGAGAGAAAAGAGAGAAAAGAGAGAAAAGAGAGAAAAGAGAGAAAAGAGAGAAAAGAGAGAAAAGAGAGAAAAGAGAGAAAAGAGAGAAAAAGAGAGAAAAAGAGAGAAAAAGAGAGAAAAAGAGAGAAAAAGAGAGAAAAAGAGAGAAAAAGAGAGAAAAAAGGAGAAAAAAGGAGAAAAAAGGAGAAAAAAGGAGAAAAAAGGAGAAAAAAAGAGAAAAAAGAGAAAAAAAGAGAAAAAAAAGAGAAAAAAGAGGAAAAAAAGAGAAAAAAAAAGAGAAAAAAAGAGAAAAAAAGAGGGAAAAAAGAGAAAAAAATAAAAGAAGAAAGAAAACAGGAAAAAAGGAAAACAGAAGAAAAAAGGAAAGTTGCTCATTAACCTGATTATTTTTAACAGAGACTGACGATTTTCCACACGATAAAATCTTAATGGTATTATGTGAACAGGTTCAATACAAGAGTCATCAGTTCAATGCCCAAGCATTTCAATAATAAAGGCAGAAAAAGAGAAAAAATGGGCTGACAGGAAAGACACAGAATTCCGAATGGAAGCTCCATCCATGCCCACCAAACTAGAATTCCTTGGGCACACAATTCAGATGGAGTCAAGATGATGGTATCAAAACTGATGAAACCAGAGATCTTTTTTATCACCTTTATTTTGCTAAACTTCACAGAGTTACAGTGGTTAGAGATAAAGGAACAGAATGCATTCTCAGTTCTATCAGTTGTGATGGAATTACTGCCAAACTGCACAGGTGGGAGATTAAAATCAGTCTTAAAATATTTAGAATTTATTATGATCTCTTGTCATCTATACACCTTACAGGAACTTTCTTCTTAAATGAAGAATGACTGAATTATAATTATGCTGACTGACAGAACTTTAATAAACTTTTCGAGAACATTGTTTCTGATTATGAGTGATCTGGAATATCAGCCCTGAACCCTGAGGAAATTTCCTCCCTTTAAAATTCATGTCTTCACATCAGCCAGCTGGAAGCCTTGGCAAACAACACATATCAGCCTGATATGCAAACTAGACCCAGGCTAAACTGTGCTACTTCCCAGAACAGGAGATTCTGTGTAGTTGCAGTTCTGTCCAACTTCAGAAAGCATTATATCACACTTTATAAAACATTATTTGTTGTGGTGAGGGGTAGGAAGAAGGAGGAGAAGAGAAGGAAGAGAAGGAGGAAGAGTAGAAGTTTTTCCCTACAGAAAAAGAAAATATTTGGCTGACATAATATCTGAAATGTAAGATAAAGTGATGTTCCTGCACAGTTCCAAAAGCTTAATTTCTTGCAGCACTCCAAATCAGTTAGCCTAGTAGAATTTACTGACCAATGCAGAAGCTATCAATATCTTATATTGATCCATATGACCCTTTTTTTTCCCTTTAGCATTTTTGCTAAGCTTATATTCCTTGTCATTCCATGTCATTCCTACCAATGGGAGGCAATAAACCAATGACACAGAGCTGGATGTCTTCCCTTTGAGGTGGAAATAAAGGAAGAACTCTTGCTTGAGAACAAAGTCTCTTGTTCTGAGGTAAATGTCACAAAACTCTTCAAGTAGGAGTCTAGATAATTTTTTAAAAGGACAGAATTCTGCCCTTCTGTATCACATCAACCACAATGACCAGGCCAATAAGTCTGCAGTGGACAAGGAGTCTGAAGAAAAGAGTGCTCTGCATGGCTTGACACTGCTTAGAGGAGTGAATTTACCATGTAATTGAGTTTAACTGAACAGAATGTTGCTACTGACTATGCAGACAAATCCCACATGCTTAAAGAATAAAATATTCTATTTATTTTTAGCTAAATTTATGAGGGGAAAAAAAAAAAGAAAAATGTTGCATCTCGTTTTTCAGCTCATCAGCAACCTGCTGGGACATATGGTATATTGCCCTGTCTAGCAGCAGAAATAGAAAGGATCAGTGAAACTGTGTGTTTTGTCAATCCAGCTACCAGCACTGAGCCTAAGAGAAGCCTTTTCATTAACCACAAGTCTTTTGGTGAAGATAATAATGAATTAAAATGAGTGAAACTTGTAGGGAACACTGACAGGTAATGGACTGAGACCCAACCAAAACCTGAGTCCTTTACCAGGTGGTTTGTGGTGTGAGGAAACAGAATAAGGGAAGGATGTGCATAGTGAAGAAGAACTACTTTTAAAGTCTGCAAGACACAAGGAGCCAGGCAAATGTAAATCTCAGCTGCAGAACTCAACCAAATGCACAAATGGCCACCCAAAACAGGTAGGAACATAACCAAAAGGGCCAGCTTGTAAACCAGAATAGTGATAAACTGGGAATTGGTGTTTCACAAAACATTTAAAGACTTCAATTTCATGTCCAAACGAAGGATTTAAAAAGAAAAGATTGAAAGTTGGGGTGTCTGTCTTTCAGAATGCTGAGATATATTTATTTTTAGAGTATTTTTAAACAAAAGACAAACTTCTAAAGATAGTGTGTAGTCTTCTAACACTCATCCTCGAAAATATTATTGCACCAACTGACTTTTCTACAAAAGATAAGGACATGAGTTGATCCCACAGATTCTTTGGGATCATGAATTAGATCAATTAATGAAAAAGGAAATTTTTTTCATCCTTGGCCTCCTCACCATAGCCCTAGTTTGAAAATGGCTAAGATTCTACAGGGCTAAAGAATGGCCCCTACCTTAAAAAGCAAACCCTACAAAGTTCACAGTGCGTTCTAGGAACATCAGGGTCTTTCTGAATTTCTTCAAAACACTTTTGGTAAATAAGGATGGGTCACAACCTGATCTACATTCCCAAGAACGGGACATTGGTTAAAAAAACTCCTAAGCACCAAAAATTCCACTCTGGAAATAAGATGAGCCATTTAAGGTGTAACAAAAGGTGGAGTAAGTGAGAGGACATGTAAAGATGCCATCCCACATTCCAAGGATCCGTGTGACTCCTCCCCATGTACAGTGCTGCCTCTTAATCCCTGCATCCCTGAGTTTGTGCAAGGCAGTGAGTCAGGCTTGTGGTCTGATTGACTTTTCCTCCCCATATCCAGTCTAAATCTATTATTGTTTGTTTCTTTTTTAAATGGTTCCACTAATGAATCACTCCTTTGTCATTCAGGACTACCTAAAGATGTTACTAGCAGTGTTCAAGCCAGGTGAGGGGAAAAAAAAAAGTAATAAATTTGATTTTCCCAAAGGCTAAAGTCAGTTTGAAGAGTTCCTGGAAAGAAGGGGGAAAGAAAAAAAAAAAGAAAAATCTTGCTTTGAGACCTGGGAAAGCTGCTTTCCCAATCTTGTGAGTCTGCAGCAGCTGTTGGGATATTTTCCTTACTGAAGGCCTGACCCAAACTTTAAAATAACCATGGCAACCACACATGGATACATACTTCAATTTCAGCATGTAATCACCAAGAGAGGCAGTAAGGGCTCCTTCCTTTCCACCCAAACCTGCAGCTGCCCTAACACCTCCTGGCTCCAGACCCCAGCTTAGCTCATGGCAACCCAAACACAACAGATATAAATCATTAACGCCTTGAGGAGGACACACAAATAAAATTAGTGGCATGGTGCAGCATGGCAGAGGCAAAGAAAGGGAATTTCCTGTGAAATGCCCTACCAATTAGACCACTAAATTAATTTCAGTGAAATGTTCTATGCACAGAAGACTTACCTTTAGGTAGCATATATGTTACAACTATTGTAGAGTACATCCATAAGATACTTTTTATACTTAACAACATCTTGACCTAGAAATGAAGAACAAAGGAGAGGTTAGTATTGCACTGTGTCCTCAGCAAATGTTGTAACTCAGCACATCAATATTTGTCACTGGTATCAGAAGCAGTCCTTCCTGCTTTCAGAGCATCTTCATTTAACAATTTATGGTGGAGATTTGTTACAATGACCTCGTGCCTCTACAGAATACAGATTTATAATGGGTTTCAGGCTGTTGAGTCCTGAGTGATTCTCTGACTTGTCAGCTCTCACTTCCCTTTACCTTCCTCACCTTCCTCTGTTGGAAGGCTCCACAAATGTATCATATACACAATAATAAATTGCACGCTCACAACATTATTTCTCAGTTTTCATTTCAGCTCTTAGTCACGTGTGTTGGACCTGTAAATATCCCAAAGTTACAAAAGCATTGCAAGACACAGCAAACACCAACAACTACAAAGGGTTTATAAATAGTTCCTCATCCTTATAGTTACATCAATGTGTTATGAACATCCCAACATAAGAAATTACTATCAGCAATATCTTGTCAAAACACCAACAAATTTTTATCACCACCTTGATTTTCCTGACATTGCTGCAAAATCTGCTACCTGAGGTCTCCACTTGGACAAGTAATGAGGCTGACAGTTTTTTTGTGTTCAACACAGCTTGCTGTTGAACTGCCTTAAGGATCAGTGAAGCAGAGATTTAATAGATATGTCTGTATTATAACTATGCAACCTGCACACATGTACAGCTTAAAACTTCCACTTTTAAAAGCTCTGAACGTGACAGCAAAGGCACAAGCCTCAGAAAACTCCTGGTGACGTGTTCCAGCTCAGGACAGCTCTCCCCACAGCTCACAGCTGCAGCCCGAACTCCACACGAGTCTGTGTGAACTGGCACACATCCTGTAACGTCTGAGCAGCACGGGAAAGACGCAAAACACCACCGACCAAGCCTTTCCAGTGAGGCAAGTTAAAAATTCCCACCCAGCAGGGCTGAAAACCCCAGGGCCTTTCACATGGATGGCCAGAGGCAGCTGGCTGCACTGGGAGACATGTGCTACAACCTATTCCCTGGGCGTGGAGGGAGAAATGCAGCTGCTTTCCACAGAGCTGCCAGGACGTCCCATCTCTGCTGCAGCCATTCAGGACAGCCGAGTGTGGAGCGTGATATCACTTATTTTGCAACATGGACTTCATGGAATTTGAGCTTTTCGCGACTGAGTCACAAAGAGGAACCGGGAGTTCCTTCAGTGTAAGCTCTGCCTTTAAACAACTTCTGGAGACCCAACACCGACCCCCAACAGCACTCAGCCAGACTTTTATCTCTTCCTACACTTACACAAGTCAAGCTGCACGTGAAAAAAACAAAAGTGAGTATTTATCAGCTAACTTTAAAATTCTACACTGTGCCCGAGTGCAAACTCCCTGTAGAAGGTTTATGAGTGAGGAGGTTGCACAAGATCAGAGCTGCAGATATCCGAGACCTTTGAATGCAATGGACCAGCTCTGGAATAGTCACATGCTTGCTTAGATAAACACTGAAATGACCCTCATAATTACACAACAATTAAAAGAGAAAAAGTGATGTCAGTCTGAGCCTACAGATGTGCAGAAGGACCTTCAAGCAACGCTTGTATCCCAAAAACGCTGGAAGCCTCAAGCACCAAAACCACTGCAGTGAGGAGCTCTGGAAAGAAGACACAGAATTCTCCACCTCTCAAGGTGCTGAGTGAGGAACCTTCCTGCAAGACAAAGAGCCCTGTGAGAGCTGAGTGTCTCCAGACCTTTCGAGATGTTCCCGTGAGTCACACTCTGGCCACATCCACAGCGAAGCCAAGGTCCAGGACAGAATGTTTACAAGTTTAGCTCTCCATGTTTACCCACAAGTTTTGTCTCCCTCCTTCCCCTGAAGGCAACCTTGACTTTTGGGACCAGAATTAAGGGAATCAAAGAAACCAGACAAGAAAAATAATAAAGTATTTTCATTTCCCCGACAATGGGGGTGTTGCACCTAAATGGGGCTGGTTGCATTTTGCAACTTCCCTGGCTCTGACCTCGAGTACCTGGGCGCCTGGCACGTGCCACTGGAATCCTGTTGCCCTTGGAAGTCCATTGCAATTGCTGTCATAACACAACTGCTTCCACGTTTGGTAAGAACACAAACCTGCTGCTACGCTTCCAGCCACCAAACACAACACACACACCCCCACGGGGACTGATGAAAACAGAAAGGCAACCGTGGAAGGGCAATTTTCAAGGTATCCATGGGAACAGAAGAGAACATTCCTGGCTGTGATAGCTTTTTACTGAGTAGGGCAGGAATTACACCTGCTGTACCAAGGGGTGGATAGTTCCAAAAAATTGCACCGTTTAAGCACAAAGATTAATATGAGACACTTGCCAAAAATCCCTACTTGGCTCTTGGAAAACCACCTCTTCACTTTTTAGAAATCTTTATCCTGAAATTCTCACTCAAGCAATGAAAACCTCAGGGAGAAGGGTCTGATTTTTCAGCCCTCAGGGTCAGGAGTGTGACTCCCACACAGCCCTCCACACCTGAGGGTTGGGTTTCATGCCAAAAATCCTCCTCAGGACCCACAGGTGAGGCAGAGGTTGCTGCTTACTCTGATTCCTGCCGGCATTTCCAGGCTCTTGGATGTGGCTGCTCCTGCCCCACTCTTGTAGCCTCCAGAGGTAAATCCTTGCTCTAAAACAGGTTTGTGCTTCCCATTCCTGCACTCTGCAGTTCACAGAAGTCTGCTGTCTGGCTGCTGTATTGCCCCCAAGCCCACTGCAATTAGCCAAAACCCATCTAATTTTGCCTTTTTCCACAAGTTTTTTTTTTTCCCCTTGGTGTCACTACACCCATAGTAAAAGAAATCCGTAACACCACGGACACAGGCAGCAAATCTTGCCAACTCAAGCTGCAAGGCTTGAGTAAGTGTTTAATTTCCACATTCTGCTAAAAAAGTACCTCACTTGACGTGACCAAGCTTGGGTTGCCTGCTGGCTGGCTTCCAACTGGGCTGACCCGTTTTATTAGGAGCTACTACAGGCAGATGGATCTACAGCAGGAATTCGTGCTGCATTTCTAAACAGGATGCAACCCTGAGTGCAGCATCTTTTAACCAATAGATGCCAAAGTCCTGGGCAAACTTCACATCTTTAAAAATTTGCAGTGGGGAAAGGGCACGGCTCCTATTTTTGCAGGCGCTGCTACCTTCCCTTACTACAGCAAAAACTCAAAGGAGCAGTGAGTTCTGACCAAATTCCAGCTTGTGTTTAGTTTGCAGTCTAAGCTTGATCTCACACCAATGCTATTTTAATTTAACCAGATGAGAGAACATCATGTCTCTCTTTCTGTTTAAAACTCCAGGTTCAGAAAGTGAATTGTGCTGGTGTGGAAGAGACTAAAGCTTGATATCCCAAAAAAAACTCCCCATTTCTCTGAAGCTGAGACAATGAGGAATTAGCCATTTTCATAGATGTTTCAATGCTTCTAAAACCTGCAGCTTTTCAGGTCACACCGAGGTTGGTTCTGCACATGTTCTACAGCTGCATTGTGAAATCTGGATATGTCCCTTAAACATGTAAAAAGCAGCCTCTGCCCATCTGACCTTCATAGGGAAAGTCAGAATGACATAAAAAGATTAAAAGAAAAAAAAAAAGAAAGAAAAAAAGGAGGGTGGGACCCAACAGAGCCTGGCAGTAGGGAAGGAAGGCTGCTCATTCTAATAGGTAAAAGAGCAAATTATTGATATTCCAGTGGAGCCCCAACAATCTGGGAATGACCAACAGCACATCCCTTACGACCTTCCAAACTCTGAAAGCCTCACAGGTGCCACCTTCCCTCAGATGCACAAATTCTGCACTTTCTTTAACTTCTGCAGTCCTTTGGTCCTGGTACTGTTAATTGCTGACACGTATCCACCTCACCATCAGTGCTGCCTAATTAACTTTGCCAGCTTCACCACCTCTCTTGCACATGATTAATTAGCCCACTGTGCCAACACATCAGCCTGCATCCCATTCATCAGTAGCCCTTGCTTGACCCGTTATCCCTTGGAAAGGCTCTCCCAAAGCCTTGGAGAAGGTTTTTGGGGTGTCTGCACCACCCCTTCTCATCTCCTCCAGCAGCTGTGGGGGAACTCCTGCAGGCTGAGTGCTTGTCTGGAGCAGTGACCAGAGCACAGCGTGTTCTGGCGCTCCTGGCTGCCTCGGGACATCCCTCACAGCCCCCTGCTTTCGCGCCAGGAGCAGCTCCAGGCTCTGGGACAGCCAGCGGAGACACAGTGGAAAAGTGCCAGAGGAGCAGTGAGCACACGCTGCTCCTTCTGCATCACCTCCGCTCCACCTTCTTCCCAGAAAAGTTGAATATCCCAAGCTGGATGCACAGGGATCGCAAAGTTTAGCTCCTAGCCTTGCACAGGGCGCTCTGACAATCCTACCCTGTGCTGAGAGCATTGCCTGAGCGCACCTTGATCTCTGTCAGGCTTGATGAGCTTCTTCCAGGAGAGCTTGGGGCCTCTCCTGCCCATCCCTCTCCAGAACTAATGAAGGAAACAAGAGGTGGGAATGATGTGAAGGTGTCACTCATGGCATCCACAGGTGTAACCATTGTGGGGTGACGGACCAGGATCCCGCTGTGGCTCCATCAAGGGTTCACCCAGTGCCACTGCTGGGCACGAGGATGTGACAGGGACACCTTCCGCTGTCCCCAGTGTCCAGCCTGGCCTTGGACATTCCAGGGATCCAGGCACCCTGTGCCAGGGAACAATTCCTGCCCCAAATCCCACCCTGGCACTGGGAGCCATTCCCTGTGTGCTGTCCCTGCAGCCCTGGCCATTGTCTCTCTCCAGGTTTCCTGCAGGCCCTGCAAGGCCACCCTGAGCTCAGCCCAAAGCTTCTCCTGTGCAGGTGAGCAATGCCAGCTGTGCCAGCCTTTCCTGCCAGCCCTGCTCCTCCTGGAGCCTCCTCAGGACACACTTCTTGCACAGACGACTCCTACGGTAGGATGGGGAGTGCAAGAAACACCGGCGACGTGGTCTTTTATCGAGGGGGTGTTGGCTATATCAAACTATTTCGTGATTTGGGAGGGTTGGGCCTTTTTTTTCCCCTCACGGTGACGGGCCCGGAGCCCTCTGGCGGGAAAGCAGCGGCCGCGGAGCCGCCATGCCGCCGCTCGCCGCCCGGGGGCGCCGCGGGGCCGCCGCGCCCGCCCCGTTCCTCGACAGCGGCCGCGCCCCCGGGCCGGGACCGGGCCCACGACCCCGAACCCGCGGCTCCGGAACGGTACCGAGCCCGCCACGCCAGAACCGGGATTAAACCCGCGATAAAGAGACGCTCCCCGAGCCCAGCCCGGCCGGCTCCCCCCGCCCCGGCAGCGCGGGGCCGCGCCCGCCCCGTCCCGGGCTCGCCCCGCCGAGCCTCGCTCGCTCCGTGTGGGGGAGGAAACTTCGCCTTCCCCTCAGAACGAGAGGCGAAATAAAATAAAATAAAATGTAAAAGGCACGGGAATAAAGGCAATCCCTGAAGCCACCCAACTCTCTCTCATGCTGAGATGGGGTTTTGGGGTCTTTTTGGTTTTTTTGGATTTTTTTTTTTTTTTCAGCGCGCTTCAGCGCTCACGCCGCAATTAACAAAAAAAGAAAAATAAATAAAAAGGGAAAGAAAAGGTGGAGGGAGGAGGAGAAAAGCGGGGGGAAAGAAAAGGGGGGGAAAAAAAGGGTGAGGAAAGGGAAGAAAGCGGAGAGGGGAGGAAACAAAAAGAAGGGGGAAAAGGAAAAGGAGGTCTAGAAGGAAAGGGGGAAAGGAAAGGGGGGGAGAAAGGAGAGGAAAGGAAAGAAGGAGAAAAAGGAGGAAGGAAGAGAATGAGGGAAAGGGAGCAAAACCGAGGGAAGCGAACGATAAAAAAAAAAAAAGAAAAAAAAAAAAAAGAAAAAAAAAAAAAAAAAAAAAGCTCAGAGGCTTAATCCCGAGAGCCGGTGCAAGGAGCGGAGCGAGAGAGGGGGTGGCCGGGAGGACGTGACCAGGGGGACAATGAGGGCCGGCCCCCGCCCGCTGCCCGCCGCCCCTTTGTGTGGGGCCGGGGCCGGGGCCTGCCCGGTGCCGCCGCCGTCCCCTCACACGCCCCACACACACGGCCCGCCGCTTCCCGCCGTCGGAACAGCTCCCTGCTCGCCCTCCAGCGAGCTCACACTTCTCCTTTGTAACACAAAGGCGAAATCGCCTTTCGGGAAGGTGGGGGGAAGGCAAAGCCCGTGCCTCAGGAGCTGGATGTGGGTGTAAGAAGGGGCGTTTTGCTCCACTGACCTTGCGATCCTCCTCCTCCTCTTTACCCACTGCCCCTCTTCCCGCAGGGAAAATGTGGTTCGGGGCACGCTGCTCTGCTCTGGAGGGATGCTGAGCACCTCAGAGCCCTGCGAGCAGCTTTCCAGGAATATCAGGGAGAAGAATCGGATAGCCAAAAAAAAAAAAAAAAAGGGATGTGGGGAGCACGCTGAAGGGCACAGAGCGCACGCTTTTCCCAGCGCTGGAAAACTGGGAAAGGTTCCCTGCTCTTCCCTCCGGCGCTTTGTGTGCTCAACACCCCGAAAGGAGCGGCTGCCTACCGTGTCCCTCCGGAGCCCCATCGCACCAAGGTGCGGCTCTACCTTCCCAGCCATCCACACCCAACACTTCTGTCCCCAAAGTCTTCTATTCCCGAGTTTTCTTTGTTCTCCTCTTCGCACCGCTTTTTTTTTTTTTTTTTTTGGTGGGTTCCCGAGCATCTCTTCTTCTCCTCTTCCCCCCGCGTGTCGTTGAACTTACCCCAGGTTATTTAAATTCACCAATCATCGCTACTCCCTCCCGCTTTAAGATTTGCAGTTCAAACTCTTTGTTGGTACAAGCAGTAAAACAATTGTTTTACATCTTAGAGTAGGTACTTGCTGGCAGTCATAGACATAGGAAAAGGGGGTGAAAAAAGAAAAAGAAGAAAAAAAAAAAAACACTAAAAACCAACCCGCAATAAAAGAGTTATAGTTACCTTAAAAGGTAGCGTATTGCAGAGATCGCGAAAAATCACAACGTGGTGGCTGGGCTAGTCCAGAGATCCCAGTGGCCGCATGAAAGAGTAAATCCCCTCGTTAGTGCTGGAAGGAGCCGGAGGTTCCGGGGTCTCTCCCCTGGCGCTCGGTCTCCCCTCCTTCGCTCGCCTCCCGCCGGCGAGCACCTGACTCCGAGCCGCGGAGCCGGCACCGAGCAGTGGGCAAAGGCAGCGAGCCTGCAAGTTCAAATGCGAGCCTCAACCACCCATCATTATTATATCGTTGTACCGTCAGCGCTGCAGAGGAGGGGCGCTGGCTCGGGGAGAGGAGGGTTCACAAGCTCTGCGAGAGCCTCCTTGCAATTTCCAAAGCTCCCGCAGCTGCTGGGCGCAGGAGAGCCCCCAGCGCCTGCCTCCGCCGAGAGGGGCCCCCCCCGCTCCCGGCCCGGCCCGGCCGCCCCCTCGGGGCTCCCCCCGGGGCTCCCCCCGGCCCCCAGACCCGGAGCGGGGACCCGCAGCCCGGTGCAGGCAGGACGGGTCGCTCCGAGCTCGCCCCGAGCCCTCCGGAGAGGGGCAGGCGGGTGCGAGAGGCGCATTGTTCCCCAATTAGACAATTAACCGGGAAGAGAATGGAGAGACCTCCTCCACCCTGGCTGCCGAAGCCGGTTGAAATGGGGAAAGTGACTGGGACCGAAATGCCTTTTTCCCCCCTTGCGTCCCCAGTCTCAGCGGAGGTTGCAATGAAAGAATAAATTGGTGCTGGTTCCAAACTTCCCCTGCCGATGCCAGTTCACAGGCAGCCTCACATCGGCAGCCGCCCGAGCCAAGCTTCTCCACCCATGCATCTCCAGCCACTTTTTTTTCCTTTTTTTTTTCTCCTTTTTTTTTTTTTAAGATTAGACTCTGCATTTGCTGTCCAAACCTCTCAGAGATGAAGTCATAAGCAGAACTCTAAACCACCCTTTTGCAAGGGATGTTCACCAGTTCATACAGGGTCTGGTGTGCTCTCCAGGCAGCCCCCATCCCCAAACGTAGCTATCTCAGTATGTGAGAGACATTTAAGGCACCCTCACCACGGCACAAAATGCTGGCAAGAGCAGTTCCTCTGGCGTGCTCCCTCTCAGAGGAGCAGATGCCAGAAGTCCCCCTCCTCCAGGAAGGTGTAAAGCTGGAGCCAGAAAAGAAAAGCCTGGAGAAATAGGTGTGTCTGACTGCACCGCTCTGGGCACGTTTTTGGCAGCCCCAGGTACGACTGCTAGGAAGAGGCAGAAGGAGTTTCCCTTCAGCTCCTCTCGCTGTTACTGTTCAGCTGCTGTGTCCCCAGAGATGCACTGACAGAGGATTTCAGACAAACCCAAAGCCCTTGTTTCCAAAGACAGACCTCCGTGCCAAGTCGGAGGGGCGGGAGGTGGAAGAGATGACAGCCAAGCAGGGAGAAAAGGAGACCTGGAGGCTTACACCACACCAGCTTTGTGCGAGCTGTGGCCTGGGTGAAAGGAGCTGGAGCGCCGGGTAAAATCCTTACACGGAGTAAATACACAGCTGCTTACTTGGGATGCTGAAGAGAAGCTTCTCTCCCACCACTGCCACCTCCCAGCAGCACCAGTCCTCCCAGTTCCTCACGCCTGGGTCCCCCTGGGCACTGCCACACCTCAACACAGCCCCACGCTTGGGACGAGGCTCCTCAGGAGAGGATCCTCAGGAGAGCTGACCGAAACGCAGCGCTCTGTTTTCAGACAGGCACCACAAACAGCTGTGGGCACGTTTTTGGAGGGTGTCTGATGCAAACTCACACAGAGGGTTTGCGGTTCCTGTTTTTGGTAGCCTCGCCATGTGCGGTGTCACTGCTGAGGCAGGGCACACTTCCTCTGCACAGCGCTGTGATGGAAGGAGGACACTGATGTTGAGTCTCTCCAACACTTCCAACAAGCCTCTTCTGCCCCGCCAGACATAAGGGGGTTGGTGAGACACACGATGAGGGCACTGTTTTCCCTCTCCAGGCTGCCCACAACCCCTCTGGAGACGTATGGATAAGGCAGGAATCTCTCTGGCCCTTTTCTAGGTGAAAAGGTGGGAGACCATCCTGCTGCCACGCCAGCCTCTGGAAAGGAGAGCAGCACATCCCCCATGGCATTGGGTACCTCCCTTTGTCCAGGCCACCCTCCAGGACCTTCTAAATGACCACATCAAGCTGCCCCTCTACCCTTCAGTGCCCCCAGCTTGCCAGCTTCACCTGCTCCTGCTCTGCTCCCTGCCTTGGCTTCAGGAGGTGACATTTAACAGCGCAGCAGCCACTTTCTGCAGCCCTTGCTTCTCCATCACCCCTGGACTCTTGCCCACTGGAGACTTTGCTGCTGGCAAAGGATGGCAAGGGAAGAGGGTGACTCCGCTGCCCCAGCCCCCTGGAGATCCTTGCTGTGCTGCGGAGCATCCTCTCGCAGCTGTGCCTGCAGCAGCGCTGCTCCACCAGGGGAAGCTGCAGGTTTCTGCTCCCCGCTGGGGCACACCCGCTGTGCTGGCGGTCCAGCTGAAGCACTGGCCGCCCCTTCCAGGGATGGGGAGATCCTGAGCCTGACCAGAAATCTGAGCAGGGAGTGGGGCCGGGATGTAGCGCGGCTCTCAGCCCTGCAAGCCCCAACAAGAAGCAACCAGTAGTTATAGCCCGGGGCTAACCAGCCTCGGGTCGGCTCGCTGCTGGCACCTCTTTTTTCTTTTTCACGATGGGAAAGAAAACAGATTGTTTTTTCAAAGAGGAAAAAGACCCTTCCCTCCTCCCTCTCCCTCTCCCACCCCGCGATTGCCGGAGCTCCGATGGGAACCGGCCGGCCACAGCCGCTCAGTCTCGGAGCTGGGAAGAAAGCGGAGGATGCAGAACCCACCCCCTTCCCCCTCCTCCCCAGCCCTCTCCCCGCCTTCCTCCTGCTCCTCCTCCTCCTCCTCTTCCTCCTCTCCGCCCGGCGCGGAGCTCCCGGAGCCCCCGCGGAGCCTCGGGGCCCCGGCGCTGGGTGCGCGGAGCTTGCCCTTCCTCACCCTGCCTTGTGCGGGGCCACAAGGCGAGCAGCCGGGCTCCCCCCAGCCCTGCCCGCGCTGGGATGGAGTTTTCTGGGCACGGGGGAGGCTTTGGAGCCGGCCAGACAAAGGCACGGGCGGAGGTGCTCCTGTGGGGATGGGAAGGGAGGGATGAGGAACTCCTCCCGGGCATCCCCAGCTCTCCAGGGAGAGAAAACCCCGGAGGAAGGAGGGTGTGTTACACCGGAGACCCTCGGGGCTTTTCAGGATGGCTGGGGAAAGTGGAGGAGCGGATCAAGCTGGAAAAACAGACCGCTGCGACCCCTCGGTGTTTCCATCCCACTTTGTTTAACCCTCCCCGCCTTCCCCGGGAGCCCAGCTTTCTGCGCTGAACCAAAAAACTGTCCAGAAAGGGGATCTCCTTCCCTCCTCCTGGAGACCACGCAAACTGCCTCCACGGGTTATGCCAGGGGCCTGAAACGTTGTCTGATTTACTGTGAATGTCAGATATTTTTCTTTGTAAATATTTTAGGCAAAGTAGAAACAGTAAACCTTTGCTCCGGCTGCCAAGGTCTCCCATGACAAATCATTGTTTTCAGATGTTCGGATTTGTGTGAGAAAACCCAACAAAAGGGAAAATGTTTAGGCTTTGTCTCCATCCTAAAGCAATATCTCTTGAGGAAAAAAAAAATAATCCTCCCAGCTACATCGTAGTCCAGAGATGAAGAAAAATACTATTTTCATTACACACTTCTTAAGCACAGGTTTTATGTTACTGACTCAACAATGATTATCATTTAAAATGTGAAACACAGGCCCTAAATGGTTCTTTATGAGAAACCATTGTTTTCAAGTATCTGAAATTAATTAGACCATGGCTACAGCCAATGTGCAAATATCAAACTGAACATCTGTGGAAAAAAAAAGCTTCCCGTCACTTGAAAGAATATTGTGGATCTGAAACACAGTCTCTCAAGGAAAAAGTAATTTGTCTGGCATAGGTTCTCTTAAGCCATCTTTTGTGGCTTCACAATCACCCTTTCTTTGTCTCTTCTATGCTTTTTTTTTTTACCTCCTGAGCTGCTGTGTGTGAAAAAAACCTTACGTAAAAGTAAAGGAAATAATTCATGTAATTTACATGTCAGCAGGTCATTTCGAGCAAAACCAAAGATCCTTTCAAACTTATTCCACCTGGTCAGTGGTTCTGAAAGTCCAACTTCCCACTCCCCTCTCCTTGCAAAGGGTTGTGCTGAAAATGAGTCCAGTGGCCCAGTTTTCCTCTCAGAGGTACAGATATGTAGGCTGCTTCCTTGCTCTGCAGTGATTCAGTTATCTAAACCCCAACGTGTTTTCAGAAACCACAAAATCTCCCCAAACAATAGACTTTTTGCAAGTTCTCAGATTCCACGCTTAAGAAAAGCTTTTTTTTTTTTCCCCGGTACTTCTCTTTCCTACGCTTCAAGGGAAATATGTTTTCAGAGGCAAATTAAAACTCTCCAAAGGAGTCAGGCTTAGCAGCAGTGGTAACCATAGTGTACACAACCACTTTCTCAAACAAAACACTCAATGGCTTATGTCAATGTTTCTTTTGTGGCAAAACCCTTCTCCACCTATTTTTACTCCATATTTCTTCAGCAGAGGGGAGAGCACTCAGCTACGAAAAAAAACCCATGAATAGAGTGTTTCATTTGGTAGCAGAACAAGCCACAATTGATGGTTAGGTATTATTTCTGCATTAAATGTAATGATGCAGACACGGCGCTATCTGCGCTGAGATAGTCGGTTTCCGGGACAGGATTTATCAGGAGAAGGTCCAGGCTTTCAGCAGCGCTGGATGATGATGGCAAAGGCAATGATGTTTTCCTCCTGTGCTCTGATGCTGCCTTCTGTTCTGACTCAGTGTTTCTGCCTTGACTCCAAGGACAAGGGGCCAGACTGGGATGTTTTATGTTTCCAGGGCTAATCCCCCCAAAAGCTGTGTCAGGAAGCTGGTGGTTTTTTCGGTTCTGGCTGGTGTGAGTGTCAGGTTGTGTCTCCAGGTCAGGCTGAAAGAGCAGCCTGCTTCCCACAGGCCCCTCTGAGAATGGCTGCTTTGTGATTTTCGGGGAGGAGTGGTCAGTGTGGGCGGGTCACCACCAAGGTCCTTCTCAGGGGTGATCCTTGTGAGGACCAAATGCAGCACAAGGCGAGGAAGGGGGGGAAAAAACTCAGAAACTTATCAGTACAGGGTGGCCCGAGCCATAGTCAAGTGTTGTGCTAATCCGTGCTGTCCTGGGCTTCCTCTGATAAACTCCATCCTGGGCATGCATTATTTTTGTTTTGATAACTCCGTGGCTGCATCATAACCTTGAGTGCAGAAGTAATCCTGAATAATCAAATGTGGGTTTGTTCTCTTACTGTTACCAAAATAAATGAGTCTTTCATACTCCTTTTTTTGGTGGTTGTTGTTATTTTTTTTTTTTTTTATGATATGAAGGTACCACCGTTGTGCAAAGAATCAACTCGCTGGGTCTGGTTCCACACTGATAGGGCAAACTCTTGAAATGGATTAAGAGAGATTTTCTTAACTAATCTCTTCTTCCTGGGCCTTCTCATCCTTGGCTAAAGCAATAACAAACATTCACAATGTGATTAATCCCAAACCTACTGAAGTCACTGTGAAGATCCTGCTGACTCCCAAGTGTCAGTCAACAGTTTCTTCTCCTTGCCTGTGTGTGAAGGGGAAGGAAAGAAATTAAATAGATCAGGAACACCCTAAAAAGTGCAGAAGAGAGGAGTTTAGGCTTTTTCCTTTCCTCCCCACTTGCAGGAAAATCTGTTTTTTTTCTCTCTGGGGGACTCCTTTTTGTTGCTTAAACTAAAAAGGTGGAAATCTTGGTTGCTGTTAGTATCCAAGGAAAGATGAAGACATCCATGTGTGCAGGGAGAGTCATAGCCCACCTTGAGGAAAAGAGTGCAAATTTGGGTTGAGAGATCTGATCCTGTCCTGGCATCTCACAACTTTTGATTGGCTCTCAGACATGTCTGAGATAGCATCATTTAAAATGAACAAACAAAATAATATATAAATGAAACAAAACAAAAAAAAGGTCTAGGGATGTCTGCAAATGTCTTGGCGCAATTTATAAGATTCTTGGGGTAAACATTCCCTCCCAAAAAACTTATCACTTCCTATGATAGAAATGGTAGTTTTTGTTCAGCTGGGAAAAGAATGGGTATGAAAGCAGAGAGAAAAATTCAGTCCCTCTCTATTGAAAACGACCCTACTTTGTTGAATATTCTATGATTGTTAATTTTTTTATTTTTTAAACTCTTTTGAAGGCCTCAACGAAGGAAAGGTAGCATTCTGGGAGCTTGTTTGAGTTTTGTACAGAACGTGAATCGTGGTGGGAGCAAAGTTTGGAAAGAGGAAGTAACTTTGCCCTGAAGACCTAAACACCAAATAAAAATAACCAGAGACAGAAAAGAAAAAAAAAAAAAAAAGTGTTTTGCCAAATACTGATTTGTGATGTACACCAAGCTCCATGTTGTCCCCACACCATTCCCAGGTCTCTGCTGTAGCTTGGTCTTGGCTGCCATCAGGGTTTCTCACCAAGTTTGGTGATACACATGCCAATTTTATCCCCCATCTGCTAAAAGAAGGATAAAAAGAGGCGTTTCTGGTATCCAGACATTCAGTGAAAGGTTTTCTCTGTTGTGGCAAGTGGGGTCTCCCAGGATGAGGGAGAATGGGAACAATGCTGGCATTCATTGCATTGGCTGCAGGAGCTAAAAGATGCCATTTTTAGTATAAAATCAGAAATACCATAAACTTTGGGAGATTTTTCCATCCTAATGCAAGTGGACCTGCTCTTGCTGAGAGTGCAGTGGAGGGGTTGTCCCATTACCTACAGCCCCAAAGCTTTGGACATTCCCATGCCCAAAGGTGCTCAGAGAGCAGCTGCTGATCTCTCTTTTGGGGTGGTGAATCTGCAAATGGGGCTGGTGATGAGCAGATAAGGGGCTCTCCCACTGGGGGCACCAGACTCTCCAAAAGCTGCTGCATATGGAAATTTTGTGATGGCTGCTGGTCCTTCCCAATGGTCCAAAAAACCATAAATATGGATAACAGCACCTGCCTGGTGTTGGGTTTTGAAGGGTGAGAGGTGGTCCAGGTCTGCTCAGGCAGGGAGGTGGTATATTTATTTATTTATTTTCCTAGTCTTTGGCCTCAGCTACATCTTTGCACAGCTGTTTGATCACCTTCTTGTCTTTTTCTTCCCCTGGTTCAGATGCACCAGGCGTAGGGGAAGCTGTGGGGTTGAAATATTTCTTCTGAAACCAGTAGTACAGCTTCACCAGCACCACAGGGTATCTCACTTTTTGTGTCCAGTGGAAAAAAACAGCCTTGCCATGTGAAGATGGTTCTGCCTAAGCTCTTTGAAGCACAACCTCCCTCTGTTCCATTCAGCAAGTTTTAGCACTGCAGACCCAGAGCAGTCCAAGAGGAGAGAGGATCTCCCTGCCACGCTCCAGGGAAGCAGCTTGGGATGGGAGGATCCCAAAAAGCAAAACAGGGAATGGACCTGGCAGAGGGAGCTGCCCAGGCAGAGGAAAAGAGGGTTGAGGAACAGCAAGATGCCATGAAAGAAGGGAAACCAGGGACACTACAACTGAGGGAGGATGAGTGTCAAAACAAACTCACAGAGCAACAAAAGGCAGGGGGAAAATAAGTGTTTGTTTTTCTCCCTGTTTGCTTTTTATGAAAGTAGGCAGGCGAGTGTTTGAGGGTTGTTAGCGTTTCTTGCTGACCTGCAGCTGGCGCATTTTTCACCCACTTCTGTCAGAATTTATTTGAGTTTGGTGCTGAACGCTGATCAGACTTTGCCCCTTGCTTTACTTAGGCTCGGAATTGCTTATACAGCAAACACTCTCTGCTAGGGTTCTCATTAATCCACTTCTTTGTTGAGGTTTCCTGGAGGAATTCCTATTTGGTAAACCAAACAGAATTAAAAGGAATGCATCTGCACCGGGGATATCCATCTTGGGTCTCCGGGACCTATTGTCCGGGCTAAATTAGACTCGGAGGCCTCTTGTGTTTGCCCAGGGCTGTGATTCCCACTGGCACTCGATAAACCATTAATGGGCTGCGTGAGTCGGGAGGGTTCTGGCAGGTTTGGGGCACCCCTGGCAGCGCGGGGTAAGGGATGAGGGATGCAGGGAGGGGCCTGGGATGCGGGATGGGGGATGCAGGGAAGATGGGAGATGCAGGGAGAGAGAGATCTGGGATGCAGGGAGGGATATGGGATGCAGGGATGCAGGGAAGGATGCGGGATAAGGGATGCAGGGAGGGATACAGGATAAAGGAGAAGCGATGGAGGAAAGGATGTAGGGAAGGATGCACGGAGGGATGAGGGATAAGGGATGCAGAGAGCATGAGGGATAAGGGAGGGATGCAGGATAAGGGATGCAGGGAGGATGAGGGATAAGGGAGGGATCTGGGATGCGGGATGTGGGATGCACGGAGGGATGTGGGATGCACGGAGGGATACAGGGAAGGATATGCGATGCAGGGAGGGATGTGGGATAAAGGAGAAGCAATGGAGGAAAGGATGTAGGGAAGGAATGCAGGGAGGGATCCGGGATGCACGGAGGGATGAGAGATGCAGGGAGGGATGCAGGGATGCAGGGAGAGATCTGGGATGCGGGATGTGGGATGCAGGTTGCAGGGAGGGATGCGGGATGAGGGATGCAGGAAGGGATGAGAGATGCAGGGAGAGAGAGATCTGGGATGCAGGGAGGGATGCGGGATGAGGGATGCAGGAAGGGATGAAAGATGCAGGGAGAGATCTGGGATGCAGGGAGGGATGCGGGATAAGGGAGAAGGGATGCAGGAAAGGGTGTAGGGAAGGAATGCAGGGAGGGATCCGGGATGCACGGAGGGATGAGAGATGCAGGGAGGGATGCAGGGATGCAGGGAGAGATCTGGGATGCAGGATGTGGATGCAGGATAAAGGAGAAGCGATGGAGGAAAGGATGTAGGGAAGGATGCAGGGAGGGATGCAGGATAAGGGATGAGAGATGCAGGGAGAGATCTGGGATGCAGGGAGGGATGTGGGATAAGGAATGCAGAGAGGATGAGGATAAGGGAGGCATGCAGGATAAGGGATGCAGGGAGGATGAGGGATGCAGGGAGGGATGTGAGATGCACGGAGGGATGCAGGGAGGGATGTGGGATGCACGGAGGGATGCAGGGAGGGATGTGGGATAAAGGAGAAGCGATGGAGGAAAGGATGTAGGGAAGGATGCACGGAGAGATGAGGGATAAGGGATGCAGGGAGAGATGAGAGATGCAGTGAGAGATCTGGGATGCAGGATGTGGGATGCAGGGATGCAGGGATGCAGGATGCATGAAGGGATGCGGGATGCAGGGAGGATGAGGGATGCAGGGAGGGATACAGGATAAGGGATGCAGGGAGGGATGAGGGGTCCGGTATGCAGAGAGGATGAGGGATGCACGGAGGGATCTGGGATAAGGGATGCATGGAGGGATCCGGAATGAGGGATGCAGGGAGGATGCGGGATGCACGGAGGGATGCGGGATGAGGGATGCAGGGAGGGATGCGGGATGCAGGGAGGATGCGGGATGCAGGGAGGGATCCGGAATGAGGGATGCAGGGAGGATGCGGGATGCACGGAGGGATGCGGGATGCGCTCCCGCGCGCTCCTTGCCGCTAGGTGGCACTTCCCATCCTACAAATTACAGTAATTAACGCACGTCTGGTGCCGCTAATGAACATCACCCGCTCTGTTTAATCGGCTGCCGGGCACGGAACCTGATGCACAATTTTTTTTTTTTTTAAAGGCGCGACTGAGTGCTGAATATTCTCTGTCTCAGCTCATCTCCCCACCCCCCTTTTTTAATTTTTTTTTTTTTTTTTTAAGATGCTCTGAGCCTCACAATGATTTCTTTGCCTCTGTTAGAATTTCTTGGCCTCCTACAAGTGTGTAAAGTTGGGTCCTTTCTTCTACACGTGGTGCTTGCTACTGAAAACACGATTTTTGGTCACACTTCATTCCCTCTTTGTTGCCCTGGTATCAGACTCCACCGATGTGACACAAAAAAATGACAAGACAGGAAAGCCAATTTGGTCCTTCCAGCTACTCCTCTGACAGCAGCCACAGAGAAAGTCTAAAAATGAGTGAAAAACTTCACAGTTCAGGCAAAGAAAATGTACGCTTTCTTTATTTAAAAAAAAAAAAAATTAAAATAAATAGACCCAGGTTTTACTGTGGATTATGTGACACTTCACCTTGCACTTTAGGTTTCTATAAAGCCCAGTTTAGGTCAAACTGATTTTTTGGCAGAAAACCAGGCACAACTAAGAGCTTCATATAGTTTCCATCTGAAAACATAAATCAAGCAGCAGGCTCAAGGACAGCCCAGCCAAGGTTTGCTGAACCCCACAGCCCCAGACAGTGAGGCTTTCAGTGGATGTAGTCTGATATGCAGTTTTGGCTATGATATGTAGATATGCAGTTTGTTTGTTTTGCAAAGCATCTGGGCGCGAGGAGGGGAGGGAAGATAAGTGAAATGTGGTTTTTTCCAGGCCAGGAGCCGCCCCTGGCTCCCCAGTTGCTGGTGAACAGTGGGCTCTTTTACACAGCCCCAAGTGGCTCAGCGGAAGCATGTGGGATGCAAATGGGAAAAGGGCACCAGAGGGGATTTTTTGATTTTTTTTTTTCCTTTTTTTTTCCCCCTTCTTTTTTCAAAGTGTGCACCACTGTGTTTATACTTTATCATCTGTGATGCAACCAGATATCCATTCATACCTGCACACTCCCATTGCCCCTTTCACTTTTATCCATCCATCTTTGCTAGCTCATTTCTTTGTAATTTTTCTTTTTTTTCCTTTTTTTTTTTTGTGAAATTGTAGCTTTTGATTTGCAACATTTGAATTTGCCAAGTCTCGCCTGCTTTTTTGTGCCCAGCCCTTTTCCTCTGTGCTTAGCTGTGTTAGTTATTCCCGTGCTGTCACATGAGGATTGATTGAGACCTTTTGTTTTCAGAGCAGGGCCTGTATATTTTTTTTTTTTATGTTGAGTGCCTTGAGATGCTCGCTTTCACAGAGAGTTTGTGTGTTTTTTTAATACGAAAAAACCGAACAAGATAATTTTCCACTTGTGGAATCATTTAATAAATCCTCACAAGGCTCAAAGCAGCACAAAGAGAGGCTTGAAAAGCTCCTCTCAGGTTTTGCTCATTTTGTTTCAATTTTGTTTTCCCTGCTCTGACAGTCTGAGTGGTTTGCAGCAAAACCCTCCACGCAGTGTAACCTCTGCTCCCCTGCAATCATTTCACTCCGATTCACAGAGGCTTGGATTGTTCCTTGCCCCCAGCATCCCCCAGGATTAATGCCTGTTAAAACTTCCTAACATATTCCAGCCCGTTCTGCTGCTTTCAGCATCTCACTGAGGACTTTCACTGCCCCCACTCTGTGCTGCAGGTCCAGTGCCTTGTTTAGCAAACTCTAATTATGTCATGGCAGCCACACTCTGCATTAATGGCCCTGTGTGCAACCCAGGTGTGCAAGAAATAATAATAATAATAAAAAGAATAAAAGCCTGGTGCAAAATGCTGGGTGGATAAAAGGTGAAGGGCGTTTTTATACCCTACAATATTTGAAAGCTGGAGAGAAAAAAAACGAGGTCCAGATTGTGAATATGGGGTGAAGCTGAGGGGTTTAACGCTGGGGAAGGGTTCTGGGTGTGAGAACTGGTTGTGGTTTTTTTTTTCCCTGGGCAGGCAGTGCCTGAGAGGGCTGTGGGATGCAGAACTGCATCAGCAGACCCTGGGGAGGTGCTTTGGGGCTGGTGGAGGTTCCTGGAGCCCTGACAGTGCCTGGAAAACCTGCTGCCCTTGTCAGCAGCTGCTGCAGAAATCCTTCCCTGGAGTTTGCTTCTCCTTGCAGAGTTTGCCCAGCCCCTTCTCTTCTTCCTTTCTTGAATGTGCAGCACCCTCCTGCCAGAGTTTTCTCCTATTTTGACTCCAAAGCTGAGGAAACCCTGGAATTTGGGCTTGAGGTGCCACACACACCAACCCTGGCAGCATCTCCAGGCCCTGATGGAGAGCAGGATCTGAGCTCCTGTCAACATCTGCTCCCAGGTTTTCCCAAATCCCAGTCCAGCGGCACTCAGCAAAACTCAGGAATCGCAATCCCTTCCACCAGCACTGACTCTTGGGTGCTAAACCCTCGTTCCTCCAAACTGAATTAAGCAACTGTGAAACCAGAGAGAGGGGAGGGTTGAGCAGGGCAAACAGAGGAAGAGGAGATTTGCACTTTCGTTGCCTTGTGCTGAAACTTTTTGTTCTGATGCAAGAATGGGGTTAATTCCTCCTCAGCAAGGAAACCTCTTTTTCCTAGGTGGGAAAGCTGAGGAAGTCTTCAAACTGTTGCACAGATAATAAAGATAAATTTAGGAGATAGCTTTAAAAAATCCCCCTAAGACATGAAGCAATAATAAGCTGTTCAGTGTAGTTTGGGTCACAATTAAAATGCCAGTGGGATATATAAGTGTCATCCTTTAATTACCAAACTACAGGTGATCCTTGGGTGCTGAAAATCTGCAGATACTCATTCACTTTTAGGACTAAAAGTCAACCTCCATAACAGGAACAAAAATATCTTTCTTTACCACTTTGACATAATTTTTTGCAAAAGAGTTAATGTAGATTTCGTTCAGAAAATTGACAGCAAAGTTTTAAATCAAGAAAAATAAATTGGTTATTTCTTAAATTCTTCAGTATTCACTGGTTCCCTCAACTGCTGTCAAGGAGCCCTCAAAGTCTTACCTTCAATATTTCTCATTTCCCAAGAAGCCCAATCTTGGATTCCCAAGATTTAATTTGCAATTTTTTGCTTGTGGGATGTGTATATGCAAGCACATAGTTAGAACTCACACCTTCACCACATTTTCATTGTTTTCATTGATGTTGTATTGTGTTATTATTAGATTTTATTATTAGAATTCACACTTTGTAGTACTGGAATTTAGCACTATTATTAGAACAGCCTAATTCTTCAAAAAAAGAAAACACTGGAGGTATTTTTATCTCTTGTTCCTTTTTAGAACATATATCTAGGTCCTAATCCGAAGCATTTTGAATTTTCCCAGGAATCTTCCACTGACTTTGAAGAGCTTTATGCTCTGGTGTGTTCAGTAAAAAAGGTCAGACAAAAGGAATATGTTGACTCTGCTCAGGCTTCTATAAAAGGAAACCTGAAAGCATTTAAAATAGAAAAATGCTATCTTCCTGCAACGCCTGTTTCCAAGGCCAGACATTTAAGCCTCCCCAGAAGCCAGCAGTAAGCTCCTCGTTTAATGTCACAATTAATTTAACAGCCTCAGATAGGAGAGGGGGTTTGTGTGAGTTCATGCACCCCTGCCCACGTTCACCACACACCGTGACATTACCCTTGGAAAAAAAAATAAAAAACAACAAAACCCTGCATTAACATCCAGTCCAGGGGCTTAGTTCAGAGCTCTGGCTTTGCCAGCTGTAAGCTGAGCCCAGCTCTGACTAGGGCTGGCTTTGAAGGAGGCTGAGATAAGGCAGCATTAATCTAAGTGAGTGGTTCTTTCTGCCTGAAGGGAGGGAGCTGGAGCTCTTTTGGGAGGCCAGAGACCACCTGGGCATTCATCCCACGGGGCCACAAATCTGTGTGTTAACATCTTGCCTGTCACAGCGAGCAGGGAGTTCCTTTGCTGCTCCTACAAAACGCTCACAATCCATTTTTAATTTTTTTTTTAATCCCCAGGATGGGAAAAATATTATTTTAAAAAAAATTATAATATTTTAAAAATATTATTTTAAAATATTATTTCAAAAATATTATTTTAAAATATTATTTTAAAAAATATTATTTTAAAAATTATAATATTTTAAAAATATTATTTTAAAAATTACAATATTTAAAAAATATTATTTTAAAAATTATAATATTTTAAATATTATTTTAAAAGTATAATATTTTTAAATATTATTTTAAAATTACAATATTTTAAATATTATTTTAAAAATTATAATATTTTTAAATGTTACTTTAAACACAAAGGAATACAGCCCTATTTAATAATTCCTTGACCACCCCAATAGGTTTTTGTGGTTAGGGTGGTGGGCAACCCTACAAACACATTTTTGTGCTTTTTTTGTGAGTGGGGCACTATGGAAGGAAACCAACAGGAGTGCATTTTGTGGGCATTTAGCTGATGGGTGAACTCGGGGAAATGGTCTGAAATCTCAGTTTTGGGCTGAAATTCTCACACTGTCATCTGGAAAGACACAGGAAATTTCCACAGGCTCCAGCAAGGACCAGGCACAGGTGGGAGCAAAAATCCTGGTGGTGTTCAGCATGAAGGAGCTTCACTTCCACCACACATCCTTCGTGAGGATTTGATTTTGGACACCTTTTTAGACACCTACATATTGCCATGTATTAACATTTACACCACTGTGCAGCAGAGGGGACAGGAATATTTTCCTGTGTGCTCCCAGAGCAGTTCCATTGTTGGTCCCAGACAGCAAATGAAAGCACAATGACCTATTCAGGTTAAAACTTGTGCACCCAGCCCCTTCTTTAGAGCAACAGGCACTCCATCAGCAGCCAGACAAAGGGAAAAAGGGGCAGATATTGTAATATTGCAGCCATTTCCTGGCTTGGGGCACTGTCCAGTCAATCTCATCACTCATTCCTAAAAGTTTTTCCATTTTCCCACCCTAACCTGCACCCACAGTGGCACTGAAAGGGACAAAACAAGGGGTCAGCAGAGCCACAGGTGGAGCAGGATCTGGCAAGGGAATGTGGGGAGCACCAGAATTCTGGAAGTGCAGGGAGAAAGGGCAAGGAGAGAGCAGAGCCCCTGCAGAGAGAATTGGGGCATCCCTTGGTGTGAGAACAACTCTATGGGATGGTGGGATGCAGGGATGGATGGGATTTTGGGGCAGGAATTGTTCCCTGGCACAGGGTGGGCAGGGCTGGGTGGGATTTGGGGCAGGAATTGTTCCCTGGCTGGGTGGGATTTGGGGCAGGAATTGTTCCCTGTAGGGTGGGCAGGGCTGGGTGGGATTTGGGGCAGGAATTGTTCCCTGTAGGATGGGCAGGGCTGGGTGGGATTTGGGGCAGGAATTGTTCCCTGGCACAGAGTGGGCAGGGCTGGGTGGGATTTGGGGCAGGAATTGTTCCCTGGCAGGGTGGGCAGGGCTGGGTGGGATTTGGGGCAGGAATTGTTCCCTGTAGGGTGGGCAGGGCTGGGTGGGATTTGGGGCAGGAATTGTTCCCTGGCACAGAGTGGGCAGGGCTGGGTGGGATTTGGGGCAGGAATTGTTCCCTGGCAGGGTGGGCAGGGCTGGGTGGGATTTGGGGCAGGAATTGTTCCCTGTAGGGTGGGCAGGGCTGGGTGGGATTTGGGGCAGGAATTGTTCCCTGGCACAGGGTGGGCAGGGCTGGGTGGGATTTGGGGCAGGAATTGTTCCCTGGCACAGGGTGGGCAGGGCTGGGTGGGATTTTGGGCAGGAATTGTTCCCTGGCACAGGTGCCCAGAGCAGCTCTGGCTGCCCCTGGATCCAGGCTGGACACTGGGGACAGGGGAAGATGTCCCCACCATGGATGGGGTGGGAATGGATGGGATTTTTCATCCTGTCTAGCCCAAACCTGTCACTTTTCAAACAGAATCATTTGGATGGAGTGTCGTATTAATAACAAATAAATAAAATATTAAATATTAAATAACAAACCTTGTGGAGATTCCAATGTCCTGGTAAGGAAGTCACAAAGGCTGCCCTGAGAAACTTGAGGGGAACTCTTCAGATCCTGGTGAGCAAACCAACCTTTAGTGAAACATCAGCACTCAGCACCTGCCCTGTCTGCTCTCACCCCTTTTATTCTGTTATTATCATCAGCCTCTCACACCCCAATCATGGGCAGGAATTGCATTCACAACCCTGGTGCAGAATGTCAGTGCAAGGGAAAAAAAGAGTTGGATGCACAGTGCTCACAGAAATGTTGCTGCTGCCTCTTCAGGGCGCATCATTTTCCACTGAGTTACCGCGAAAATGCAAAGAAAATGGTTTTATTACACAAAGTGCTGTAGCATTTTCAGTTGCTGAAGAGTCATTTTAAATTTGAAAATGTCAGAGCTGGGAGGGGGGAGCATTAGGAATGAACATTTCAGTGCTCTCCCTTCAAACCTGCGGAGGGAAATAAGTTCAGCAATCATAAATTTCCACTTTCTTTTTATCGTCGTTAGAAATTTCTCCTCCTGCGAGCCCAGTCAACAGCAATTCAGTGGTGATTCATGGCTTTAAAGCCTGAATTATGACAAAAGCAGTCATAAACTGCAGGAATTATTTTACTTTAAAGATGATGGAGTACCCACCCTGACCAGAAGACTTTTAATCCATTATATTTCTTAAATAAATATGCCTGGGCAACTAATCACTTGCTATTAGCACTCTCCTATGATCACTTCAACTAACATAACAGTGTATCACTTAAATAAACTGGCAATGTGAACAGGGTGGATTTATGGGCTTTAATTTCTCAGCTCACACTTGTCTCTCTTGCATTTAAAACAAATACCAGAGTGTAGCTGTTGGCCAATGTTTGTAGAATCCATTTGTTCCATGTTTTCAAAGCAACTGCAGTATTCATCAGCCAGTTTGGGAATGAAATATTAAGGGAAAAAAAAAAAAAAAGAAAACAGAAACTCCAAGCTAACCCAACTAACAAGGGAACAAAAATGCTTCTGGATTATAAGGTAGTATTGAAATTTTTTTTTTAATTTTCATGATACATTTTTATTCCAGTGGAAAAGGCATGGGAGGTGCCAGAAAAAATTCTATAGCTCTGCTCAGTTCAGGAAAGGTTTGAAAAGGGGTGTCCCAAAGGGACAAAGCCAAACTGGCCACCAGACAGAGGTCAAGTACCAAAATCCTGGTGTTTCACCCCAAAAAGTGCCCAAGCAGGTCACATTTTACCTGGTGGGACCAGCATGGCATAGCCATCAGCTGGTGTTGGTCAATGCAAGTTTACTTCAGGATCTTTGGGGAAAAAAACAAAAACACCAAAAGAACAAACCTGTTTTGAGTATAAAAACAATAAAATAAAATTTTACTATGAAAATAATGACTAAATGCTGGTGTTAAAGGATGTAGCTTTTAAGGGAACTCTTCCTCAAAGATGACCTCACCTCTGCAGCAATTTTTGTGCTTCACCTTTCCTGAATCCTCCCAAGGGCAGGAGAGTCAGGGTGGGGAGGATGGGGAAAATTCAACTTCTCCTCTCTGGGTAAATCCCAGCAGCTCCAGAGCTGGAGAGAAAACAGATCCTTGGGTTTTAACTGGTGGTTTGGGGCAAATGAAATGGAGGACGAATGAAAAACAAACAAAAATAAAAAAGAACAAGAAAAAAAAACCCAAACAAAAAAACCCAAAAAAAAAAAACCCAAAACCAAATTAAAAAAAAAAAAAAAAAAACCAAAAACCAAACCAACAAAAGAAAAAGCCTTCATTTCAGGCTGATCCAAATTCTGGCACTTGTGAACTCCAAAATTACTTTGGGATTAAGCAATATGTCCTCATTCCTAAAAAATGACTTTGCTTTGGACTTAGATTCCTAACTTAAAGGAAATGTGGAACAAAAATCCTGCCTAAATGGAAATCCCAAAATAATCTGAAGTAATGATTGGATTTCCATCTTCTTCCTGCTTCCAGCTTTTCCTGGACTTTCTGGGATTTATTATTTCTTTTTTTTTTTTTTTGGTAAGAAAAAAGACTTGGCAAAAATTGAGTTTGAGTTTCTAAAACGCTCCAATGTCACCACATCTCTGTGTTTCGTAGAAAAAAAAGTAATTTTGGGCCAGTTCTAACCAACAAATTCATGTCCTGTGGGCAGCCATAGTAAACACAGCTCAGAAAGGGTTTATTTCCCATTAACAGTGGATCCAGCAGCAGGAAGGGGAAATTAAAACAATTTTCCTGTTTGGTTGTAGGGCAGCATCCTCTCCAATGGTCAAGATAATCTGTAATTTATCTTGACCCAAATAAGAAGTTGGTTGTGAATTCAGGTACCTGTTGCTGAGAAGGTGTCTGGGGAGGATCAAGATTAAAAAAAAAACCAAAAAAAACTTATTATTTCTATTAGCTGGAAATTACAATTCAGCTCTGTTTTATCAGTGATTTAAATTTCCACCTATTAACTCAGGCATCACTAAATTAGAATTAGTTCTATGTTCAGTTTCCTTACATACATTTTTCAGTATTCTCAGACTACTGCTATGCCACTAAGACTTTAAATTATTGAAGGATTGAAACAGGAGCTTCCTGCTTTTGTGGGTCTGGGCTTGTTCTGTGAAGCCAGAGTTGGAATTTGACTTTAGGAAGTCCTTGAGCAGTCAGGGCTTCTGCTCTGATCTGCTCTGGGCTCATTTCAGAGAGCAAATGTTCCACACAGAAATACTGGAAGATTCACTGATGGTGATTCACCCTAGAAATCCCCTCGCACCACCCCCCAAAATTAAAATTAATTCATATTCTGGGTGTTGCAGGAAGTGTTTAAATATCCAAATATTCCCTTCTATTCAGTGTTTTTTTCTGAAAGCTCCATGTTTTCAGGTCGGTGGCCAATGGAATTCTCTAACAGCTGTTTTTCCCTGCCAGTAAAGTGAACTCTCTGCTGGTTCTTTGGGAGGGTTCCTGAGGCAGGGATGGGATGCCCTGAGCCCTGACCACTCTCTTAAGGCCAATCTGTCCAATTCAGAACTGACTCCTAAATTATTTCTACGTTTAACCCAATAACCAACAACCTACAATGAGGAATTTTCTATCCAATTACCAAAATACCTCCCAGACCCATGAAGAAGAAGGTGAAGAAGAAGGAAACCTCCACCCTAAAACCTCCATCTCTCTTTGTATACATTCCTACAACCTAAAAACTTAAACTCTAAGTTTTCCACCCTGTGATATCACACACTTCCATTCAAATCACACACCAATAATCCCAGTCCTGCCACTCAATTTTGGAAATCTCCACAGCCTCAGGTCCAAAGCTGTGTTTTCTTGTGGGTCTGTCAGCACAGAAAATTTAAAATCCTCAGTGCCCGGGGTTCCAACACCCACCCAGATGATGCTGCGAGTCTGTGATAATTTAAATTTAATTTTGTGTGCTAATTTAAAATTAATTTGGCTCGTACCTACAGATCCCACTCCGGTAAATTTAACACATCCTCTTCATTCCATCTCTTTGTGTCTGGTTTTCCTGAGCTCTGCTTCACCAGCACACAGGGAAGAATCCCTCTGGAATTATCTCCATCACCTCCAGCCCCCAGAGCATTCCTTGGATTTCAGCCCTGTCTGAATTGCTCTTGCTCCTTTAGTGAGAAAGGAATTTGGTGATCAGGGAATTTGGTGCTCAAGGATTTTGGTGATCAGGATTTTAGTGCTCAAGGATTTTGGTGATCAAGGATTTTGGTGCCCAGGGATTTTGGTGCTCAGGGATTTTGGTGCCCAGGGATTTTGGTGCTCGGGGATTTTGGTACCCAGGAATTTTGGTGCCCAGGGATTTTGGTGATCAAGGATTTTGGTGCCCAGGGATTTTGGTGATCAAGGATTTTGGTGCTCAGGGATTTTGGTGCACAGGGATTTTGGTGCCCAGGGATTTTGGTGATCAGGATTTTAGTGATCAAGGATTTTGGTGCTCAGGGATTTTGGTGCTCAAGGATTTTGGTGCTCAGGGATTTTGGTGATCAAGGATTTTGGTGATCAGGATTTTAGTGATCAAGGATTTTGGTGATCAAGGATTTTGGTGATCAGGGATTTTGGTGCTCAGGGATTTTGGTGCTCAAGGATTTTGGTGCTCAAGGATTTTGGTGATCAGGGATTTTGGTGCCCAGGGATTTTGGTGATCAAGGATTTTGGTGCTCAAGGATTTTGGTGATCAGGGATTATGGTGATCAAGGATTTTGATGCTCAGGGATTTTGGTGATCAGGGATTTTGGTGGCCAGGGATTTTGGTGATCAAGATTTTGGTGATCAAGGATTTTGGTGATCAAGATTTTGGTGATCAAGGATTTTGGTGATCAAGGATTTTGGCGCCCAGGGATTTTGGTGCTCAGGGATTTTAGTGATCAAGGATTTTGGTGATCAAGGATTTTGGTGCCCAGGGATTTTGGTGATCAGGGATTTTGGTGATCAGGGATTTTGGTGATCAGGGATTTTAGTGCCCAGGGATTTTGGTGCCCAGGGATTTTGGTGATCAGGGATTTTGGTGATCAGGGATTTTGGTGATCAAGGATTTTGGTGATCAGGATTTTGGTGCCCAGGGATTTTGGTGCCCAGGGATTTTGGTGCTCAGGGATTCTGGTGCTCAAGGATTTTGGTGATCAGGGATTTTGGTGATCAAGGATTTTGGTGCTCAGGGATTTTGGTGATCAGGGATTTTGGTGCCCAGGGATTTTGGTGATCAGGGATTTTGGTGATCAAGGATTTTGGTGCTCAGGGATTTTGGTGATCAGGGATTTTGGTGCTCAGGGATTTTGGTGCCCAAGAATTTTGGTGCTCAGGGATTTTGGTGCTCAAGGATTTTGGTGATCAAGGATTTTGGTGCTCAGGGATTTTGGTGATCAAGGATTTTGGTGCTCAGGGATTTTGGTGCTCAGGGATTTTGGTGATCAAGGATTTTGGTGATCAGGGATTTTGGTGATCAAGGATTTGGTGCTCAGGGATTTTGGTGAACAAGGATTTTGGTGCCCAGGGATTTTGGTGATAAGGGATTTTGGTGATCAAGGATTTTGGTGCCCAGGGATTTTGGTAATCAAGGATTTTGGTGCTCAGGGATTTTTGTGCTCAAGGATTTTGGTGATCAAGGATTTTGGTGCTCAGGGATTTTGGTGATCAACGATTTTGGTGACCAGGGATTTTGGTGCCCAGGGATTTTGGTGATCAGGGATTTTGGTGATCAAGGATTTTGGTGATGAAGGATTTTGTGCTATACTGCTTGCACCTCTTCATCTCTCTCCCTAAAACCTCTCCCCTCTGACTGAACAAATAGAACAAACCACAAGCAGAATCCTAATATTCTGGGAGGCAAACAAGCAGCTTGCAGCATTTCCATGCCCCAGCCAGCCCTGCCTTTCCCACTCCATGAGAACAGCATCTCTGAAAGCCTGGATTCCTTCTTTTATTTGGCCATATGCTCTCACTGTAACTATGTTCTTTTCATAACAACCCTACCCTAACCATACATTATTAACCCCAGGAGACCCAAACTTCATTTTAACATTTTCCTGTAAGCACTGTGCAAACCTAGGTATAATAGTAATGTCTTTTTTTCCTTCCCTCTGGTTACACTTTAAGGAGATGGTAAGTCAGTTTAAAAAAAAAAAAAAAAAGAGAAATAAAAAAGAAATAAAACTCATCCAATGTGGAGCATCCAAATCTGAATTATTTTCTGGTAGGAAGGAGTGTGCAGGTGGTAAAACATCTGTTCTCTCTCTGGGCTTTAGGTATCCAGCACTGGCTTGTGCTTTCAACTCCTCTCCCATATGTGTCTCTTACAGAAGGTTTAACATTTACTTGTTGGATTCTCTACAGCATTTTAAAAATCAAAACAGCAGAAATGCTGAAGCAGTGAAGGATAATGTAATTTCTGCAAGGAAAGCTCCCCTCAAAGGTTCTGTGACCTGTGTGTCAGAAAAAGCAATGCCCTGGCAAGGTGTAACCTGAAAAAAAACAAAAATCATTCCACCCTTGCTCCTGCACTTTGGGGAAAAAAAGGTTTTTCCATCAGGAGATCCCAGAAAACCCTGTGATGCCTCATGAGCCTCAAGCTGAGGCCTGCCAGGGTAATTAATTAACAGATGCAGACAGCCCCCATCCCGGCATGACTAAGCTGGTTTCACACCGGATGAGCAGGAATTGTGTTTGTTCTCATCCCACAACTCGTTCATAACTCTGGTGCACTCGTGTGAGAGATGAGCAAGGAGAGCAAGGCACCAATTCCCCTCCCTGAGCTGCACTGGGAATTCTTCCCCATGGAATTGAGGGGATGGAGTGTCCAGAGAAGGGAACAGGGCTGGGGAAGGGCTCAGAAGGAGAAAAGGAGGCTCAGGGTGGAATTTCCCCATGGAAAGGACGCTCAGGGGTTGGAAGTGCCCAGGGAGGGTTGGATCCTCATCCCTGGAGGTGTCCCAGGAATTCCTGGATTGGCACTGAGAGCTGGGGATGAGGTAGGGATCAGGCACAGGATCTCAGAGGGATTTTCCAGCCTCAGGGATGCTTGGGTTCTGTGATCCTGACAGGGAGCAGGCAGCTGCTGGGGCTGAATCCCTGGGACCAGGCTCCTCATCACCCATCTGTGATTAAATCAACAGCAATCACATAACAACAACCACGACAGCAAACTCTCTTTTCAGCCCAAAAGCACCTGGCCACACAAATGAGTGAAATGAGAAATGGGAAATGCTTCTTGCACCAGACATTTTGATGCAAATGTGTGAACAGGTGAGTGGAGACCAAGATGCTTTACAAGGCACACTGGTGATATTCAGGAGGCTGAAACACAAATCAGACCTTGCCCAGTTGTAAGGCTGCAGCTCTTGGAATAAAAAACTCATTTTCCTTCTGCTGACCAGCAACAAGGAGCTGAAGATGCTCTCTGAACCTGCAGCTGGAATTTTGGGGCTGAAATTTACCCAGGTGTTGACTTGTGCAGCAAAGATTTTTTGTTTTTTGCTGCAGTGGTGGGGAGCACACACAGGTTATTCAAAAACGGATTATGAGGTCTCCAGAAAATGTCACATTTAAAATACCAGAATATGAAACTTTCTGTCTGTGGCTGGAGCAAAACTGTGCTGTGTCAAATACCTTGTCAGAGCAGTCCTGTAACCTCTGGGGGCTGGAAAGGAGAGGTTTGGTGCAGGTCCAGGCTCAGCTCTGGATGGACCATCCCAACCCCAGCATTTCCCAGTTCTCCTGCAGCTTTCCTCCCCAGGCAGGGCACTCAGCCTCCTGTCAGCGACGGCACAGCCAGCCCACCTCTGCCCACAACAGAAAAAGAGCAATAAATATTAATATGAACATAAATTCTTCTCTCCCCCGTGCTGTCCCAGCACCCAGACACTGCCTACCACAGGGATCTCCAGGTTTTGGGGGGAGTTTTTGGGTGTGCAGGTGCTCAGCCAACCCCATATGAAATTAAACTCAATGGAACTAAGGTGAATTTAACCCAGGAGTCCTGGCAAGAGCTGTTTTTGTCACACTTGAGTGAGGCAGAGCATCCCTCAGCAGTGAGAATTTCTGGAGCTGGGGACACCAGGGCTACCTAAAAATAAAAAAATCAACCTCCTGTTTTAGGATTACCCCAATCCTCCAAAGCACAGCCAAGGGATTCTAAACATCAGAGCCCTCCTGTCCCTAAAGTTCCTTTAAGCACTTGCCCTCCCAATGCAGCAAGAATGCAAAACTTTGAGCACAGTATTTCACATTCTGATACCTATTTAATGACATTTATTTAATGACATCTATTTAATGATATCTATTTAATGATATATATTCAGTACTATATTTCAGGTAAGAACTCCTCTGCCCCTCTGTCTCCAAATTTCTTTGCTGCATAAAAGCTCTCCCAGTGCTTTTGTAAATTTGAGGTGAAGCACTGCACTGCCCTCCAGCCATGACAAACTCCCTGGTCATCACCCAACCACCCTGATCTGGAATTTTGTGCCACAATGGAAAGCAATCTGTTACAAAAGGGCTGCAGCAGAAATCTAGCCAGGCAAATAAAGGGAGAACACTCCTGTCAGTAGAATTTATAGAGACATTTTGGAGGGCCTCGCAGGGATTTCGTTTTGTGAGAGTTTTCTATTCAAATTGTAATTTCAGGGCTGGGTTGGAGGAGCTGATTTGGCTGCCCAGCCCCGGTGAGGGTGGCACAGCCACAGGAATGGGGGAACAAAGGGCAGCCCTGCGAGGTGTGAACATCAACTGGAGACCACAGAAATCACTAAAAAACAGTAAAAAAATGGCCAGAATGTGCCCACCTCCACCTCTGCTGATTTTTAAAAATTTCCCTCCAAATCACTTATGTACTGTGGAGAAGGGAAAGGATATGAAGAACCTGTTGTGGAGTGGAACCTACATTTATTTTTTGTGAAATCAGAGATTGCATCTTTCTTTCTTTTTCTCCTTCTTTCTTTCTTTCTCTTTCTTTCTTTCTTTCTTTCTTTCTTTCTTTTTTCTTTTTCTTTTTCTTTCTTTTTTTTCTTTTTCTTTTCTTTTCTTTTTTCTTTTTCTTTTTCTTTCTTTCTTTTTTCTTTTCTTTTCTTTCTTCTTTCTTTTTATTTTTCTTTCTTTCTTTCTTTTTCTTTTCTTCTTTCTTTCTTTTTCTTTTCTTCTTTCTTTTTCTTCTCTCTCTTTCTTTCTTTCTTTCTTCTTTCTTTCTCTTTCTTTCTTTCTTTTTCTTTCTTTCTTTCTTGTTCTCTTTCTTTCTTCCTTCCTTCCTTCCTTCCTTTCTTTTTCTATTTCTTTCTCTATTTTTCTCTATTTTTCCTCTTTCTTTCTCTATTTGTATTTCTATTTCTCTCTTTTTCTCCCTTCCTGGAATCCTTCCTTTTTTTCTGGCTTCTGCATCTTCCTGTGCTGTTTCAAGTCTCTCAATTAAAGTCAAATTTCTCAATTTAGGGTCTTGAACTGGAGTGATAAAATCAGACAGGCTCATTGTTCTGAGACCTTCACACTGTTTTTTGTGCACCAAATTCTGGTTTGGGCTCTAATTTGGGGTTTGACTGGAGAGGTTTTCCTCTGCCAGCCTGGAGGTTTCATGGTAAAGATTTTGCTGCTGAGGAGGAACACAGGTCCATAACACCTCTGGTTAGGTTTAACTGAGCAAACACACCTCCTGAAAGATGAAAAAACCTGACCTGAAGGCAGCTGAACCATCCAGTGAACCTGGTGACAGCAGAAGGAAAAGCCCTTGCAGCAGCTGCACTTGGAAAAAAATCACTGAAAAAAACTGAAACCAAAATCAAGGTTTAAGAAGGAGAAAAAAAAAAAAGAAATTACAATACAACAGCTCATTCTGGGCTCACAGCAGCTTTTTATGGAGCAGCTGCAATAAATCACCATCCAGTTTGGCTCACTTAAGTCAAAGTGGAAGACTCAGCATTCCTGGGAGCCCTGTCCCATCCTCCCAAGCCTTGCAGCAGCAGGAACAAGGCAGGCTGCAAGGGCCAAGTGCTAGGCAGAAATTATTTCACTTCCCCCATGCCTCTGCAGCAAAAAAAAATACCTCTCTCCCTAAATCAGCTCTGACTAATTTATTGCAGGGGTTTGGGGTAAAATGCCTCAATTGCTCTTTTGTTCCTGGGAACTCTCTTGTTTTTTTACATATTTATTAGTGGGGGCTGTAGACAGCTGATTTCATTTCCCATCTCCCTGGGTTTTGGGGTGGGAAGGATGGAGCCATGAGGCTGAACAGGGAGCAGGACACAGGGTTTTGTCTCCTCCAGCACCAGCAGCTGCTCAGGACCTGGCTCCTCTTTCCCCACAGAATTACAGTAATTTCACCATTATAAGCTGCATCATTTTGAATAAAATTTTGGTCCGAACCCAAAGTGCAGCTTATAATCAGGTGCAGCTTATATATGGACAAAGAATGAAAGTTGCTGTTTTAGTTTGGAGGACAGGTGTCTGCTGAGAAAGGCAGGAGCTTCTCTTTGAAATGGAGAATGTAAACCCCTCCCTCCAAATTATTATAATTTTGAAATCAAGGGGCTCTCAGGCACAGATATGGGAATTAGGAATAACAGTTCTTTACTAGGGAAATTAAAATAGAAATACAGCACTACAAAGAAACAAACCCCAAACCCTGACACAGTCAGAGCACAACCTGACACCCAGGGAGGGTAAAATCGTCTCCATAATTTTCTCCCCTCCCCACTAAGGGAAATTATCCATGTGGTCACATGTGGAAATTCTGAGATCATTGTCAATACCAGCCTTCCTAATTTGAGCACAGTATTGCACATTTTGATACATTTTTAATGACTATTCAGTGTAAGAACTCCTCATTTCTTCGCTGCATAAAAGCTCTCCCAGTGTCTTTACAAACTGGAAGTGAGCAAACTTTAGTCCTGTAAAAATATTAAAAATTTTATTGCCTTTCTCTGAGTGAGCCTGGAGGACAGACTTTTCTCCAGCCTTTTCTGCCTAAACTCTGGATTTTGGTTAAATTGGGTTTTAACATCATTTTCCAACCACCTTGGAAGCCAAAGAGGACCTGGGAACATCTCAGAAAAATAAAGATGTGAGGATGAGAGGCAGGTGATTAAACTGATTAAACCCAGGGCTCAGCCCTGGTCTCTCCACCAGCAGGAATCACAACCATGCCCTAGAAATGAGATGCAGGACTTCAGAACCATAATTAATAAAGCAGGAAAAGGACAAAGAGGTTTAATGTGTTTGTTTCCCACCCAGAAGAGTAATCCAGCAGGAGCCACTGGTTTGAGTCCCAAAAAAGCTGAGGCTCACAAGAAATTTTAACAGAGATGATCTTCACAGTCCCTTTCCAAAATCCCCAGTGACTCTGTGATGCTGCAGGAATGATGGAAAATTTTTCCTTGGTTAAATATTTCTGTAGAAAGAAAATAGAGCTATTAAAAAAAAAAAAACCAAACAAAACCAAACAAAAAAAACCCAAACCAAAACTGAGCTTTGTTTCCTTTCCAAAAAGGAATTTTAAAGTATAATGGTCATCCTTTTAACCCAGGGCTTGCATAAACATCACCTAGGATTATATTGGAATTCAGGAAAAAACAAAGAGAAAAGATAAGAGAGAAGAGAGATAGAAAAAAGAAAAGAAAAAAAAAAAAGAAAAAAGGAAAAAGGAGAAAGGAAAAAGAAAAAAGAAAAAAGAGAGATAAAAGAAAACAAGGGAAAAAAAAGAAAAAAAAGAAAAGAAAAAAGAAAAAGAAAAAGAAAAAAAGAAAAAGAAAAAAGAAAAAGAAAAAGAAAAAAGAAAAAAAGAAAAAAGAAAAGAAAAAGAAAAAAAAAAAAAAGAAAAAAGAAAAAAAAAATGAGATGGTGGATGACAGATCACCAGAAGGAAATTTAGGAGAAAGATTTTATGAGAAGGCAGATCTTGTGAAGGGAATTAGAATAAAATGAGAGCATGGAAATATTTATTAGGGAAGTGGTACCAGCCCTTGCTGGGAGGGTTGGTGGTTGATCCTCTCTCAGATCCTGGCATTTTTCTCCACTAGGATGGCTCAGAAGAAATCCAGATTATCACCTTCAGTCTCTGAGCAGCCTGGACACACTTTTATTGGCTTGTTTTCCTTCCATCTTGACTTCAACATGTCCATATTTCCTTTTTTCACAGAAAAATAGGGAATAAACCCCCAAAAAATCAGCTTTGCCTTATCATTTATCAGCACCTGAATCCCCACGTGCAGAGACTTTTCCTGATGGATCAAACTGCAGGAGCTGTCAGAGCCAGCCACACACCACCCCAAATATTTCCAGAGCATCACATTTATGCACAAAGGGAGGGGAATCTGCTGCACACACACACGAGTGTCTGCTGTTGGGAATAACAGTGAGAAGGTGGTTAAAATAGTGGTACAGAGTGTCAAAACATTATCTCAAAATCAAACTAACACTGTCATGCCAAGGCAACACTTTATGCAGAACTCCCTCAAGAATTGATGGGGTTTTTTTTTGATTTTTTTTTTTTTGGTCCAGAACTTTATTTTTCCTCTCTTTAAAATAAATATTTTTGAGCTGTGCTTTTCAAAATTCGCTGGACGAACTCAAGACATCAAAACCAAATTGTTTTGGAGGACAACATACATCCTGTTCAAGCAGTTACAATATATAAAACTCCAGATGAGTCCAAACCTTGAATTAAATATTGTTTTTTCATTCTGTATAACAACTACACATTTTATCTTCCCCCAGAAATAGAGTTTGATCTGTCATTCTAGCTTTGGGTAAGTTTCTTAAGTAATTTAAGTTAAAAACTAATTTCTAGGCATTTTTCTCTATTTTCTCTCCTGTTATTTTGAGTTGGGGATGAGTTTAAAGATAAAGTAGAAATCCTCACTTTTTTCACAGACAAATGCAGCTCCTGAAGAAGTTTCATTGATTCCCTGCAGTTTTTGCAGGACCCACAGGGATCTGAACTGATTTTGAGACTGGTGGGTTGTTCCCCTTTGAGGCCACCTGGAAAATGGAAAGTTATCAGAAATAAAACCAGTGGTTTCTCAAATAAATCTTGAGAAAGGAGGATTTCACCAGCAGCTCCCAGATGGCTGAGGACACTGACACAAAGTCAGGAGGATTCCAGGGGAAGAAAAAAGGAAAGGAAAGGAAAGGAAAGTTCAGGAAAGGAAAGTTCAGGAAAGGAAAGGAAAGTTCAGGAAAGTTCAGGAAAGGAAAGGAAAGTTCAGGAAAGTTCAGGAAAGTTCAGGAAAGTTCAGGAAAGGAAAGTTCAGGAAAGGAAAGTTCAGGAAAGGAAAGTTCAGGAAAGGAAAGTTCAGGAAAGGAAAGGAAAGGAAAGTTCAGGAAAGGAAAGTTCAGGAAAGGAAAGTTCAGGAAAGGAAAGTTCAGGAAAGGAAAGTTCAGGAAAGGAAAGTTCAGGAAAGGAAAGGAAAGTTCAGGAAAGGAAAGGAAAGTTCAGGAAAGTTCAGGAAAGTTCAGGAAAGTTCAGGAAAGTTCAGGAAAGTTCAGGAAAGTTCAGGAAAGTTCAGGAAAGTTCAGGAAAGGAAAGGAAAGGAAAGGAAAGGAAGGAAGGAAAGGAAAGGAAAGGAAAGGAAAGGAAAGGAAGGAAGGAAAAGAGGAACGGAAAGGAAAGGAAAGGACAGGAAACGCAACTTCAGGAAAGGAAAGTTCAGGAAAGTTCACGAAACGAAAGGAAAGGAAAGGAAAGGAAACGAAAGGAAAGGCAAGTTCAGGAAAGGAAAGTTCAGGAAAGTTCAGGAAAGGAAAGTTTCAGGAAAGGAAAGTTCAGGAAAGGAAAGGAAAGGAAAGTTCAGGAAAGGAAAGGAAAGGAAAGTTCAGGAAAGTTCAGGAAAGTTCAGGAAAGTTCAGGAAAGTTCAGGAAAGGAAAGTTCAGGAAAGGAAAGTTCAGGAAAGGAAAGTTCAGGAAAGGAAAGTTCAGGAAAGGAAAGTTCAGGAAAGGAAAGGAAAGTTCAGGAAAGGAAAGGAAAGTTCAGGAAAGTTCAGGAAAGTTCAGGAAAGTTCAGGAAAGGAAAGTTCAGGAAAGGAAAGGAAAGGAAAGGAAAGGAAAGGAAAGGAAAGGAAAGGAAAGGAAAGGAAAGGAAAGGAAAGGAAAGGAAAGTTCAGGAAAGTTCAGGAAAGGAAAGTTCAGGAAAGGAAAGTTCAGGAAAGGAAAGGAAAGGAAAGTTCAGGAAAGGAAAGTTCAGGAAAGTTCAGGAAAGTTCAGGAAAGTTCAGGAAAGGAAAGTTCAGGAAAGGAAAGTTCAGGAAAGGAAAGTTCAGGAAAGGAAAGTTCAGGAAAGTTCAGGAAAGTTCAGGAAAGTTCAGGAAAGTTCAGGAAAGTTCAGGAAAGTTCAGGAAAGTTCAGGAAAGGAAAGGAAAGGAAGGAAAGGAAAGGAAAGGAAAGGAAAGGAAAGGAAAGGAAAGGAAAGGCAAGTGCAGGAAAGGCAAGTGCAGGAAAGGCAAGTGCAGGAAAGGAAAGGAAAGGAAAGGAAAGGCAAGTGCAGGAAAGGCAAGTGCAGGAAAGGCAAGTGCAGGAAAGGAAAGGCAAGTGCAGGAAAGGAAAGGCAAGGCAAGGCAAGGCAAGGCAAGGCAAGGCAAGGCAAGGCAAGGCAAGGCAAGGCAAGGAAAGGAAAGGAAAGGAAAGGAAAGGAAAGGAAGGAAAGGAAAGGAAAGGAAAAGAAAAAAGGAAACAAAAACAACAAACCCCCCCAAACGAAACAAAACAAAACAAAAAAACAAAACAAAAAAAAAAAAAGCAAAACACAACCAAAAAACCCCAAAAAACCACACAAAGAAAAAAAAATAAATTAAGAAAAACCCCCAAAACAGCAAAAACCAAAAACCCAAAACGCCCCACAAAATCCCCCCAAAAATCCAAAAACAAAAAACTCCAAAACCAAAAATTCCAAAAAACCAAAAAACCCAAAACCACACAAACAAAGAACCCCCACAAATAAAAGCCACAAAAAATCCCAAACAAACCCCCCAAAAATATATGAACAATATAAAATATTTTCATATAATTTTCATTAATATTTTATTATTAAATACAATTTTAAAAATATAAAAAATATGAAATAATAACCACTCTGATGGATTTCATTACACATACCAATAGCATCTACATCTCCTATTTGCACAACAACATTTTTTCTATCAGAAACCCAACAGCTCCTGGAAGTGGGGATGTGTGGGATGCTCACCTCCATTTTCTACTGCGCCCAGCTCTGGCTCTCCAGGTGACTCATGAACATTTTCACTCCAAAACTGAAACCTTGTCCAAGGTTTTGCTGAAAGCATTGTCAGATCAGCACTGGGAGATTTTAAATCTTGAATGGATGGGTGCATGATTGGCTCTTTGTGGCCCTGTCACTTCCAGCCTTCTTAGCCAGCAAAATATTTTGGCCATTCTTATTTTTGCTGCGTGATTTATAACCTGTCCCAGCCCTTTGTGGATTTAAATTTAAATTTAAATTGAATTTAAAACGCTGTGACCGTGTTTGCTGAGAGGGGGATGTTGAAATGTAATATTCCCAGATCCCCATGATCTTGCAGGAATCCTGCAAATTCTGACAGGGATGCTGTTAATGGAACACAGGATGGAATTCTGGAAGCAGAATCCTGTGAGGGGAATATTCAAAATATCAAGTATTCAAAATATCAAGGATTTCACCCAAGAGCTTTGCAACCCATGGAGCACAGAAGATTTCAAAACTTCAGTGGGATTCCTCCTGGATCCTTCTGTCTTCAGCAGGGATGGATTCAGGCTCCAGAAACTGCAAAGCAGAAACCTGAGGTGTTCAGCTCTTCATTTTGGAAGGTAAATGCATGGTAACTTTGTCTTTTGGGTGAAGCCTCAATTCCAAATGAATGCATCAGTCTGGGGCAAGACAATGTCTAACAAACAAAGACAAATTTGATTTCTTTTTGAAATGCATTTTATTTCTTTAATTTTTTTTTTTTTAGAAAACGCTGAAGTATCAAAAATCACAATTTTGAACGCTGTGGGTTTCTACAGAAGGTTAAAATAGAGTCAATATCAACAGGAGCAGCACTTCCAACAGCAAGAATACCTATAAAGAAGAGTGGCACACAGTAAAAGGACATTCCCAAAGTCACACTACACCTCAGATAAATCTGATTTACCCAGAGTGAGCTGGGAAATGTTGAGGATGCTGGGAAAGGGATGATGCAAAACCCACCCCACAGTGCTCTCCCTCCCCAAAAAGTTTTACACAGATTAAAACCCAACCTTTAGACCCCACAGATGAGGGGTGGCACAACCAGGATCTGTGAGAACGGGAGAACGCAGCCTGGGAGGGTTCACAGCAAAGATTTTGGTTTTTTTTCTGTTCAAAAACACCTTTCAGTTTATACCTCATCCCCTCTTGCCCAGCCCAGACGTGGCTACATGTCCTCAAAGAGATCCTCTGGCTCGCAGGAGTTTTCCAGGGTTTCCAGATCCCAATCCGGGCAGCGCTGCCCCTGTGAGCCCAGGCCAGCTCTGGAAACAAAAAAAATACAAGTCACTCAGGTTTGGAAATAAATATCAGTAATCCCAGCATATTTTGTTGGTTTTTTGATTTTTTTTTCAGGTTACATCTAGGAGGAATGTGGTTTCTGTGAGACCCAATCGCTCTCCAGGGTGGCAAAATCAGCAGAGGAAATTCAGTTTATAAAATGTCACTGCTTCAGCTGATCTTCTGGAAGATTTTAAACACCCTGAATGGTAATTTCACCCATAATTTCCACATGGACAGCTAGGAAGAGCAGCAAAAATCATGGCAAGAGACCATGTTCCCTATTTCTGCTTTCTCTCCAAGACATGATTCCAGTACAGCTCTGCCCTTGGGAAGGGGATGTATCCAGTGTTTCCAGAAAAAAAAAAATAAAAGTGGCATTTGCAACAGCTTCTGATCCCTGTAGGAATTATTTTATATAGGCTGAATGCACACACATACACAAAAAAAAAAAAACCAAAAAAACCAACCCAAAGTCAACCAAATAAACAAAATCCCCAAACACAAATTAAAAAAAACCCACTCAAAAACCCCTCAAAAAAACCCCAAATCCTGCAGATAAACCTTTTTTTCTGTGAGTTTAGAGAGATTTTCAATCACAGGGTTGTGACAAGGCATTCCAGTGACCAGCATCAGGCACTGGAATTATTATCTTATTTTCACTGCCTGGAAAACGAGGAGTGATGTGTCCCAACCTTGGCTCAGGACCTGGCTGCAGGGAATGGGAATGGAATGGGAATCAGGGATCAGACCTGGTGTGCTCTTCTGCAGGATTTGGGGCTGGCTGCAGCCTCACAAGGCTCATTGCAGATTTATTACACTGGCGAAAAATCCATTATTTACCCAGGATGGGAAGAACTGGACAGAAGTGGTGAGAGCTGCACCCTCCAGTGCTGCCCTGTGAGGGCTCAGTGAAATCTTAATTTTCAGAATTAGGAATTTTCAGAATTTCAAGCATCTGCCTTCAACTGCTCTGTGTAGTGAAGTCAATACTGTTGTAAAATTCAGCAGTTTTCAGACCCAGATTTTTAATAACTCCTGCCTAGGAATCTCGAGGAGCAGAATCCCTAAAAATGGCAATTTCAGAAGGGAATGGGCTCACCAGGCACTGCATGAGTTTCATTCCATCCCCCTTGGCAATCAGCAAAAATCCCAGTAAATGCTGACTCTTGGATGCTGCCACTTCCCAGGAATTCAGAATTTCCTCACCACTCTGCCCCTCCAGCTCTGCAAACCCCTCTAAATTCACATGTTGCTGTATTCTCATTGTGATAATTGCTTTCTCTGAAAGTCTAACGAGCTTTCTCTTCCCAGAAGCTCTTCTTCAGGCCTGAATAATTTGTGCCAAGCACCTTTTATATTTCTTTTGGCATGCAGTGACACCTAATCAGATATTTTCCTATATTTTAGGTATTTTCTATATTATATTATATCATACAGCATATTGTATATTTATATATATTGATATTTATATTTACATTTTTCCTATATTTTCTATATTTTCTATATTTATATTGTATGCATATTGTATACTGTATATTGATATTTATATCTATTTCTACTTATATTTATATTGATATTTTTTCCTATATTTTCTATATTTTCTATAATTTCTATATTTATACTGTATGTATATTGTGTATTGATATTTATATCTATTTCTATATATTAATATTTATATTTTAATATATTTATATTCATATTTATAATTATATTTATATTTATATTTCTACTTCTATTTCTACTTCTATTTCTATTTCTATTTATAATTATATTTATATTATTTCCTAAATTTTCTATAATTCCTATATTTATACTGTATGATATATATATATTGTATATTGATATTTATATCTATTATTATATTATATTAATATTATATTTTAATTTATTTATATTTATTTTATATTTATATTTATTTTTATTTTTATATTCATATTTATATTTATATTTCTACTTATATTTATATTTATATTTATAATTATATTTATTATTTCCTAGATTTTCTATATTTTCTAAAATTTCTATATTTATACTGTATGTATATTGTATATTGCATACTGATATTTATATCTATTTCTCTATATTAATATTATATTTAAATATATTTATATTTATATTTATAACATATTTAATTGTTCCTATATTTTCTATATTTTTCCTGTATTTTCCTAATCAGACATTTCCAAAAGTCACTGGGATTAGCTGTGAAGCAGACCTGCAGGAACTGGACCCTTCACCACTGACCTCAGAGCATCCCACACTGCCCTGGTGGCTGGAAATTAACTTATTTAAAATAAAATTTTTAAATTTATTTAAAATTTGGGGGCACCAAGCCCCAGCAGAGGGATTTCAGCTCCAATCACTGAAGGTGAGCTGTTCTTTTTACCTCTGTGGGTCCATCTCCAGTGAGAACAACAATATGTGAATCACACACTGATCATCTAAATTAATTCTGAAAGGTCTCATTAGCAAATAAATTAGGCTGTGGAGGCCTTTGGGCACCATAGGATATTTCAGGTATGGGTTTGTTGTTTTTTTTATTATTTTCTGGAGCATATGCTCATCTATTATTCAGGCATAAAATAATTAAAAGACCTGAGACCCCACATTTTTTTGCTGTGAGGTTTCAGCTGCTCCAGAGTTTTCTGATTTGGACAGGGAAGCCTGGCAGGCTTAAGCAACATCAACAACCATTCCATCCTCACTGGCTAAAACAACACTTTTCAACACCATCCACGAGATCACATCTTTAAGCCAAGCCACTGTTGAGTTTTCACATTGCACAGTCAGACTATTAAGCTTCTGTGTCCTTGTAACAACATGGTTTTCCTCATTTAATCTCCAAAAGCTGCAGCACTCCCAACAAACCCATCAGGCTCCTCACACAAAGCTCATCAGCAACTCAAAATTTTTGGTTTGGAGGCTTGGTGATTCCCACTCTGCTCACTGAGAAATTATTTTGGATTATTCATCCTGATGCAGAACTGAGTTAATTTTCTTTAAATTGCAGAGAGTTGCACGCCCCCTCCCTTGCCAAGAAGCCTGTGAGTAAAGGCATTCTCCCTGAAAGTTTATTCTTCTTGCTGGATCTCTTTTTGAAGTCTTGCCTTTTGGTAAACTTAAACTCCATTAACACATCTGGAGAACTGCTGACTACAAGAGATCATTTCGTATTTCCTGACATTTAGTTCATAAATTAAGACAGAAGACCAGACCCACAGCTGGTGTGAATCACCGCAGCACTAATAATGTCAGTGGAGCTCTGCTGACTTACACCAGCTGAGATCCTGGCCCCAGACCTGGAAGAAAATGCTTCCATGACTTGGTATTTCTCCCCCAGAGCCACTCAGAGTTGCACCAAAAAAAAAATTTCTGGAAAGATGAAGTGTCCTTGCACTGTGCAAGACAGCACACCATGGTTGTTGCTCTGCCCAAATTTTTGTCCTTGAGCTCTAATGGGATTTGGAAAGAGCAAAAAACCCTCACAAACCAACATGGATGGAAAGGTTTCCTAAGAAAATTGAGTAATCCAGGACTGTGCCTTTGAACCACTGGATTATTTCCCTCATTTTTCAGTAATTAAAATAATTGCCTCCCAACCATGAGCTGGCATTTTACCAAGAAGGGGGATCTCAGCTCTCACCATCTGAATTTCTCAGTGTGTTCATCCTTCCCCAGCTTGGTTTAATGGTTCCCTGCTCCATTTGGGGATGAATCTTCATGAAGGCTTAATAACATGACTAGACAACAACAAAAAAAACCAAAAAAAAAATCTAATACACACTTTCTTCAGCATCATAAAAACAGGAGTCAGCAGCAGCTCATAGACAGAGAATTTACACAGGAACCTCAAATTTTTGGGCCCCTCAAACCCTCACTAAAGCTACAGCTGAAACCTTAAAAAACCAATGCTCTGAGTGCTGGGAGAAATCCTGACTGCCCCTGATTACTGGGAAAAAAGAAGAGATTCAACCATAAAAATTAAAAATAAATGTTGTCCTGGAGGAAGGGGGAAAATCCTCTCCCATGAAGTGATGCACTGTGCAGACAGAGCTCTTTAAATGGAATATTAAAAATGGGGGGCAGGCTAAATGGGAGCTGAATATGATTAAAAATATGATGGTATTCCCCTTTGAGATATGCTAGATTGACTGTAATATAAGGTAAATTATAGAGGCATTTTTCTTTTTAATTCAATGTAGAATGGAAAAAAGAAAATAAAATGTTCTACATTTTGGCAGGAGTAAGAATATTTAGCTTCCAGATATAGTTTTTGCTGGCATTTATTCCTAGAAATTATATGAAGCAGGCCCATATATTTCTAAATAATCCTGCAAAATGTAAATCTCATCAAGTCTTGAAGAACTTGCTGGGTACATTCAACTCCATAATTTGAAATTAGAGTGGAGGGACTTTTCCCAGAGTAGTGAAGAAACTGAGATTTCTTTTGTGCTGATACCAAATTTCTGTATTGAGAGGATGCTCACATTTATCTCTTTCAATATCTGATATAATTTCCAATAACTGGTCTCAGATCAGTTCTCAATTCACCCACTGCATTTATTTAGTCCTACAAAACAGAAACTTTTTTTAGGGAATTTACATCCTTTGAGTTGCAAATTCCAATTAACTTCAGCTGGCATTGTTGCAGGTCCTTATGTCAAGAGAACATTCTGGTTTAGAAACATAAATTCAGATTTTTAGATCTTTCCATCTGATCAAACACGCTTACAAAGATCTACTTTAAAGTGTAATAATAGATGTCACTTGCAAGGAAAAAAAAAAAAGCCCAACCATGTTTGTTTTAGACAAGTGGCACACATTTCTGTGGCTCATTTCCACTTAAACTCCTTCCTGCCTAAATAAACTAGACCACATGCACTTCGAGGAACACACCAGCACCACTGGGGGAAGAACACAAACCTCTCAATCACAGCTACAAAACTACAGAGTTAAAGGGAAAAAATCGGTTTGTTTGGGAATTTTGTCAAGGCCTTTCATAAATCCAGTGCGTGCAAATGCTGGAGACATTTCTCGTAGTCATTAGGCATTATTTATCACATATACATTTATACAACAGCAGAACTGGCTGAACTGTGAGATAATCCTGCTCCAGGCTGTCAGATCCTGGGGCTGCTGGGTCTCCCTAACCCTCAGGGTGACTGCAGAGACCTGAGAAAATAAAAAAATAAAACCCCCTGGTTGGGTTTCTTGTGCAGGGATGTGTCCTGGTGTTCCTCTGCCTGCATCCCTGAAGGGGTCGAGGTGGAATGTGGAGGGGTTTTGGGGTTTTCCACCCAAAATCTGTCTGCACACGGCAGCTGCAACTGAAAGCCATGCTGAAACAAATAATAAAGAGCATTTAACTGGATTAAAAACAGTTTAAAGTTAAGCCTGAGCTTGCAGAGGCTCCTGAGCCATGGGCTGAAGAACAAACACCCCCACTCCACAAATTAACATTTAAACTATTCTGAAAATAAAATTAACATTTAAACTATTCTGAAAATAAAAATGGACTAGTCCAGCACCTGCATGATGACAATTTCCCTCTCAACACCAGACTGGGGTGCTCTGATTTGGGAGAATCCATGGACTCAACAATCTTCCAGAAGCTCCTGCCACTGGATTTAGCAGGTTCTGTCCCTGCTGAGCAGTTTGTGCACAAAAACCTGAGCACCATCATTAGTGCCCAGATCACCTGCTATGCACAGATCAGGTTTTGGATCGTTCCCTTTAACCAGCTTGGGGCAGAAAACCACTTTAGATCAGCAGAGCACGTGGATGCATCACTCATGTAGGTGTTTTCTACAAGATGCACTCAGAAATGCAGAGCAGTATAATTCTTAATAATTCTGGAGCAGGATTCAATTTACAAGCTGAGGTAGAGCAGATGAAGTATAGAAAGCTTTTTTTTTCCCCTCTCTAATGGGTTTCTATTGAATATAAAATTGTTTTTAGAACTCAGAACTGTTAATTCCCATTCAACCTCCCCCTGTGCTCCTCCTGACCCCTCCCCAGCCACAGAATTCATTCATACTTTTCTGAAATGAGATCAAAGCTTTGATAATTAAGATCAAACAATCACCTACAGTGACACCTGTGAGAGCTGAAACCTGTTCAAACACACAGGAGGGGGAAAAAAAAACCAAAAAAAACCCAAAAAACCACCAAAACCAAAAAGAAGTGGGACACTGACCAAGCACACAATTCATTTTTTTGCTGGGTAAAATGCTGCAGAAGAATCTGGAGAATGGGATTTGTAAGAAAGGTTGCACCATCTCCAAATAAACAACAAAACCACTGCTAAATAAAAAATTGGGACTGGCCCTGAGTGGGTTTTTTTGGTGAAATTATTATAAAATGAGGGGGTTTATTTTGATGAGTTCCTTTTATTCCTGTGAGTGGTCATAATCACAGAAAACAATGACACAGAAACAGCTGGGATGCCAACCCATCCCCCAAAAAAAGTGGAAAGGGAGAGGAACCCAAAATTTGGCCACCAATCTCTGCACCAGTGAGACACAACTAAAAAAGGGGGGGGATTTCAAACAGAAATTTCTGATTTCCACCTTTGCACAAAACAAGGGACAGCTTGCACCTCATGCCCCCTCTCCCAGATATTTCTTCTCAGGCTCCAAGCTTTCAGAGACACTGAATGAGGAAATTAAAGAGATTTTGGGTGGTGCTGAGTGGAATCAGCACCTTCCTGTGAGAAGGAAAGGGGCTAAAAAAAAGAATAAAAATGAAGGCATCACCCAGCAGTGTTTTCAACTCCCTGCCCAGCTTGAGTTGCTTTTGGTGTTTTCAGCAACTTTCAGTGAATTTCCTATTCAGAGTGTGTCCCTGTGTCCTTTCAAGGCCATGGGAACTCCACATTTCCTATACAGGGACAGAAAACACACAGCAGCAAGCACAGAAATGTGACAAAATTGATTAGATACCAGTGTACAGTGATTTTCTTCACACAGCTGTCTCAACTCCAGCCCAACCCAGATTTTTACCTTCAGCTAAAACACGTCCAGAAAATTTTGCTCTGGCTCAAAGCAGCATGCAAACCACAAACATTGTACAGTTTTAATCCACAAGAGAGCCTTGAAGACAGTCCCAGTGCTGCAGCACCACTGAAAATTTAGAGTTTGCCTTTTTGCTGAGTTTCAGCTCGGTGCTGCAAAGGAATTTTTCATCTCACATTAAAAGCTTTAAGAGAAAAGGGAGGTGGGCAATTGGGACTGTGTGAGGAGAAGGCAGGTGTCAATCAGAGGAGAATAATCATGGCTCAAATACGAATCAGGTGGGTAAAACAACCCAGAAATAGCTGTGAAAATGGAGCTTGAGGCACTGGCAGAGGTCCACTCAGTGGAATCCCACATGGTTTTATCCACCCTGTGGGAAAAGGGGGAGAGTGATGCATATTTTTGAAGTGCACCTCCTCAAATGTCTCAATTGTATTTTTTCCAGAGGAAAATTAATTAGAATCAATAGCAGGTTCATGGCCCAGAAGCACAGGGAAGACACTGTCTGCTGTTAATTAAGATTGTGACAGACTGAGCATTCTGATTCCTGATTCTGTCTGAAATCTTTGCACAGGAGAGAGAGGAAAGGAAGGTGAAAGAGCAGATCACAGCCTGGGAAAAAAAAAAAAAAATCTGTTCAGAATGGGCAGTTGAGATAGTACAGAGTAATGCACAAATTTTGAAAGACCTAGTTGTTCAAAGAGCTTTAAAAATTTATTTTAAAGCACTATTATAATAGAAATGGCTGCTTGAAAAGTTTCCCAATAAATCTGGCAGACCAAAGACATTCCTGGTGCCATTAGTGGGGGGAAAAATTCAGAATTCAGTCTGAGGCACAGGTCTCCAGTTTTAGCTTAACTTCTTGCTAACAACCAACATCACTTTTGAAGTAATTTACCAGATGGGTTTCCAACCCATTTTACATTTTAATCCTCAGTATTGCTAATTCTAATAAAAAAACTCAGGCAAGAGGAGCAGAAGCTCGTTCTAAACCTGGTGGGAACCAACAGGAATTATTACAGCAAGGGTTAGTGCTGTCAAATGGTTGAATTACAAGCTTAACATAATTATTTGGAGCCTACACCTTCCTTGTCCTAGAAAGAGAAGAAAAGTTTTGTTTTTTTTCTGATGGGAATGCAAGGGCACAGAACCATCTAACTGCAGAACAGAACAACACTCTATAAACCACAGTGAAATTATAAATGTGAGGATTAAGTTTGATATTGCTGGTGAAAAAATACAGCAAGGTGGGGTGAGGGAAATTTCAGTGGAGTTTGTGATTTCTGAACCTACAGAACAGGATGCTGTTCAAACCTAAAATACTCCAAGAGTTTCATGACCAGACAGGTGTATTTACTGATTGTTGTCAACAGCAAGAGCTCAACAGGCAGGAGAAAGAGCTGGGAGACAAGACATAAATAAAAAAATGCTCTTATTTGATGACTGAAGCTGTGCAAAACCAGAGCAGCGAGCAATGCTCCTGCTCCCAGGCAGAATTTATGCAGTGAGGCGTTTCTCCTCCTGCCAGCATCCTAGACCTGATCCCAGCCTTACAAAAAATCAGCAGATTCAGATGGTTTGGAAGTGGACTGGGGGCTTATCAAAACCACACAGTTCTCCCCAGGGCATTAAAAGCAGAAAATAATGAAAGGAAATACCTCTTGTAAGATTTCTCTATTGCTGCTTTCAAGAAGGAGAGGGGATAAAACCACCTGCCCCCCTTTTGCACAGAGGGATGAAAAATGGGATAGCATAAACATCCAGGACAATCCTTTTGAAGTCTGGATCAAAAAAAAAAATTTAAAAAAAAGGAATGCAGCCTCAGGGGCAGGGGAAGTTACTGCTTTAATCACATTGAGTCATTCATCTTGAGCACTTCTGCGTGTCTATTACGTGTCAGCAACTGCAAATTGGGCAGCAGGAGTGTGATAAAACCAGACATTCCTAGAAAACTTTCCTAGCAGATGCTGCTTAATTCAAAGAGTGGGTTTGTTTTCCCTCCCAACAGCTGCCTGAAAAGACAAAAAAACTCCAGTGGAACCGTCTCTGGTGAGCAGCGCAGATCAATACGGGGCGAGCAGCTAGAATTAAATCAATAAAGGGAATAATGAGCCTGAAGACACCTTCTCCTCAAAGCAAAAAGCCCAGATGGTTCAGATTCCCTCACAGACACTGCCCTGCCTCACCAGGGCTGACACAGCTCGAAGCTGGTGGGCTGGTGGAAATGCTTTAATGATGATTAAACACCTGCAGAACAAGGAAAAAGGGAAGTGTGGTAAAGATGGGCGAGGAAGAGGAAGGCATGGGACTCCTGAGGACCAGGCAGAGCAGTGAAAATTTGGACAAAAATCCCATTTGTGGAGAGGGGAGGGTGGCAGGGTGAAGGTGGCACTGGGCAGGGGTGAGCAGGGTGTCACACCACTCCTCAGAGAATTGCTCCTGGCACACCTGTGGCCACCTGCCTGTCCCAAAACAGTGCCCAAAAAAACAATTATTGCCCCCAGCCTCGCTGCCTGGCACATCTTGGTGGAAAAACCCAAGGGCTGCACTGACAGCAGCAGGGTCCAAACCCAGTCTGGGTCCAAACTGGGACAAGCTGGAGCCCTGCCAGGTGCAGCACAGGCGGATTTTGGTGGCAGGAGTGGATTTTTGAAAAGGTTAGGCACACCACACTGCAGCAGAACCCCCAGGGGATGATGTATTGCTGCCCTTTCCCAAAGTGAACTCCCTTAATGGAGAAAGGAGCTCCAGAGGCACTGAAGGCTTTGCTGATGTGCTCACAAGTTGATTCTTTGTGCAGCAGGAAATGAGGACAATCTTCTGGGGCTGGAGGGAAGAAAAAATTTTAAAAAATTGAAGGTGGAAATAACAATTTGCTGTGGGTTGGACACCCAAAGTCACCCCAGTCCTCACTAAGGAGGGTAGGGACAGCACAGGAGATGCTGCTGCTTCTTCCCCAGGGGTTGGACTCCTCACATTCCTTCTCTGCTCCACTGTGGGTCCCTTTATCCATGGCTCAGTCCTTCAGGAACTTGGTAAGGTTGTTTTTAATTCAAAAAGCACAAGCAAGTGAAGCCTGCTGTGTTAATTGCTGTTCTGCAACCCTGCCATCCAAGGGGAAATTAAGCAGCCTTGACAACAGATTTGGAAACTGATTTTTTTTTTTTATTTTTCTCCCCCATCTTGAATTCAGTTTGCTTGGCTACCCTTGCAAGCTCTGGGTGCTCAGCACATCCTGGAGTATCCCAGCTCCACGAAAAATCCAAGGAAAAAAAATCAAAGACACGCATTAAATATACATCCTCGCTAATTCTAAGAAACATTGGGAAACCAGGGCTTAGGGCACACAAACCAATGACCTAATTACACTCATCCACACACAGCATTTTCCTACTCCCCACAGATAAAACGCTCTGCAGCCCCTTCCTGAAATTTGTTGTGCAATGTTCCTGCCACCAGTGCAGCTCTGCTCTGCTCGTAGATGTGACTGTTTCAGGGACTGAACCACAGAGTCATCCCTAGAAGTTAAATCACAGAGTTTTGGGAAGAAAAAAAAGCTTACAAAGTGGAATGTCATGCCTTACACCCAGTATGAATGAATATTGCAACACACCCCATCTGAAATGCAGATTATGTGCTCACCTTTGCACCTGAGCTTTCCTCCCCACCACAGAAAAACCCTTTAAATTTCCCTTTTAAATCACACCAGATATGCAGCTGGGTTTTGGGATTTGTCTAACACACGATGGAAAAATTTAGTTTATATATTTACCAGGCAAAACACACAGGTATTAAGCACCAATTTAGATTTGTTTTTGTCAGTAAAGGGTACAGAAGAGTTTGGGACAGGACAGTGTTTATTTCCAGCTTTTCCAGTTTCTGTCCCACAGCTGAACTCCTGTTTCTGGGTGAATACACTAAAAACAGTCTAGGGGTAAATATTAAACCACTAACAGCAAGGTGAAAAAAAAAGAGCATTTTCTCAGACAATCCTTCTCTTAAAGATAATTTGTTTCTGCACATTGATCACTTGGGCTTCAATTTCTGTGCTGACAGAAACTCACTGAAATTTTCTCTTACAACCAAATGATCAGACATGCCTTCCTCTCTAATCTTGGGTGTCAAAGGGGTGTTTAATGAATATTAATTCAGGCAATTCCTCTGATCTGGACAGCCATGGCTTCAGGTTTAATGGACATTTCCAACAGGTCTACAGTTACCTCAACAAAAGACATGGAAAAATAACTTCACATATATGTTTATCATAGCAATTCATCCTTAGATGCTATTTTCCAACTCAAACAGTTAATTTTAGAACAGAGAGGAGTGTATCTTGCTTTCTGTCAAGATAAACACTTGTGACATGCAGCGCACAGAAAATAATCCAAAATGACAGAATTGATTTTGGAAAACGACACTCACTAACACAGCTAATGATGAGTAATTCCAGGCTGGGATTTACCAGATTTGATCTGAACCATAAGCTATTTCTTTGTCTGCAGCTCTGTGGAATAATACTTTAATGAGGCTGTGGCAGATTTTCCCCACAAAAAAAAAAAAACCCAAAAAAAACCCCAAAACAACAACAACAAAAAAACAAAAACAAAACAAACAAAAAAACCCAAAAAAACAAAAAAAAACCAAAAAAAAACCCAACCAAAAAAACCCAAAATCAAACAAGCCTTATTCTAAAGATTTAACTATTTCCTCAGAACAGCCAACAGTGTCATTGCAATGATGGCATGGTAATCAATGCTTATTTTTAATTGAGGGGATTATCACTGAAATAAAGACAGGCTGCACTTGTAGCTTGGTTTGGATAGTTAATTTTCCATAAAGGCATGGTGGTGGTTTCCCTTCTTATGGCTTGATTCTTGTTTTTAACATGGATTAATTCCTGCCCTGCACTGTCCTCTCCTTTGATGCTGCTTCCCACATTTGTGCACCAACAGCTGAGCCAGGATTACAAACTCCAGACTCTGCCAAGAGTGTGAGAGCCCAGCATGAAGAAGCAGTTCAGGGATCCAAGTTCCTGTTGCCTAATCAGTCCTTTCACCCTGGCCAGGAGGCAGTCGTGATTCTGTTGGTTTTTTGCAAAAAAACCACAAAAAAACCCCCAAAAAACACCCCAAAAACCAACAAAAAACGCCCCCAACCCCATGAATTATATGGCAGCACAATGAACTGTCAATTACTGACCCAATTTGCAATGCTGGGAATCAAATCCCAAAGAATCTAAGTGATCAAAGAGGAGTCGTAGGTTGCAAATTTTATTGCTGTATTTTTACTGGAACATGGTTTGCTCCTCCTAAAATCTTCCACATTAACACAATACATAGTCTGGAGCTGTTTAAACAAAGCCTCATTCCACAATTCCACATTTCAGGGAAATTAGCCAAGTAATAAGACAAAGCATTTTCTTTAGGGTATTACCAAAAAAAAAAAAATAGGAAAAGTTGAGAAAATTTAACTCCTGTCCCTAAAGCCTTAAACTCCAGAAATCAACCATAGAACATATATTTTCCTAGATAATGAAGAGTGTTTGTAATGGATTGTACAATTAAGTGAATGAAAGCTGCTACAGGATCTGTTAGGGATTGTCAAACCACTGCAAAGAATTCACTGTTGCATCAAACCCACCATTAAATTTCTTGTGCATTTAGCCACAGGCATCAGAGAAGAAACAACATTTTGCACAGAAAGAGTCCCCCCTCACTCAGAGGATAATGACTTAATTTAACTTCAAGGGTGAAACGTGAGGGTAATAAATCAGCCAAGGGGATGCATGTGGCACAATGCAAACAGCACTTGGTTCCCATTGTTGTTTTCCACCCCACATCCCTGTTGGGGCATTGTTACAGGCACTGGAAGCAGAAAAGGCACAAACTCGTGCCCTGTGTTGGCAGGAGGGATGCTGAAATGGATGGATTTGTGGAATTCTGCTGCTGCCACCAGCCACAGCTTTCACAGAAAGGAAAGAATCTTTGGGTGCTTTTCCAGAGATGTTAAATCTTCCCAACACCAAACCAGCAGCATCCACTGGTGATTCTGACAATTCCAGCATCTTACCAAGCCTTGTTCCTGCCCTGTTGCTGGGGGGGAGGAATGGAAAAATACCTGTTCTGAGGAAAGGAAAACAGAATATGAATCAGCAGCAACCCAGTTGGGTTTTTTCCCTCTTGGTTTCTTTGCTTTGTTGAGTGTTTTCTAGTTTTGTTTTCTTGCTTTGTTTGTTTTTTTGGGTTTTTTTCTGTTCTTTTCTGTCATGGAAAGACAAAATCTTTTCCTCTTTTTCTTCTCTTCTAGTACTTTGTTATTCTTGTGTGCTGCCAGTGGAGTCCCTCACAGTAACAGGTCTCAAACTTTTGAGACTTTTATTGCAGTACTCACTTCAAGTCAAGACTTTTTCCAGTAATTCTGCAAAACAGGATCTTGTGCATTGAATAAAAGAGAGGAAAAAAAACCTACTTTGGACAGAATTTCATTCTGCTAGTCCTGACTTGACTATCACAATCCTACTGAGAGAAACACTCCTGTTAGCAGGAACCTGTAGGTTCAAAGAGATAAAGGCAGTGGGTGTAACACCATAGAGAGCTGAAAATCCCAAATTTTTGGGATTGGAAGGGAGCTCTGGAGATGCTCTGGTCCATCCCCTTGGAGCAGTGGCACAGGAACGTGTCCAGCTGGGCTGAAAATCTGACCCCACAGCTGGTGACAGCCCCAAAAATCTCAGTAATTAATTAAACAGAATGCCCACACTCAAAGAAATAACCAGCCTTCTTCACAAAATACACTTGGCTGTGTTATGTTAAAACTGAAAAAGTCACTGGGGAACACTGCAGGGCTCCTGCTCCACAGCCCAAAGGTGAGTTTTTCCATCAGAGCAGGTCCCTGCAGCTGAAAATGCTCCTGAGTGTGGCTGGGGACATCACCCAGCAAAGCAAGGACCCCCCTAAAGAAATCCCAACCTCCACCATGTTCAGCTCAGCTCAGAACATTCCAGCCTGGCTGCAAGAGGCACAGGGAAAATGAGGTGATGCCAGTGGAAAACATGCCTTTCATCCATATAAATAACTCCTGAGAGAGCAAGGTGCTCGACAAGGAGTCGGGATGCCCTGACAACTGAGAGCAATTTTCCAGAATTCAGGGCTTGCACATCTATCTGCACACAGATCTGGGGCTGCACTGGCATTCTGCCATGCAGAAAATAATTAATTTCTCTATTTTCTCTGGTTTTCCAGAGTACAGAATTGGATGAGGGGGTCTTTATTTGCCCCACAAAGGACTGTGAAGAGAAACAAGCTCAGGCTGATCTATTTCTTCCCCATTATTAGCATTTCTGCAGCACACTGTTAAACCCAGCCAGAGATGCTGCTTCTTTTTTTTTTCCTCTGGAAACACTACTTTGCAAGCCAGTAAATATAACTGACAATTCCCTAATACACTGCCCAAAAGCCCTTTCTCATTTCAAGCCATCTTCCCTAATCCCATTTCTCATATTACATTCTCTGCTCCGCGCCGACACTCTTCGAGCCTTATCAAATGTTCCCTTTGTTGTCCTGCAGCCAGCCTGTGTGTGTTTAACCCAAACCCATCCCTCACAATTCCAAACACCTTCCCTGTTCTTCCCTCCATCCCTCCAGCTGTCAATACCCCCCTGCTAATGAGAGCTCAGCATCCCCAGCGACAGCAGACCTCTGCTTATTAGACTAAAATTGGATTGGTCCTTACTGCTGTCAAATTCATGCCTAATTTGCTGTCAGTTACCACTTTTTAAGTCCCTTTTAGCATTGCTGCTTTCCAAGGCTCCCCTAACCCTCAGGAATGCGTGGCTCAGATTATTTTTCCCTTGATAGGCCGGCGCTAATTAATGTTTCTAAAATGCTTTTAAAGTGGGGAATCCCTGTATAAATATTAAGCATCCTTATCTGTGATGGGGAAACGTGCCCCATTACTGTTGTCACATAAACTTCACATCAACACAGCCCCTGGTCACGGGCACTTGATTTCCAACAAAGCCCTGCTGGCTGGGTACAATAATGGGAAATATTTATGTATTTATGTGTGGGCTGTGCAGTGTGGCACACACAGAACACGGCCAGAGCCACTCTGCTGTTTATGTATTGAATGTAAACAGAAACTCAGAGCAGTTTGCAGCTCCTGCCTGTGTGTTTTACACCGATTTTTCGCTGTGTAAACACTGTCTCGCTGAGTTATTGCCTGGTGCAGGGGATTGTTCAATACTGAATTAAATGAAGTTTGGTGAGTTCTGGCACCTTGGGTATTAATCACTATTAATCACTCAGGAAAAACAAAACCAACAAAAAAGGCTTTGTGCTTCCACTGCCTAGCATTTCCTCTGACTTTTGTCGTTTCCAATGATCTGTTTCCACAGAAAAAAACCATTTCTGTGCACTTTAACACCTTGAAACCAGGGCAGATGATGGTGTGTGCATCCTCCACTGTCCCTGGGGTCTCACAGCCCGTGGCTGGTGAGTTTGTGACACAGAGCACAATTCCCAGGGGACGATGAGCAGGGGGCACACAAAGCAAAGGAACCAACCCAGATAATTTGTTAAAGCAGCCATTAAATAGGTTTTTTCTTCCAAAAGGCTGCATTCTTGGATCTGGGCCAATAAATCACTTACCATAGGACTCTGAGGAATAATGCAGAGATTTGGAGGTTAAATCTGTGTTTACATATTTGTTTTTCGTTGTGATCAGCACAATCAGCACCTACCAGGATTCATCTACCACTTAAACCAATTTTTTTTTTAAATGTACCAATCTTTGACTCAGGAAATCCTGTGATAAATTTTCAACAAGCCCCCAAGCAGTGGAGATGGCACATCTTCATTTCCACCTGTATTATTTTCCAACAAGCCTGTGAGACATTTCACCACATTCCCTCTTTATATGAATTAGATTCCCTCTACAAACTTCAGACCAAAGCAGAAAATTAATCTTCTAAAGACCATAAAGAAAGCCATTCCACCCTGATGCTTTTGCATGGCAGGTTGCATCTGCTGAATTCTCTGTGGTGATGCTGAACTGGTGTTTCCATTCTTCATTTGGAGGAGGACACACCTGTGCCAGGCTTCCCAAACCCAAAAAAAACCCATCAGGTTTTTTGTCTGGGCAGCACAGCACACAGCCATGCTACCACAAGACCAGGGGGAAAAAAAAATTAAAAAAAAAAATAAAAAAAATCAGTGTTTGCCTCCCTTATAAAACAGAGAACAGAGCCCTTAACCTCGTATAAAATGTCTAGACTCTGGATAAACAGTCACCAGTGCTGGTGCTGCTGCTGGTTACTGAGTTACCACGGGGACAGAGCTGTACTCTGATGCCAGGCAGGCTCAGGGACCAGGAGCAGCTCTGGGATAATCTCTGGGATAATCTTTGCCCTGTGTGGTTGCCCCCAGGATGCAGCCACAAGCCCCACGCCAGTGATGCTCAGCCCAGGTTGTTTTTCCACTGGGGCTTTTCTCACCTCTGAGAGGCAGCTGGAGCACAGGGAGGATTTGCAGAACCTCTGTCACCACTGCTGTCCCACCTGTGGTTTTTAACACCAGTCAGCAGCAGGACACAAAAGGCAATAATTCACAGAACAACGCCAGGAATTCAGGACAGTCTCCACAGAAACTTGGGTGAATCCACAAAATGTAAAGGGAAAGGGTGCATTTCACTAGATGCAGGCAATGCACTTTGTTTAGTTCCACTCTACTGCCTTGATTGCACAAATTGGATTTGCTTCATTTTCTACAATGTTCATGGTTGACTATTACCCTCCACGTGTTTGCTGCAGGTTTTGTTTCCTGGTAGATAAACTAATACAGTGCTGCTTTGGAAAAAAAAAGAAATATTTCCTGTATTCACATGATTACCCAAACAAAAAAACACACAAGCAAATTCTATTTGTGTTACTTTTCCTAGTAAAAGGCAACCAGAAAAAAAGCAAGGTTGGTGTGCAAGGGATTTTTGCCCAAGACACGTTGGAGGTGATTCCAGCAAAAAACATGGAAAGCTCACACCCATTTTAGAAAATGCCACATAAAACAAATATACCTATCAGCCCTGATTATCTTCCCAGGTGCTTCAGTACTGGAGGAAATATTTATTAAAAAAAATTTAAAAAATTAAAAATCCAGCTTCAACATATAAGAACAGCACCTGTTGCTGTTTCCACAAGCAGCAGGTTTGAAACTGGGACAGCCTTAAAGGAATTTTCCAAGATTTCATCCAGGAATGCCTCTTCTCTGGCTGGAAACCATCTGGGCTCCTTGCTGAGAAATCTTTAATCAAATTGTCTGTGACAGAGAGAAATATTAAGAAGAAAACTAAGGGGAAAAAAAAGAAATCAGGTTCATTTCCACCAGGGAGCTAAGCAGTAGCCTGAATTGGGATTTAAAGCCAGACAAACTGGACAAATGCACTATTTCAACCTCATATTCCAAGTTACAGAGGCACAAACAGATAAATGTGTCAGTAAAATCAGCTAGCTTCTACTGCACAGTAAGCTCTTGTGAATAACCAACTTCTCCCCAACACATTTTTTTTAAAAGAATAATTTGTTCCTAGTCAAAAAGCCTGTGTGCCAAGTTTCAGCACAGAATAAAATCTTTACAGTGCAGTTATAAATTTTTTTTTTTGAAAAGTGGGTTGTGTGTACTCACATACACTTAACCATTACAAGGGCAGCAGGTGTCACTATAACAAATGATGTAAAGTTTAATTTAAACATCAGAGAACACACTGAAATACTTTGGAAATTGCCACAGGTCACTTAACATTTTATAAGGGAAAAAAAAAAAAAAAGAAAAAAAAAAAAAAAAAAAAAAAAAAAGAAAAACCCTACCTCCTCTCCCTAACATTTAATTTTCCCCCCCCTACACAGCAAAGTAAAGAAAACACAGACACAGATTCTTTGTAATTAGCAGGACTGTGGTTTTACAGCCAAACCTGGGCCAAGAAGTGAAAAGTTAACAAACCATTAGACAGCATACATTGCTGTGTATGAGAACTGTGGCAATCTGCAGAATAGCTCAGGATACACGAGCATGAGGTCAACTGTTTTCAGTAGATAATTGTGAAGTGCAAGCATCCTTGCCTCACAGACAAGGCATGCAACAACACACAGGGATGCCTGGTACTCCCAAAACAATTATATTTGCCCACCACCTTACCTAAACAAATACAGGAAGCACTAATCACAGATATGATTTAAATATTAAGGAAAGAATAAGGAAAAAAAATTTTTTTTTTTTTAATTTGCTCCCCTCTCTCCATTTTTCTGAGAATCAGCAGTTCCCATAGCAACTGCACTGTTTACAACACAACAGCCTCTTCCTCTTCTTGCCCAGGCTCCCTGATGTTATAAAGCACTTTAACACCTACTCAGCTTTAAATCTGGGGGACCCCTACAGCAGTGCATGTGTTCTGCTCAACTTGGGGGCAAAAAGGGAAGAGAACACAGAGGGAAAAGTAAAAAAATGCAATATTTGTTCAGCCCTCCTTTCCCAGATTTTTATCTTGAAGTTGTTTGATTTTTCAGCATTACCTGAAGGTTTCCACACAGGAATCCTGCTCCTCCTGAGCCAGGCTCTGCTCAGGGCTGCACCCAGCTCCTACAAATAATGATTTTATTCTACATCTCATCACCACCCAGGCCAGGTTGGGCAGGGCTTGGAGGAGCCTGGAATAGTGGAAAGGATCCCTGCCCATGGCAGGTGGAATGGGATGAGCTTCAAGGTCCTTTCCAACCCAAAAATCAGTGAGGAATGTCACTACCTGTCCACAACAACAATAAAAAAAGCCTTAAAATCAGCAATATTAACCCACACATAACTTAATATGCCAAACACACACACAAAAAAAATTGTCTGTGAAAAGGTGTAAGCAGAAAATCTAGTTTTCTTTTAAGGAAAACATGGTCTGTGGGGAGAAGGGGTGTGGGAATGGAAGGGGAGAGCCTTTTTTTGGGATTATCACTCCCATCCCCTGTCCTGGAACAGCAACCCAGGGCTGCTGCTGCCTCACCTGTGCCTGCAGATAATTGGAGCTCTTCCTCTTCTGCAAATGAACATTTTAATCCCAGTGATGCCTGAATGAGAATATTATCTGTTAGACGTAATTTTTTTTTTTTTATGGTTTGTTGTTTTTTTTCCTTTTTTCTCTCTTCTGCTTCAGCATAACAACTCTGGCCCCTGTTCAAAAATGCACTTAAGCATGTGCTTAGTTTTAAGTAGATGAATAGGCCTGTTGAAAAAATGCTCCAGTTAAGC